>NC_057881.1:14642913-14957180 GCF_019740435.1 Gambusia affinis
AGCCGCATGATAGACCGAGGCACGGCTCGTACCTGTTGTCGTTTTAGAGTGTGACGTTCAAGCTAGAGCAGTCCTGCAGTTTCCTCCTCCCAAAGCCGTCTTTCTTTCCTCCCATGCTGCTGCAACTGCACACCTCAGGCCTGTGGGAGAGGGCATCGAGACCACGACTCCTTAAAGGATCAACCTCGCATAAATCAGTGTTTGTTCTTGTACAGAGGAACTAAACAAACAAGCAATCAGTGTTAAGTCTGTCGTGCAATAATCTCACACACACTCCGTGTGACTGGTGTTATTTTGGACCGTAATGCAGCTGTTGGACAGTAATCCCTCTATGCGATGTCCTGATAATAAAAGGTGCCAATTTCTGTTTTGTTTCCAGGAATATCTGTGGGGCATGTGTTCAGATCAGATGGCTTTGGGATGAGGCATTAGTGTGTATTTTTATTTTTATTTGTTGGGGTGGGAAGTAGAACTGTGCATGTAAATAACCAGCCGATGATTGTTTTGTTGGTTCTATTTACAGAAGAAGAAGAAGAAAAAAGAGAGGGTCACATTATGGAGGGGGTGGGAGGGATTACAGCAAATTTGTTTTGCTTAGTACCTGTTTCTCTTCTTCTCTCTTTTTGTATATATCACGTTGCCTTGTTTTAGCGAGTTTGCAGTATTCCTCCTCGTTGTATCAGGAAGACATCGAGTCAGAGCAACTCATTCATTGACTCTCGTCAGAACGGAGGGGGGGCGAAGGAGACTTTAGAGACTTTTTTTGTTTTCAATAATAAATGTGACAGAAAGTGAGAATAAAGGAGACAGGTATGAGGTGCAGACCTCAACGGGTGTAAAGTAAAGTTTGAAATAATAAAAGTACACTTTCTACTTCAAATGTGACTTCTGTCTTCATCTGCAGACACGTTTGTCTCGCTGAGAGTGTCTAAACTAAGGTTGAATAAACTGAGTGCTGTCACGACTGGTTTTGTTTCTCTGCATCCCGTTTCACTTCAGTCGTTTGTTTGCCGTCAGCCTTGAAAACCTTCAGCGTACAGAGGAAAGGCTCTTAAAGAGACAGTGCGCAGGAAAATGTGGGAGCCGTTCCTGCAAATATACTGAAGAATTTGAAAAATTTTTCACTTAGCAACATTAACGGCTCAATCCTTTCTGGTGTCCCAGTATGTAAAAATTGGTATTACTTTAATATTATTAAGCACTACAAATTAGAAAATACTTTTTTCATAATGTAATTTTTTTTTTTTTTTTACCATGACAGACAATTGTTTTGTGTAGTTTAATAAATATCAGCATAACCCCCCCCCCAAAAAAAAAAAAAAAAAAATTAAGCATAAGAAATGGGAGCAGGGGCATTTCTTTTTCTTTTTTACAATTTTACAACCATAAAAGGTGGATTTTATGGAGTTGTGGTTCCATATGCGTGTTTTTGGACTTGGTTTCGTATGTGTCCGAGTACTGACACATACAAACATGCAAACAACATGCAGAAGGGTCCTGGCCTGCATCAAACCCCTAAATCATCCTACTGCACAGCAGTTGTGTTTCTGCTTCACTCTCCTCACAGGAAGACTATACAAATCCTAAAATATCTTGTCTGAAGGATTACTCTAGTGGCACATAACTGTAATAAAATAAAATAAGAGATATGTATGATCTACCTTGCAAAAGCTTTAAATGTCTTTTCAGATGAATCTACACATTTCATCCTGATTTCAGTTCTGAACTCTGATAAGATCAATGCATAACTTTAATTGTTCTCCAATTATGACTGATTAAATCTCTTTATATTCAATTTATTCCGTTTCCTAACTGAAACATCTACATGTCCTGTTATCAAACCCTTCCTGTGATTATTGTGCCTTAGTGTAAACCACCTCCTATTTGGACTACTTTGTTTTATGTCTGTCTCAACTTGGCTCTCCGCCAGAACTCCCTCCCAAAAAGTTTTAATTTGCTTGATTTTTTCCCCTGATAAAATAAAGAAAAAATAAATTAATTCATTTATTAAAAAAGAAACATTAAATAGCTAGGTGGATGTTTCTGGGAGGCTGTGACACTACAAATGTATGAATTGCAAAGAGAAACAAACAAACAAACAAACAAACAAAAATAAATAAATAAATAAATAAATAAATAAATAAATAAATAAATAAATAAATAAATAAATAAAATCTCTAATCTTATCGCCATAAATTATGGAAGGTGGTCTCTGCCTGCCCCTCTTGCCCACTCCTTTTTTTATGTTTATGTCCTCCATAAACATAAAGCTCATAGATAATAAATCTGGCCTTATATTTTACCCTGTAATTACATAAATGTAATCTGGCATGCAGTTCTTTCCACCACGAGTTAGCCTGAACTGTTTAGTTATTTATCGCCCACCAGGGTATAATAAATTATGTGTAATCTTCTGTTTCCACGCTATTTATATGACTCATTACTCTCGTTTTGGCTATGTTTACCCATGGCGTAAAGCAAACAAGCAGCCTGTCAATGTCCCAAAAGTGTCCATATTTCTCTAAAGGTAACCCAATTAACGGGAATGTTTTGCATCCGCATTACATCATCCACACACTGTCAGCGCTCTCTCTCTCTCTCTCTCTGTGTGTGTCTCTGGGTGGACACTGGCACCTTCCCAAATGCCCGCTGGGGGTCTCTTTATTTAATTATTTATTTATTCTCCGAGTAAAACCCCCTCTCTTTTCCACGCCGTCCCTTCACATTCCTGGGATGTAGCGAAGCGTCCTGAAGCCACGCACTGGATGGCCGTGCGGTGCAGCGCGCGCCGCTGCCATGGCTGCACGCACCCGTTACCGTGGAGACCCAGTTGCTTTGTGTATCCACCACAACATCACCACCCAACAAACTGAGGAATAATACCAGTGTTCTTTACATAATTCTAATTGATAATTCTCTGATATCAATGCCACATCTTGGTCGCTACTTGCTACGGTATTTTATCTAATGAATTGGGGCTTATTTAATTTTCTGGGATGTTTATTTTACTGGAACGGCAGCAAGTACAGCAAATCTTTAGCACGACCAGCTTTGTGAATGGGGTTAAAAAAAGACCTTAACAAATACGGCGAACAATACCAGCAGACAAGACACTGGGGCTTAACAAAGGGACCGGTGCGATGTGGACCCTCCCTCTTAACTCTGTTGGAGGCTATGGCAAGCTAATTCATCATATAAATGGGAAGACATTATTTTGACAATGTTAATCTTTTCCTGGACAAAATATAATTTTCAGGCATTAAGTAAAATTTGACATTGGAGATAATTTACATGTTTGTCATAGGACAACTGATTTCACTTTTCCCATTCTGTGTAATGCCAACACGTTCTGTGAAGTACATCATTGTTATTTCCAAGATCTAAAACAGAATCATCAGCAGGGGAAATTTACATTTTTGATTTTAATGAACCCCTCTTCATTACTCAGTCGCATTGTTTTTTTATACATATATCTAAATGAAGCAGATTTAATATTCCGTTTACTTAATTTTGAATATGTGTAACATGACTAAAGATTTTATTGAGGAATATACATTAAAAAAATTCAAAGGAATATACATTACTGTTTGAATTTTTTAATCAGTGTGCAAAAATTCAAATAAATCAAATTTTCCTTTTAATGATTGTTTTCACAGGCAATATTTGATTTTCTCCCAATGCAAGGCAGTGACGTGGTGCTATAAACTCTGCCAAAAGGGGGCAGTAATTCACCATGTCGGGGAATCCACCACAAAAAAACTATGTGGATTCTTGTTTTAAAACACAGAAGGAAATAGATAATAATGATAGACTAAAGTGTTAATTCTGAAATTATATTTACTTTTAATAAACTGAAATTATTACTTGTGTGAGTATTCTATAATCGGAATGGGGTTCATACTTACGGTATAAGAAAGCACATTTTCACCCTAATCAAATAGCAATTACTTAGTAAAAAACGACATAAAAGCAATATGTCTGTCTGGAAATCATGGCAAGCTGAAACAGAATTGAAATAAGATGAAACATTTTAAATATCTGCCATGGTAACTGGAGAAACTGTATTTTTTTAATTTAATTTTATTCTTATTTATTTTATGCAAAATGAAGAAAAATCCAGACATCGTTAAGTTTATTTTAAAAGTTCAAAACTTAACGATTATAGATGTTCTAGCATTCAAAAAGATAATTACTAACACACTTGATCATTTAATACCATATCGAAAGATAATCTTTTTCCCTGATTGTAAAATGAAAAATTACAATCAACTCGTATTTAGTGTTTAAGCTGCACAGATAACACGTTCCTGCTGTAACCTTTGTTTGACTCGACAAACTTTGCTGTAATTTGATGCTATGAATATTTCCACAAGAGGCAGTAATGCGTCTGATTTGTTTGCCAACCACTGTGAGGCTTTTAGAGGTTCATCATTCTTACTAATAGTGACATAAGAAACAGCTTTCTGTTGTCCTCACGCTTTTTCAGCCATATCACAGAGAAAACAAAATGACATTATGCTTTACCAATCTGCTTGACAGCTTTGTGTGGGGTAATATTAAGCAAAATAAAACCAAACAAATTAGTTATATAATATAATTATTCAACAGTAGTTTTGTTTGAAATGCTTATACTTCAACTTTGAATAACTAAGTATTTGATTGTTACTATCCAGCATACATTTATAACAGGTTAAATAAAAATGATACCATAATAGGAAGAAAAACAATATTTAGACATATCTACTGTGATATTATAGATTGTTAATAGCATTTTTTTTTAAATAGATTTTTTTTTATTAAACTTTCACAAAATTTTATATGTGCCAGCTCTTTTGAAGCAGAAATTGAGGTCACTGACTTTCCTAATGGCAATTCCAAATTCAGGACATTATTGTATTTGATTGCTCATTTTAAAAACATTTTACTTCTCGGTACCATTATATAATGTGTGCATAAGGTTAATTGCCACATAGAACATAAAGGTTAGGTTGATTGGTAACGCCAAATTGTAGATGTGAGAATGTGCAATTTAAGCCACAATAACCATTGAGTGGCACGTCAAAACCAAAAGTCCCAACAGGATTTCTAGAGTTTAATGACGCCTATTGCTCAGGCAAGACTCAAAATTTATAACAGAATTAAAACTTGAACAATTTTATAGTCTGCAAGTTCATATTTAAAAAAAATTATATACCAGTCACTTGATTCCATGTGTCAGAATATGCTTTTCTGAGTCTATGAACAATTTGTGATCGTTTTGTCTCCGTTTGCTTGTAAAACTATTTGCACTTAAGTGCCAAAACATTTGAGCAGGTGATGTATTTTGGAATTTAGTTTTGAAATTATATTTTTCTTCTACTTGCTCTTATCCTTTTTAAACTAAAAAGGACAACTTCTGTCCTTTCAGCATTTTTGTGTTGTTCAAAATACACCTCTTTAATCCAGAATGCAATTTGAATGATAGTTTGATGTGTTATTTTTTTCATTGGCTGGTGCTGAAATGTATACAAAATGCTAATGCTAATTTTTTTTCCCATTTGTTGAGGATATTAGTCATGCACTTTAACCCACATAAGTATTATTAACGTATCATTTATAGCTAAAGTACAATTTTAGAAGTTTGGTTTGATTAGATATTGCTATGGCTTGCCATACCGGCGCAATGAGCCGTACGGTCCCTCTCATCCCTTCCCGTCATGCGGCGCTGCTGCCTGCTCCTCCGTCGAGCCGCCATGTTGTCGGAGTGAAAGCCCGGGGTGTCAGAGAGAAACTGGGGCCGAAATCCGCGACCATCCACCCTCTCCGCCGGTAGGTATCTCCTTGACTCTCTCCACTGTTTCTCCAGACTTTAGTTATCTACGTCCCGATGCAGATATTGCAGCTTTAGTGGGCCAGGAAGTGGTGAAATAAGAAGATTTTGTGAAGCTGGAGCGGCAGTGCACCTTTCTGCTGCCTGGCTCCTTCCTCCCCTTGTGTCGGTCTTCCGCTCCAGACAGTTTTCGGGCCTTTGTTAGCATCCGCGTCAGCTTTATCTACCCAGACAACTGGGTCGCCAGACACGTAAAACCCCTCGGGTGTTTATCTATAACATAATTATGAAGCCGTGAAGCTACAGAGGCTGTTAAAATCATTGCTAGAAGCCCGTGTTTGCAACCGGTTGGAGCTTGTAACGGGAGGCCGTGTTATTGTTGGTAGACACGGGCAGTGAACCCTCCGTAACTCACGGATAACCGACGTGAACGAAGGCCAGTGCATGAAAAGAAACCCTGGAAAGCGTGAAGCTTTTTCAGCCTGCATCTACGGTTTCTGTTTGGTTGGTGTGTGCGCCGGGGTGGCCTGTGTGTGGAGCCACCAAACAGTAGCTGTTGTTAGCCGCAGGTCGGGATTGTCACACCCCTGTCTGTGCCCGGAATGCGGTGGATTGAACCCGGTTATTGAATGATTAACCCCGCTGGACTGGGAACCTCTGCCCGTTTCCGGGTGCCGGGGTGAACTGAGAGCACACCGAGCCGTGTGCGCTGGATTTCCGGGTGTTTAGAGAACTGGAATGAAGAGCTAGCATTTCCTTGTTGCTGAATGAAGAGTGCAACAGGAAAACAAAGGCTGCACTCGGTTTGTGAATGACCAGTTGGCAGGCTGGTTTGTTTTTAGCTGCTGGAGGTGTTTAGCCGGCTGGTTTGTGGCTATATGTTTGAGGGTGGTTATAGTTGTCTAAGCTGTGTGTGTCCAGAGGACCCAAAGTGTCAGACAGGCTCACACAAAGGTAATTACTATATATGGATGAGTTTAAAAAGGACTGCTTGTCACTTCTTCTTGGCCTGTAGGGACACTAATGTGAGATTAGAGCCTGTTGGATAGGGAGAGGTTGTAAAACACAAATTATTCTCCTGCTGGACACCACTAGTGCTGTCATGACCTGTACAGCATCTTGCAAGAGTAGCCATACTCCTTTATCTTTTTTCACATTTTGTTACGGTTCAAATATCAACTTTATAATATTTTATTGGGATTTTATATGTTAGACTGACACAAAGTAGTGCATAACTGTGAAGTTGACTTAAAACATGCACTTAAAAATTGTGAATGATGTATTTTGCTTATACAGTGGGGGCTAAACAATATTAGAGAAACAAGCAATATGCAGTAATATCACTTAGAATAAACACATAATGAATGTCACCAAATGCACTGCAGTCACAGACAGCCTGGAACACTTGGCACTTAAATAATTAGCGAACATTTACTGTGGTTCTAGCAGTTCTTCACTTGCGATAATACAATATTATTTACAGTTGTGCAGCCATACTGTGTCAAAGCAGTTTTCTGGGGTTTGTTTTGACCAGCTTAAAAATGTTTGACCACTATCCCACTCAAAAATACCTCCAGCTCAGTCAGAGTGGAGAGTCTCTGTGAAGATGAATTTTCCAATCTTACCACAAATTTTGGATTGGATTTGAGTGTGAGTTTGATTGAAGCCACTACGTTGTAACGCCGGCTCTTATGTTTAGGTTCGTGGTCCTGCTGGAAGGTGAACCTTTGCCCCGACATCGAGTCTTTGAAGTCTCTTCCAGGTTTTATTGTCTACACTGTATTTAGCTACACCCATCTGCCCTCATCACTTTCCATGTACTTGCTGAAAAACTACATCCCCACTAAGGCGCTGTACAGTACATCTCAACTAAATCATAATAGGGATGTCAAACACAACGCTAATCGCGATATTTACCAATATTCTCAGCATCACTGAGGTAAATTGTCCAAATTATTTGAAAATCAAGTGTAATTTTTCCTTCTACTTCAGTTACCTACTACTTTGTTTTGGTGAGTCACATAAAAATGCAACTAAAATCCATTACATTTTGTGGATGGAATGTAAAAAAAAATCCGAATAGGGTTCTAGACGTACAAAAACGGTGCGCGTCACTGTGTCTGCAACCATAACTCGCACGTGTTTCTTCAGATTTAAAACTGCATTTAATCACCACACGGCCTTCACTCTTTCCCCTGATTAAGTAACCAGGCCACCTCTGACCTTTTCAAAAAGACAGCCACCAGTTTGGCTCCATATCTTGCAAATAAAGCGAGTAGTCTCGCTCTTGCGTGCACACATTCTTGGATAGCGTTATTTCCCCCCCCCCCCCCCAAAATAGTTTCATTTGCGCAATATGCTGAGTGGCGAGTTTATTTGGTACAAATAGATAAGGCAAACAGATTTGACAGTTATTCTGCTTGAGAGAGCTGTTCACTGTACTTTGGAGGCACTGACCTTTGCTTTTCCTGTTATTCCCGTGCTGAAAGAAATAAACAGAAAAACTGAAGACGGAAGAATTGCTTTTAAACAAATAACAACAAAAAAAGTTGTTGTAATCTTACATGTGATTACTCTTGTGGTGGCACTAAAAAGCAAAGTCTCTGAAATGGTTGGTAATATTTATCTCCAGCTATTTCTCACCACAAACTGTTCTTTGGATTAGTTTCATAACTAAAGCTTTTCAGCTGACAGCACTATGAGGACCAGAAACCAAAAAACTAATCAGTGACTTAGGGCATATCATGTATGAAGCAAATAATTGTTGTAACATGTAAATAATTGTATAACTGTAGACTCAATCTGTTGTCTTTAGTCACGGATTTTAGATTAGATGTAGTTAAGGGATTATGTACCTACTGTCACCTTTTTAAATAAGTTTGTGTCATCTTGTGGCTAAAATTAATCTTCAATAGCAAGTTGATCCCTTTAATCATTTGACTTCATTATCCTGTGACGCTAACGTTAAGCTAACTTTGATATTAGCTGGACTTCTTTGGGAAACCTTTGACTTGACCGCTAATTTTATTTGTTTCGAAAGTACATTATTGGTCAAAGTGTAGACGAAAAATGTCAAAACATTCAAAGGCCAAAGAAAAACCTATTTCTAATAAGCATCTTGAGGCCTCCAAGAACTTTTGGGAAAAAATTTCTGTCAGCTGCTGAGACAAGAATGAAACATTTTGATGTTAGTTTTTCTGGAATAAAACTGGAATGCCAGAAAAGGAGCAGCATACTCACAGTAAAAAATGGTGGTGGCAGTGTTATGGTCTGGGACCTCGATGAATTAGCCTTTATTAATAAAACCATCATCTCTAAAGCATAAACAAGAATTTTTGGCTTTTGGTTCATTATGTAACTCAAGCACACTTTATTCATGCAGCAGGGCAATGGTCCAATCCACACGAGTTCACCTCTTGCTGGCTCAAAAGGAAGGTTTTGGAGTGGCCTAGTCAAAGTTTGGACTTAAAATCCATCTGAGATGCTGTTACAGGACATTAAACAAGACTGTTTTTTCTCTAAAACCCTCATTGTGGATGGATTAAAACTGTTCTGTAAAGAAGAGTGGGACTGCGGACTCTCTCACTTCCATTTTGTCAGAAAATGCCTGGTGGTAGTTGTTCCTGCCTGTGGGATCACAGCCAGTTTGGTTTTGGGGGCAGTTTCCTTTTTATATAGAGACCTTACATTCTACATCGGCTCTTTTTCTAACCCAGATGCTAAATGATTATTGTTGCATCTGGGTTCCTAAAGCCCTGCGTGACTGCCATAACCGATGTTTGTGTTAGTGGTAGAATCAATGTCCAGGGTGGGCCTCCTCTGTCTTTCATTATTGTGCAGATGTACTAGTAAAATTATTTTGGCAATGCTTTTTATGCAAACACCTTTTAAATCAAACGTGCACCTGGAGCCCAATAAAATCAGTTTATTTCTTCATTTTGGTTCCCCTTTAGTTTAATTATTTTTTTCATCACGTGGAGAAATCCCAAATCATGAATTGAGAGCAAATTTGACACTTAAATGAAAACCGCAAAAAATAATGGATTTTATAGGGCTTGGCTAATCTGGTTCACATTTGCCCAAATCTTCCTCTGGTCTGGAAAAATGTTGGTCACAGTGATTATGACAGTAAAGCTCTCAGTTTTATGCGTCTAACCTTTTCATTATCATATTATTCTTTCATTTGCTGTCATTGGGCCACATTTCAAAGAATTAATCTTATATGGAAAACATTACTTTTTTCCTTCCCCACATGTAGATGGTATAAAGTGGCTTAAAAAAACGCATTGGTCTCTTTAAACGTTAATTTATTCCTTTATTTTTCTGTGTGGACTTCTTTCCAACTAAAACCCACAGGGCATCTTGTATTTATGGTGTCGTTGAGCTGTAATATTCATCCCATTATTTCTGTTGTTCATGTTCCAGTCCTGATGTACATCATCAGTTTTTATCTGATTTGTAGCTTCCGATCTAAACTAAACCAAACAAGAATTTGACTGTTTAAGTCACCTCAGCCGTATTTAATCCTCTCCACCTTCTAATCAAAATAACTCGGCCTGACCAAACCTGACCAATCCGGACTGTGAATTACAGTACATTACACACAGCGAGAGTCTTTAACAAACACTTTGAGATTTGTGATGCATCCATACGTGAAGATGGTAAACAAGACTTATTCTCAATCCACTGGGATTTACCTATTTTATTGATAAATTATTGAAATAGTTTTATTATCCAGCACTAGCACATTGTTTAATGAGTGCAAACTATAAGTGAACAACAACCACATCCATGAAAATGTCCATCTGGTAAAGCCTGCACTGTTTTAACTGGAGAAACATCACTGTTGAATTGTAGGGATGCAACGATCCATTTTTTTATTATTTTATTGCCAATACCGATATTTGTTTGTTTAAGGTTCCTCAGTTATTCCAAACATTACAATTAAATCATTGCTTTCAGACATTGCAAAAAGACAAAATTAAATTAAACACAAAATTCAAATCAACTGCTTCATCAGCTATAGCATCTCACAAACATTATGAAAAAACATAGCAAAATACATTACCACACAAACAATTTCAGCAACATCAAAACTAAACTAAAAACAAATGATGACAAACTTCAAATATAAATTCATTTAAAAAAAATGCAGACATTAAAAAAACCCTAGTAAAATAAATAAACTGCTTAGCCTGGCGGGGCCGCAAATAAAGCCTGGTGGACCGCCAGGCTTAATAATACACCGGGGGAAACCCTGAGATACTTGAATACCTCCTTAACCCTCCAGTTATGAGGCACGGTGGTGAAACCTTAAGCTGCTGCTGCGCAACCTACTCAACAGGTTGTTGCTAAGTAACCACAAGTTGCTCAACAGGTTGTTGCGAGGTAACCAAAGAGTGAGTGAATTAGTTGATGCCACCGTGAGAAGTTGAGCAGCTAAAGCTTTTTCCTCTGCCTACATCCCCCAGAATGCTGTGCGATTCCGGATCAGAGTTCAGTGAAATTATTAAATATTCTGTCGCACGTATTACCTATTAATATTGATCATGTGTCTATTGACTGGCTGCTTTGTACACGTCAGCCTGTAACTGAAAAGTCTGTGAATTTTCGCAAATAACTAATAATATACAAATAATTTGGAGTTACGGTTCACCGAAATAATACTGAACTACTAATAGTTGGGGATCTACTCTACACCCCTTTACAGAACTAAACTTGTGAAATTGCTGATATGTCTTTTCAGCTGACTACTGTATCTTTCAAACAGCGCTTTCAAGCCGAACCTAAAATTTGTGGAGCTGAAAGTATCCCACACTTTATTTATTTATTTTTCATCCAGCTCTGGCTCCAGCCCTGAAGCAGCGAACAAGCCTCATTAAGAGCTGGAGGCAGACTCATATTGACCAACGACAAATAAAAATGTTGCCAGCATCATGTTGGAAATTTTTGTTGTTGGTGTTTTTTTTTTAACCGCTCCAGGGGGTCTTTTTGTGGGCTCTAGTGTCCCTTATATGAAGGTAGGCTAACAGGAAAGGGGAAGAGGGGGCAAGACATGCGGCAAACATCGCCGGGTCTGGGAGTCGAACCCTTGACAGCCTCCGAGCGTGGGTCGCACCACGGCACGCCCCATCATGTTGCAAATCTGTGTGATTTTCAATTTTAGTCTGACTAATTGAAGATAAAAACAAAAAGCTGTTTTATCACTGTAATATAATGAGCTACTTTCCTCTGTGCTGTTTGTTTTAATACAACCTGCCATGCGGTCATTTTTGGCCAGCAAAGCACAGAAAACTGCTTTTCCCTGAATTTATGAATGCAGCTCTCCAATCCAGGTACAAAATTAGTCGACTTCTGTGGACGGGCATCTCTAATTCCCATTTATAGTCTGTTTATGATTATTGATCTGAGGTCGGAAATGCCAGTCTGCATTGTAAAGAGCTTTGCCAGTATTTGTATACTAAGACATCTGTTTTAAAGTGATATTGATTGAAAATATATAGACTTATATTGATAAACTGCCTTTAATATCAGTTTCTCTAATGAAATACAGAATTACTAAATAAAATTTTAATAGTTTCACTTTGGGTTGAAATACAACAACTGTTTTTTGTTCAGCTGCTCCGAATTTCCGGGTTGGCCTTTGTAGCAGCCTATAAATCAGTAGGAATCATCTTAAACTTCTCTGGACGGATCAAATGTGTGTTTCTACAACCTATTGAACCAGTCTGCAATAATCGTCTTCTAACACGTGTGTGTCTGTGTGTGTGTGTGTCTCTATCTGAACAGGCTGTGGTGGAATGAGCAGTGTGTGTGTGTTGAAGAGGAAAGCAGTGCTCTGGCAGGATTCATTCAGCCCCCACCATAGAAGTACATCTCCCAGCATGCCTGTGGTGCTGAGTAGCGGAGGACATGCCCCCCCAACTGGACAGACCCCTCAGGCCACACCCCCCAGTCAGCAGGTAATGCCCACCACTCTGATTCCTCTCTGCTTTGACTCATTCATAAATCAATGGATGCATCTGATTAAAAAGAAAGCGGGAAAGTTGAGCTTATTTACTTCCTTATGCATTTACATATTTATTCAGAGTCCAGTTTAGGACGTAAAGGTCACCTATTATGCTTCCCTGAACAGGTTAGGATAGGTCTATGGGCTAAACAAAACATGCTCTTCACATGGTTTGCACAAAATGATCTAAAATGAGACTAATGAGCTATTAGAATGAGCTGTTTTAGGACCTCTTGTCACTTTAAATTCCAAAAAGCTGCTGCTGCTGCGGCTGGCCACGCCCACCAACTCAACGTTTACGCTCGCAGGTGAAAATGGCTGGAAACAGAGGCACAATTATACAACTGTACATCTTTGAAAAGCATTAGTAGAACCTCCTGCACAACCAACAAGGACTCAGCAAGTGGTTTCTGAATGGTTAAGACAACATCAAGACAATTTGTCTTTTCCATCAGCCAAATGTGCTGGAGCTCTGCTGGGGTTGCTAGGTGATGGGATGGGATGACTCAACATTTACAAAACAGTCCCACAGCATTACAGATCCTTCATCAAGCAGTAAGATTTAGCAATAAGTGCATATTTTTATGATTACTAAAACTGAACACGAATTATGCCACACTATGCCACTTGATTAAAAACCAAATACATTAAGGTTTTCTCTAATGGAACTGAAAAATTATATTGCAACAAATGTGCTTCACTTCATGTTTTTTTGTTTTTTTGTAAACCTAATCCGTTCTGTGTGTCTGTCATTTTAAGATGCGTCTTATCTTTACAAACCACTTGCATCTTCTGTACTGCAATCAGCAATTAAATAAAAACATCTTTTAGAGACTTTTTCACAGTCAGTTTGTAGAAAATGTACTAAAAGTTTAGTTAATATTCTTCACTGTCTATATAACGAGCTGTAGAAACTGTTAGTATTACTTCACAAATGGATAAAGTAATACATAGATTACAAACATTTAGTTGTTTTCCCCAGGTTGGTTGAGGTGCTGCTGTGTAAGCAGCACAGTTTAGTTGCTCTGACAACCATAGCGACTGGTTGTCAGACAGGACAGTCAACATGCCAAAAATGTGTAGTAAAAACAAAAAAACAAAAAATACCTTTTGTAGTTGATGATCTAAGAAGTGGTTACCAGATCTGACTCTTGTTGCCTCAGTCCTGTGCTAGATGCCTTATTTGATCTGGTTTAATACTTTTAGGATATCTCATAAGAAGGAACCTACTTTCTTTTTTTAAAATAATAATATTAAACAGCTGTCACTGTAAGTCAAATTTTAATATCATTTTTTTGTGAGTAAGAGGATGATTAAGTCCATCTGTTTCCAGAGCTGTTTGACCACTTGTGGTGGCAGACATGTTTTTCAGGGGAATTCAGTGTTTACACTCAGAATGAGTAAGCGGGGAAGTCATCTTTCCTGTTATTTGGAAAAGTGCTCCTTTCTGTTAGTATGTGTCTAACTCTTATGCATCAGCATGCAGCCCTGGTCGGCTCATTGCGGGTTTAGATGATGCAAGCCCAGAAAATGTCAGTCTGTGGATGAATTTTTCCTCGGTTGACCCCGACTGATGATCGCAGGTCAAGTAATGAGAAATCTGGGGGACAGGTTGTTCATTAAATGCGTCAAAACCAAAAAAGTCTCAATTTTTTGGCCTGTAGAACATAATGAAACCCTTTCCTGTTCTTTATTTTAGCTTCAGTAAATCAGAGGAAGGTTAAGGTCATATGTTTTGATACATAAGTGGAAATAAACCTTTAATTCCTCCTTTGTGTCGTTTAGAAAATTTCTGCCTAGATCAAGGCTGTGATCGACATTTGATGCCCTCAATTGTTCAATGAGCACAAAGTTTACGCAACAAAATGTGTGTTTTGTAATTGATGAAACCTGAACTGGTTATTGACCGGTGAATATTTTTTGTCTGCCTGCCCCATAGTTATAGATATATATATAAAAAAAGTTCTGATCTTAAAATGCATTTCAGGATTTGAATTTTGCTAAATTTATTTTCTCTGGAGGCATATTCCACATGTTTGCGCTCACAGAAGCTCAGATTTCTGCCAATTTGATCACAATATGGCGGTAATAATCTCTGTCTGTGTTTTAACCGAAGGGTGTGGCGGGCGCTGGACGTTCCCAGGACGATGCCATGGTAGATTATTTCTTCCAGCGGCAGCATGGCGAGCAGCCTGGCAAACATCGCTGGCCCACTGGAGACAACATCCATGACAGTCAGGTGTGTACATATTTGATCGAATCTGTCTTTTTTTTTTTTTTTTTGTAACCAAGAAAAAAAATCACTTCTCTGGTTTCACAACAAAATGACTTGAGGAACATTAAGAAGGAAGTACTAGTTTACTGACCAAAAAAGTGTTTAGGTGGCATCTGTAGCCTGGATAACTGCATCAGAAGAAAGTTGCTTTTTTGGTGCAACGTGTGGCTCAGTGGGTAGAGGCTGTAGTCTTCATCATGGTTGTCTTCCTCCTCTTCTTTCTGCTCCCTTCCTGTCTACCTACTGCCAGAAAAATGAAAATAAAAAACATAGCCAGCTAAAAATATTATTAAAAAAAACAAAACAAACAAGAAGAAAGTTGTTTTTAGGAATGCAATTTGTCTCCCAAATGGTCTCTTCTATCAGAAGCGCTTCATGATTCTCCAGACAAAACAAAATCAACGTTCAGTGTGGCAGAAGAGAGCTGCAAAACGGGAACTTTTCATATGATTTCAGGCTTTAACCAGAGAGTAACTTTTTAAGAGGCTCTTTGGGAAGTACACATTTCCGTTGATTTTATGACTCTGTATTTTTTTTAGAATGTATTTATTGTTTTGATGTTCAGGTGCGGTCCATGTACGAGCTGAATCAGGACTTCCAGGCTCTCGCTTTAGAAGGACGATCGATGGGAGAGGTGAGTTAGGTCCAGGTTTCTGTACCTGTCTTCAGGCGACCCCAAACTGTCTGTGCACCTTTTGATTTCGGAAAGATCCTCTAGACAGAATTGTGGCTCATGTGATTTACACACATCTTAAAAGTAAAAGTCAATAAAATAAAAGTCATTCGTAAATTTGAAGTGTTTCTATCAGGATGAATTTTTATATCATTTGTTGTTTAAAATGTAAACTGTAAAAAGCACTTTTATTGCCTACAAACACAACATTTGTTCTCCTTTAAACAGAACATGTTTCACATATGCAGGTCACAGAGTTTCTCAAAACGTTTTTTCTCATGTAACTGAAATGTAGCAAAGATTTAATAACATAGTATATATCTGGGCTGCTGGTAAGATGCCAAAACCAAAATACTGTTTTAAAAAGAAAAAAAAAAAGTCATAATATGGGAAATCCAGGAAGATCAACCTGGATTTCTTTGACTCTTACAGCCCTTAGGGCAGACTTTTCTTTTACCTTTCTGCTCAAATGTCTTTTTAATTTTTACGTAACGCTTTTTTTCCCCTGTGTCTCTACAGCAGCTCCTAACTGGAAAGAAATTCTGGGAAGCAGATGACTCTGGGAAGGATGGACCAAAAGGGATCTTCTTGGACCAGTGGAGGGACAGTGCGTGGGGTGCCTCAGGTATTAAGCGGTCTGTTTTTTTTTGGTTTTTTTTGATACTGTGAAGAACAAAGCCATCGAAATTAAAGCAGAGGAACTGTCTTTCAAGACAGTTCCTTAATATGCAGAAACCACCTCTGACAGGGTTTTATTTTTAGATCCCTGTCTGAATCGAAAGATGACATCAAAGTGAAATCAAGCTAAATCCTGCTGCCTCACTTCAGCTCAGCGTAGTTATTTCTGTAGACATGACTAAAGATTTTTCTGCTTTCTTTGAAGCTCTGTGGCGCCACAGCAGAAAACATCCTCACTGTAGACGTTTCTGCAGGTTTTAACATGAGGCTGGGCGCATTTTTGGAAGTCCTCTGAAGATATTTTACAGGATGTTCATGTTTCAAAAGCAGAAAGGAAAAAAAAAATCGTGCATATATTAATTTCTATTAAAATGATTTTATGTCCTAATAAAAGCGCGTGATTAAAAGTGCTTCTCTGACTTGCGCCGTCTGTCTTTGGAATCCTTGGGAAGCGGTTGGAGCGCTATGGAGGCACGTCTCCTTCTGCATCCTGCTGAGCATGTCACAATAAGCAAAACGATCGATTAAAATGAGTGCAATAAAGAGAAGGTTGTTAAAGAGATGCTCCCCTTTAATATCGTTGAAAAGCCACCATTTGAAGGAGCTCAGTATGAAATAGTTAGTTTGCACTTCCAGCCACTTTTGCCTGTTTTCCCTGTCTAACCTGAACAGTTATGTTTTTAATTGCAATTTTGGCTACATCCATCTGTACACCGTGGCCCTTGAGGGGTCGGGAGGTGCTGGTGTTTATCTCCAGCTAACGTTCCGGACGGGACACACGACCACTCACACACACACTCACACCTAGGGAGAATTTAGAGAAACCAATTAACCTGACAGTCATGTTTTGGACTGTGGGAGGAAGCCGGAGAACCCGGAGAGAACCCACCATGCACAGGGAGAACATGCAAACTCCATGCAGAAAGTCCCCGGACCGGGAATCGAACCCAGGACCTTCTTGCTGCAATGCAGCAGCTCTCCCAACTGCGCCACTGTGCAGCCCATTTTGGATACTGTAATGTCATAATCCATTTTAATTATTGTTATTTTGGTTGGTTGTTTATTTTGGGTATTTCAAATGTTTTCCAGTTCCACTGTTAAATCTTCTTTAGAAATAAAGGTCTTTTTTTTTAATTATCTTTGAGAGTGTGTACTTTCATCAATATTTCATTATTGTCATATTAATTGAAAATGGTTTGAAGAGGTCAATATTATCATTTATCGCAATAATTTCTGGGACAATTTGCCGTCCAGCAGAAGTTATCGAGACAAACCTGCATTAATCCTGCGTCTCTGTCCCTTTTACGACAGATCACTCTGTGTCTCAGCCCATTATGGTGTCCCGTCGGCCGGGGCAGGGCTTCCACGGCGGGGGTGAAGTCGGGGTGGGATCGGTGATGTCCCCGCGTTCTGAAAGTGGTGGCCTGGGGGTGAGCATGGTGGAGTACGTCCTGTCGTCCTCACCGGCTGATAAGCTGGACCCCTGCCTCAGGAAAGGACCATATGTGAGCCCTTCAGCTTGATTACGTGAACACTCTTACAGATCTTGCGTGGATATTCTATATTGTGTTTATTATTTCCTCGTCCGCGTTCCGTGACGCAGGGACAGAGAGACGGAGAGGTGGAGGAAGAGAAGAGGGAGAAGCCGAAGACGACGTTCGAGGGAGAGAAGCTGAAAGAGCTAACGGAAAGTGAAAGCGACGTGATCAACGACGTCATCAACCCGAACGGGCTGCCCGTACAGAACGGCCTGGACGTCGACGTGAAGGAGTTCGGGTGAGAGACGCTGCGATCGGTCTCCTTAGAGCAGCGCTCGCTAGTCAGACGGGAAAACTGACCCAATGGCGTTCTCTCGTCCCCGCAGTCGTCCCCCTGGCAACATGCCTCCGCCTGGCCCCGAGGGCGACCTGCTGGGGGGCCCGGGAGGGGTTGGGGCCGAAGGTTTGACACCGCTAGGGGGCGGCGGAGGCCCCAAACCCCCTGACGACTTCTCCGGGGTGGACCAAGGAGGCGTCACCATGGACCCCATGGAGTCGGTGATGGAGCCGCTTCAGTTCGACTACAACTCTCAGATGCCCATGGACTCTGCACCCACTGTGGGCCTGTTTGACTACACTAACCAGCAGCAGGTAAAGGCTGCAGGCTGAGAGAAACACGATGGCTTTCTCCAGGCGCCTCAGTTGACGTTAAACTGCGATGATGTTCTCAGCTTTTTCAGAGAAACAACGCTCTGGCTGTGCAGCAGTTGACGGCCGCTCAGCAGCAACAGTACGCGTTGGCAGCTGCACAGCAGCCTCACATTGGTAAGTCTCATTTTACCTGTTCACACTGAAGCTGCACTGATTTTACCACTTTTTTAAACTGTTTATTTTGGTGTTTATATAACACCGTCTAACGGCGGTCCCAGCTGAATGAATGAAACTGTGACCTGTCCCTTTAACACATCACTCCACTGATGGTTGTTTTAATTATTATTATTTTTTTTTTTTCCCTTAACAAGTTCCCAAAATGCTGTCACACAATTTAAAAGCAGAGCGAGCTCCTCCAGAGCTCTTTAGCGACTGGTGTTGTCTGAAAGCTCGAGGAATAGGAAGTCCTCTGCCACTCAAATATTGATTCAATAGTGTTTCTGCTCGACTCACCACGTTTCATATCCGTTTCTCATAAAAATCACCTACTCTTACTTTTCCAGACACATGCCGATAGTATCTGGATAGCGCCTCGTCTGACAGAATTCAGTTTGACAAGAAATATTCTGGCTTTTCCAGTTTGATGACATAAAGCACCAAGCAACAAATACACAGCAATATTACACTTTGTTCAGGTCGTCTTCGATGAAGATGTTCCAACATCGTCTGCACAGTTATAAAATGCTGATGGCATAATGCTTAGTGAAAAGGTTATGAGTTTTTTTATTTTTTAACAATTTAAGGACTGTTTCACAGTTATTCTTAAAATCATTCATATATTCTACTTTTTTTGCAAAGGTAAGACGAGGCGAAACCAATTTGTTTATTTGTAATGTAGAATAAGAAAAGATTTTGGTGAAGATGAATGTTGCTGTATGATATCTTACAGGAGCTTAATATAATAAATATACAGGTATAACTTTTTTTCAGTTTGACATTGAGTAAAAATTAGATATTTGTTAATATTTATAAAGTCAGACATATTTTGACCTTGCAATTGGGGTTAGAATTTAATAAGCTTTGTCTTCTTCCTACTCCTCTTTGAACTGGATATGAAAGTTTTTGTGTTTGACTAATATTTTGTTTTCTTATTTTCCCTTTTCCGCTGACATTTTGCATGTTCAAAATAACTACAAAGTTCAAGTGACCAATCGGTTTCACCTCCTGAGAGAATGTTATTTTATCCTAATAAATTTAGTAAAGCTGATTTTAATTCTTCAGGCTTTTCTTCCAGCTGTGTTTTATTACTTTGCGTTAGCTTCATAACCTCCCTATGCATGAAGCTTGAACATTGTGCCGAACACTTTGAGTTGCAAAACATGGATTGTGATGAACATATTTGCATCAACAGTCAAATCAATATAGGGATGTAAGGGAAACGCTACCAATGAGACGTTTACTGGCTGGTGCCGATTTCTTTTAAAGTGTGAACTGCTTCATACTCATCGTTTCATTTTCCTGTTTTAGGTCTCGCCCCAGCATTTGTACCCAATCCTTACATCATCAGCGCCGCTCCTCCAGGGACGGACCCCTACGCAGCGGGACTGGCAGCAGCAGCTACTCTCGGTCAGACGCGGCTCGCTGCACCGATCTTTAACCAACAATCCCTTTAGTGCTAAATGTTTGTTTTAATTTCTGTTTGTTCAGCTTCATAAGCAGAGCCACCGCTAACCTCTCTGCTCTCGCGTTTCCTGCAGGTCCTGCAGTGATGCCTCCCCAGTACTACGGCGTGACCCCGTGGGGGGTCTATCCTGCCAACCTCTTCCAGCAGCAGGCTGCTGCAGCCAACAGTTCGGCCAATCAGCAGGCGGCAGGACAGGGTCAGCAGAACCAGCAGCAGGTCAGTTTTCTAAAACAACAGCCGGCTGCAAGTGATTCTCTCACAGCTCCTGTTTAGTGATTAAAATGCTTGACGAGATGGAAAATTGTAATTTTCACAGAATAAAAGAAATTAAAGAAATTAAATTTTTCTTTCAGTGCCAGCTCCATTCTCCTTTAACTGTTTAACTTACAGATTTATTCTCTTCAACATATTTCCATTTTATAGACATTTACGCATCTTTGTAGTGTACACATGTAGCTTTTCTGAGCTTTTAGTATTTTATTTACTTCTTGAGTCCAGATCTCGCTCTTTTTCTGGTAACATTTTATGTGTGATTTTTGTGAAGGTGATGCGAGCTGGAGGAAACCAGCGTCCGTTGACCCCCAGCCAGGGTCAGCAGGGTCAGCAGAACGATCAGCTGGTTGCCGCGGCAGCGGTAAATTCAGCGCTTGCCTTTGGGCAGGGGTTAGCAGCAGGCGTCCCCGGTTAGTACAACATTCCTCAAATGGCTTCTATTGCTGCGGAAGCTAGTTTCTGCAGATGTATTCGCCCTTACAGTACTGTTATGCAAATGCGGTGATTAGGGATGTTCAAACGAGGAGTTTTTCACTTCATATAACGAAGGAGCCATGCTGGGTCTGCTCTCCGTTTCTCAGGATACCCGGTCCTGGCACCGGCGGCCTACTACGACCAGACGGGGGCGCTGGTGGTCAACACCGGAGCCAGGAGCGGACCGGTCCGCCTCATGGCCCCTGCCTCCGTCATCATCTCCCCCTCTGCGGCACAAGCAGGTAGCGTGGAGTTTGACTGTAAGCGCATGAAAGCGAGCTCAGCTCAAACACAAAGCAGCAGATCATAAACACGTTGTGAACGTCGAACTCAACCTGAGGTTGCAATTAGGGGATTATGAGATTTTATCTTCTGGTGCGTTAGTAGATTCCCCCCCGCCCCCATAAGTCAGTTCTGCTCAGTCACAATGTGATTTGGTTTGTGTTTTGATGCACCAGCCACACAAATGAAGCACAAGGGTACACAAATAAGCTTTTAATTTATTGTTAAATCCCTTCTTTATCTACCCTGTGTCGCTTCTCTTCCAGTCGCAGCTGCAGCAGCGTCAGCCGGAGGTGCCAACGGGGGCTTGGGCGGCGGAGCGAACGGTCCGTTTCGTGCCATGACATCCCAGCAGCCTCAGCAGCAGGGCGGCCCTGGCGGCGCACTGGGAGGAAACTCCTTCTACGGCTCCTCGTCCCTCAGCTCCTCCTCCCAGAGCTCCTCTCTGTTCTCACAAGGCTCAGGCCAGCCGGGACCCGGGTCGGCCTCGCTGGGCTTCAGCCAGCCCACCTCTTCCTCGCTCGGCGCCACTCTGGGAGCCACGCTGGGAGGTTTTGGCACCGCAGGTGAGATTAGATTGTCCACATTTACAGAGTCTTTCACATGCATTGCTGCACTTTGAACCTTTTTCCACATTCTGCCACAAATGTCATCGTATTTAAAGTTTTTCTGCAAAAAAAAAGCAACACAAAGTAGGGAAATAACTTGGGTTGAAGGGGAAAACATTCCTGGATTTCATGTTTTTTTTCCACATGCAAAATGGGAAAAGTGAGACAAACAATTATTTAATGACCCTTATGTTCCTAAATAAAATCCTCCTGGCTACCAATTGCTTTTGAAAGTCATCTAATTAGTAAATAACATTATGTTGCTTTTAAGTTAAACTCAGCATAGTAGCTATCAGAAATTCAGTTTAAACTTTTAAACTGTAGAAAACGCAGCAAACAAACATAAGAAAGCACTCTGACCTGCACAATAAAGCTAACATTTCATATGATTCTTAGCATGGTGTTGGTAGCACTGTGCTGTGGAAATGCTTTTCCTTACTAGATAAGGACACAAGGCTGGAAGAAAATCTTTTTTTGTGGTGCAAAAACTGACCTTCCTGCAGGAAAAATAAAACATTCAGTCAGAGCTGCAGTGGTTTGAAATGAAGGATGTTTATGTGTTACGATGGCCCAGTCATAGTTTCATTTAAAATGCACTTTTAAGCATTTTATAGGTGAATAAAAAAATGATGAAAACTACATCATTTTTCTACATGTTAAAACTATGTATTGCTTTGTGTCGGTCTGTCACATAAAATCGTAAACTTAAAACAAAGTGGTTGTAACGTGATAAATGCAGAAAAGTTCAAGAGGTGTGCACACTTATGCAACAGAATTTTTAGAAATAGAAAACAGTTTTTGTTTAAATTTGAAGTGCTCAATATGAAATGAAGAAAAAGCTATCAGAAGTCAAAAAAAGTTTAGACCAATTCTCCTAATGAACATATTTTATTGTGTTTTTAAGGAGAAGTAAGTGTCACAGGTCACACAGGAGTGTTCAAGATTCAGAAAATCGTACTAAAGTTAGAGCATCACTACTTCAACATGTTTTTACTCAAGTAAAAGTAGCCATCCAAGACATTAATCAAGTAAGAATAAAAAAATATTTAGTAAAAAGTCTACGGAAGTACCATTTAATATTTACAAATTACATAATCGGATGGAACAAAATATAAATTGAAGTGGAAGTTTGGGTATTTTAAGGATGAAAATGACAATTTATATAAGTAACAAAATCAGGCAAAAGAACATTTTTGAAAATCGGTTTCTTTCAATAAAAACACATATGAAACTTTAACAAAAACTGCATGTCTGTGTCTGGGGAAATTTTGGTTAAAACATAATGGATTTTCATTTAGTGGGTAGGGAAAATTTTACTCAAGTAAGAGTAGCAATACTTCACAATAATATTATATTATAATAATAAAAGTACTGCCTAGTAAAAATACTCCTTAAAGTTTTTTTTTGTTGTTGTTTTTTTTTAAAGTAACTTAAGTGAATGTAATTACTTAAGTTATTACATTAAATCTGCCAGGCTTTCTTCCCTTGCAGCTGTGAACAAACCACACAGCTGATTGATGATCCCAGCTCAGATGGTGATGATAGATGTTGTCTCCCTCTAGTGGCCAACTCTAGTGGTGGCAGTGGCTCCAGGCGGGACTCCCTGACGGGCAACAGCGAGCTGTACAAGCGCACCCCATCCAGTCTCACTCCCATCGGTCACGGGGGCTTCTACAATGGCACCCTGGGCTTCAGCCCATCCCCCGGCCCGGTGGGCATGCCGCTCCCCAACCAGGGGCCGTCCCACTCCCTCACACCCCCACCCTCGCTGTCCAATCACAGCTCCTCGTCCAACCTCAATCTCGGTAAGTGCCTTTGATTTTATTTACCTTAAAGCATTTAAAAGCGAGCCTCTAAATGAGCTTTGACTCGGTTAACAATCTCTTCCAAACCAACTAATAAAAAGATGGCCGTCTTTTCTTCTGTGATGTTAGGAGCTACTCACCACTGAGACTCGTTTTGGTCTGATTGACGTCTGACAAATTAAAACAGAACTCGGTCATCTGCACTCTGGTGAAATGCCAGCCGAACTGACAGCCTCATTATGGTTTAATTATCACCCTGATTGATTACCTAACTCCATTATTTCTCAAGTGTTTTCCGCTGTGGCGTAGCAGCCATTTAGCAGCATTAAAGGTCATGTTTTGCAGGAAGTAAATAGGCCCATGTTTTGGGTGTGACTCATTTCCAAGCTTGAACCAAACCTTAAACATGTGGTGCAGATGTTTCTGGATGTTTACACGTGAATGTAGATTTGTGTACACAGTCCCTTGTAGTCACATAAGTGTTTGTACAGTAAGGGAGAGTACAGTTAATCTGCAGATGAACTGGTTTAATCAGCAGGGCTGTATGAGAGACTTTAGATGTGTTTTGTTAGGATATCCTTAGCTTTGAAGCAGACAGGAACACTGGAAATCCTCTTTTTATGAAGATATTTCTTCCCCAGTCAAGGCATGTTGAAGGTTGTGCTGCCATCCAGTGCCCTGTCTCAGTGCTGCAGAGCTCAGTTTTCATTTTTATGATATAACGTCTAACACAGCAATAAAATTCATTTTAAGAAATTAATTTGATCAGAATCTTGCTGCATAAATTTGAAAGTTCATTCTATCCAAGAGCCCTTTGTTTGCCCTTTTCTTGTTTTCACGGAAGATTTTACATTCCTGTAGATATAAATCACAATTTCCCGGCTCGCATGAAGCCTGTCGTTGAAACCATGACGACCTTGACTGCGTCTGACCCACAGGAGGCCTGACTAACGGCAGCGGCCGCTTCATCTCGGCGGCCCCGGGAGCAGAGGCCAAGTACCGCAGCGCAGCCAGCTCCGGCTCTTCCCTCTTCTCGCCCAGCAGCCAGCTCTTCCCGTCGTCACGGCTACGCTACGGCATGTCTGACGTGATGCCTTCGGGCAGGAGCCGCCTGCTGGAGGACTTCAGGAACAACCGCTACCCTAACCTGCAGCTCCGAGACATCGCCGGGCACATCATGGAGTTCAGCCAGGACCAGCACGGCAGCAGGTACTCGGCGTTTAACGCCTGTGTCCTAATCTTAGGTGATCACTGGACCCTGTGAGTCACCATAACAAAAAAAACATTGAATTCATTCTTCTTACAAATATTTATATGAGCCACTAAATCTCTGTTTATTCCTCGGAGGAAAGGCGGCTGCTATTCCAGCTGTCTTACAGACTGAAATTGACGTCCGAAACATCAGTAACAGCTGATTCTGTGATCGATTTTAAATGAATCCAGTGAAAATGAAAACAGATTTTAAGCAATAAAATTCTAACTGAATATACAATCTAACTCGTGCAATGTTCCTTTGACACAGAATTAAAATAAATAAAAATTCTGGGAGACATTTATTGTTTGTGTTTCAAAACAAGCAAACCCATTCGAACAGTACACTTTAACATTTCAAATTTTTATAAATAGGTGTTTTTAGCATCGACTTTCTTAATGAAACGCACCCTTTTTACATCTATATTTGAAAAAACACGCTGCTGTTTTTCCTGATGCAGTGAGAGTTTAGAATGTCAGGGACTGCAGATAGAAATGAACTCTGAGAGCTTTAATCTGGTATAAAACTTTCATTTCCTGACCAACTGGTTAAACTAAAATGCTTTGTACTTTTAAATGACTCGTTTACAACCTGAGTAGAAGCAAATAAGACTGTAACACCGGTGGGCATAATTCAGGTGCATTCAGTTTATGCCGTCATAAAGTCTATACTACAATTAACAGCTGAATTATCTGGTATCCTCTCTGTTCTTTGTGAGGGTTGTTTATAATTTGTTGCCGTGGAAACCACCCTCCTTGTTTTAGGGCCAGTTTTAACCAGTGAGGCTGAGCTTTCCACTGAGATGAACTATTTATAACCCAAAGCGTCCAGGCCTCTCATTCCAGAACCTTTTCTCTCCTCTGGATCGCTGTCTGTTTTTCATCCTTGCCTGGTATCCATCATTTCACCTCCCAGCCTGCTGCTCAGCTCCTTCATCTCCCTCTTTATTCGCTCTTCCCACTCTGAAATTCATCTCATATTGTCTGGCTGCTCCCTCAGGTTAAAGATATAGGAGCCGTTTCTGTCTCCCTTTATTGCTCTGCCGGTTTTATTTGTTTCCGCTGCCAAGCAAACTTTTGTAAATCCTCTCGATGCGCCGGGTGGATTTTCAGACATCTGTCTTTTTCCATCTTCCGAAGGCAAATGGAGAATTAAATATTGAGGAAGACAACAAGTACATCTGTGTTCATTTCCTTCTTCTGTTTCCCCCCCACCACCACTTTTAAAGGTTTATCCAGTTAAAATTGGAGCGAGCCAGTTCAGCCGAGCGCCAGCTCGTCTTCAGCGAGATCCTGCAGGCGGCCTATCAGCTCATGGTGGACGTGTTTGGAAACTACGTCATCCAGAAGTTCTTTGAGGTATGCAGAGATTGAGTTGGTGTGAAAATCAGACTCCTTCAGTTCTTCACTCGGGGTTTGTAAGGGTGCTTGAAATGTTTGAAAATGCTTCCATAAGGTGTTTCCAGGGCCTGGAAAGTACTTGATTTCTGTATAAAGTGATAATAATTTAAACTATTTAAGGATTTAATTTGAACAGGAAGGTCATTTAAATGAACACAAATTGCTCAATGAGTTATTGCTCTGTGCAACTGATATAATAGTGGTTTTATTTTTTATAAGTTGGTTATTAAAATTGGGATTTTTTTGTGTTTAATTTGTGAGACTTAAAAAAAATGTCACATTTTAGTTTACTCGCAATCTATGGATTATTCTGACAATCAAATTTTTAAAATGGGCACATTTTGCATATTTTTAATTTAAGCCTCTTTTACACACTATTAGATATGCATTAAAAGATGCAAACAAACAAATCATTTCCTTTTTAAAATAAGAAAACAAACATTGTATTGCCTAAAATACAATACCATAGTATTCCTTTAATGTACGCTTGATCTCATTTGTAGCAAAAGCGAATCTGCATCTTAAAAAAAGATTTTAAAAAATCCTTACATCAAAATGTGAAAAACTCTGATGTTTTTGCTGGGCTCAACATCAACACAGTGCAGGGCTGGTATGTTAATTATTATTTGGATAGCTACAGATGCTATAGAGATTTAGTTTTCATAGAATTTCAAACGGTCTCCATTTGAGGAGTTCTTGGCAGTTGCAAATGCAAAAATGTGTCTATTTTTTTGCAGAACGTTGTTTTTCCTGCAAATTGACTTTTTTGACTTAACTATTAATCAAATACAAAATCAGTTGACAATTACTTCAACAATCGATTCAGATTAATCGTTTTAGCCCTTTTTTTTTTTTTTTTGGAAAGCTTACCTTGAAAACAGCTTCTTTTGCTGTGGTGAAAGTTGAACGAACCTTGTTTGCGATAACGAAAAGTCACGGGTTGGTTTTCGTTTCAGTTTGGGAGCCTGGACCAGAAACTGGCTCTGGCCGAAAGAATCCGGGGTCACGTTCTGTCGCTGGCCCTGCAGATGTACGGCTGCAGGGTCATCCAGAAAGCCCTGGAGTTCATCCCCTCGGAGCAGCAGGTCATTGTAAGTACAGTCCCGCCCGTCTCACTGTGTTGCACTGAAACGGGGAGAGTGATTAATTTCCTGGTGCGCCAGAGTACCCATCATCCCCGCGCTGCTTCGTAAAGCTGCGAGGGTTCCTCGTAGATCTGTTAAAACGATGAAGAGGTGCGCCTCTCGCTTTGAAAGCGTGCTTCATCTTCAGTGTGGGGTTCTTGTTGGTGGAACAGCAGGCTCCCTGCATTCACACAAATAATGCCTCTGTTTATATGCAAATGCAGAACTGCAGGTAGGAAGACAAATAAGTCCATACAAGATGTAAATTTGCTCAAATCTTGTGTTTTTAGAAAAGTGTGTTGTGAGGAGGGGAGGCGGGGGGAAAAGCTACTATCAATCTTTCCTTAATGGACCCCAATAGATTTCCCAGTAGGGCATGTGTTAAAAGTCCAGGGTTATTTGTTGGGCACTGAGCCACACTGAGAGAATTTGCGAAATGCCTCCAGGAAATATTTGATTACTCACAATTACACGTCCCCTCCCCTCACATTCTTCCTCGCTCTCCGCCCCCCCCCTGCAGAGCGACATGGTGCGCGAGCTGGACGGCCATGTGCTGAAGTGCGTGAAGGACCAGAACGGGAACCACGTCGTGCAGAAGTGCATCGAATGCGTCCAGCCTCACGCGCTGCACTTCATCATCGAAGCCTTTAAGGGACAGGTGGGTCCCTGCTGCGCTCCGCCTCAAAGTCCTTCCTCGCTCAGTCACTAAAGCTTCCGGGGTTTGGCTGTCATCCAAACACACACACACACTCGCTCGTTGTTGCTGTTATATTGCCTGTCAAAACAAACATCAAGACGTTAATTGTTGTTTTATTAGAGACTGTTGGATTTCCTGCAACCCTTAAATAAAACTGACTTGAGAAGTCGCTTAATTTGGAAATAGAAACCCCGGTATGTGATTGAATCTCAGAGTAGATGCAGCTGCTCTGTTCACTTGAGGTTTATTGGAGAAGATTAGAGAACAGGGGGAAAGTAAGAGTAGCTTACGGAGCATTATCCCGAAATACAATCTACCGAGATGTTTCCATCCACCAAAACTTACAGGCAAGGATGTAATTAATCAGAGAAGCAGTGAAGAGGCCGAGAGCAACTGTTGGTTTTCCAGGAACCTGCAAAAATAGAAACATAACCAAACGCAATAAATGAAAAACAAACGCACACAATCAGAACCATTGATAAAAAAACATTAATAATGTTTTTATTATACACCTTTGAAATCTTTAAACAAAATTGCTCCTAAAAATATGAATTATCATAAAGGAAATCAATTAATCAGACAACTAATCGATTAATTGGTTAATTAGTTAATTAACCAATTAATCGTGACAGACTTAATCATGTGTCATTTTTGTTCCCAATTATATCAATGACAGTCTGCAGCTGTTACCTGTCAAAATGTGCATAAATCTAAGGGCTGTGAATACTTTTGGACCAGTTTGTCAACTACATGGTGCAGAAGATGATCAGGAACTGATTGAGTTTATATGAAAGCTTTCGGTCATGACAGTAAATGTCACTGACGTGTGTGGTGTCCCTTGTATGTGTGTGTGTGTGTGTGTGTGTTGTGTAACTGCATATGTTCTGCTTGGCTGCTGAGATTTGTTTACGTAGCTGGAAGTGGCGAAGGAATTTGCTTTCGCCTTCCCCTGTGCAGGGCCGGTGCTCAGGATGTGAAGGAACAGACTCAGATAAATCTGTTGCTGCAGCTCCTTTCTGCACCACGTGAAAATATTTTTAGAAAGAGAACATTAGTGCGGCGCTCACTCACCTCAGCCTTATCGTGTGTGTGTATGTGTGTGTGTGTGTGTGTGTGTGCGCGTGTGCGTGTGCGTGTATGTGTGTGTGCGTGTGCGTGTGTGTGTGTGTATGGGAAATGACTAACGGTGAATAATGACTCCCGTCGCAGGTCTTCGCCCTCTCTACTCACCCATATGGCTGCCGAGTCATCCAGCGTATTCTCGAACACTGCCTTCCCGAACAGACGCTGCCTATACTGGAGGAGCTCCATCAGCACACAGAGCAGCTAGTGCAGGTAAAACACACACACACACACACACACACACATATACAAACAACAAATGCTGTTCAGGGTGACTCCTCTCCTCGCTCTGAGCCTCCGGATTTTCAGAATCTGGCAGCGTCCGATGTGACGTTGGATCCCCCAGCTGTCCTCCTCGCATTTTGGTTGAAAGTGTGTGCGGTTTGGTTTGATTCAGGACCAGTATGGGAACTACGTCATCCAGCACGTTCTGGAGCACGGCCGGGCCGAGGATAAGAGCAAGATCGTGGCTGAAATAAGAGGCAACGTCCTGGGACTCAGCCAGCACAAGTTTGCCAGGTAAATTCCTCTCCCAGCACGTTTTCTGCACATTATTCCAGAAGGTTTTTGTTTTTTTTTCCTCCTCTCTTTTTTCTATAATGGCAGCCACACCTGAAAATGAGTTCTCTTTTCACCAGCCTGTTCTTTTTTTTTATTTTTTTATTTGGCCTGCAGGGTGTTATGTTGCTCTGCTGGGGCCTGTTACTCTGAATCAAACATCCACACGCTGTAGATCCTCTGCAGCACAAGTAGCACATTGAGTCAGCGGCTTTTAGTGTCTTAGTGTGTGTCTGCACATGACTGGATGTTTCCTTTGGCATGAGCTCAGCATGCATGTACCGGATAATAAATTAGAAGATTAAAACACAAAAATAAGTTTATCATTACGGCTTGCGACAGAGGAAAACCTTAAGTCTAGTCTTTCAGGGTATTGGGATAATAAATAAGAAGACTTTTAAAGAGATTTTAAAAGAGAAATGCTTTTTAGTCAGTAGTCATAATTTCTTTTTGTATGACTTTCAACATTTAATAGTTTATTGAATTCTATATTGTTTGTTACTATGCAATAGCCAGCCCCGCCCTCTCCTCACAACTCCTCGGGCTGACTACTGACCAGTTCTCTGTCTAACAGGTCCGGAAAATCTCTAAGACCTGGGTCTTACCCCGAACAAGATCTATAAGAGATAATCTATTTAAACTGGTGGCGAAAGGGATTCGTCTAGCTCTGACTACCTCCTATCCAGAAGTCATGACCCTTTTCAGTTAGGAAACAATCAACTGAGTAGCCTCACAGCTGCATAGCTTCAATAACCACTTCTGTTAACGGTAGTTCCCTTTCTAAAATTGTAACGAGCACTTGGTAACGGCTAGATAATATTTAGTGACTAAGATTTAAGTCCCAGGGTCATTATTTTACTCTCACCAAAGGAAAGTCTGAAGCCACCACATTACTAGAATCATGTATACTGAATTTACTATAAGTAGAAGAACTTTAATTCAAATGACTCAATTAATTTCAATGTCCACAACCTAATCAGAATTTTAAGATATATGTATTTATTAAGCAAGCTTTAGCAGGGAAAATGACAGGCATACAGAATTTACTTGAGACTACCATACAAAGAAAATCAATAAAATTTAGATCAATTCAACCTTTACCTAACAACCTCCCTACACTGTCATCTATCGGTTAAATGAGGCTTTGGGATGCGGCACAACTCATACCCATCGGTGGAACTAGATCTCGGCAACAGAAGTCCTTGTAGTCCTTGGTCAGAGTCTTTCCCTTGAAACATAAACTCTCCTTGGACCCGAAACAAAATGAACTGTCTGCTTCGTCCAGCCGAACAGCTCTTGGTCGATCCTGTGACTTTTGTTCAGTTCCCCAAGTCCATTGCGATGTAATTTGAGATTGTTGGGTCGAGAGCAGAGTGTAGCAGAGCCAATGAGGAACCAAGGCAGTGGGTCGGTGGATCTCGCCCTTTGGTCCGGCGTGAGGAGCTCCGTTGTCCTCCTTGTGAGGCGCTTTTCTTGGTTCCAGGGTGTAGTCCTCTGCTGGTCTTCTTGCCGCTCTTGTGTCGAGTCTCAGCGCCGGGGACGAAGAACATCATATCACCTCGGTCTCATGGTTTTATACTTTTCTGCACTTGTGGGCATGTATCACAGATAGAGAGAGAGAGAGAGAGACCAGGGGTGCTGCCTGCATTTGCCCGCCTATTCAACCAGGCCCCAATCGTCAACTCAGATCTCTGTCTTAGGGACTGTTGAAGACTGCGCAATAACGTACCTGTGACATTTATAACTTGGGTCACATCAACCTGATTGCGAACTAATGCAGTTGTGACACTAATGCACTTGTGACACTTGTGACCTGGGTCACATCAACCCGGTCACGTAGGACACGACCCCTTTTTCCGAGAAGTCAGATTCTGAGTGACACCCACACCTTGCCATTCCTCACATAGAACATCAATTCATTGCATTTCAGCAACCATAGATTATTTGATTTTGGTTCATTTGCATTGGTTAGCACTGTTGCTGTGCTTATTTCATTGGCTGACTGCTTGGACAGATGATCTCACATCCATCACTGTCTTAGAGAGATTGTGTCCTGATGTCTGTGTTAATGTCTTAGGTTGCTTAACAACCTGTTTCAAAATAAGGCGTTGACCATCTCTGCTCTCCTGTTTCCAAATAAGGTGTTGACCATCTCTGCTCTCCTGTTAGTTCCCCTTTTTCCCTTAACCTTTCACCTACTATCCACCTCCAATACATCAGTGATCTTTAATTTCAGTTACACCTTTTACACCATTTCAAGTTCAGAGTAAAAATCACATTTATAACTTCTTTAGCTTCTCTGATTTATCATTCATTTATAATGTTATGATAACCATAATTTATCAGTTACTCTTATTATAATCTTAATGTGAGTTATTACAAATGTTTTCTGTAAAGAAACCAAGAATAATTCATGATTCTTATTATTTGATATCAAAGTTACAGTTACTTGTTTTACCTGTAAGAGTACCCACTAATGTAAGTGTAAGTGTAAGTATTATTACAAGTAAACCAATATTAATATAAGTATTTTACTTTGAATCTTATCCAATTACTCACAATCTTTAGATTTCTTTCTTTAAAACTTTCATGCTAAGTAATAGTCTGAACTATTTTTATAAATCTGCAGGCTGGAAACTTACTTCCTCTTTTTCCAGGAAACTGCTTTTCCTGTTTCATGACTCTCTCTGTCTTGACTATGATTTCTTATGATTAAATAGAAAAAAGTATAATTAAAGCAAAGTTTGCAGGAGACAGAAACAACACAACCAGATTGATTTTATTGACATTTAAGTCTAATGTTGGGTCTAGATTTCACTTGAGTAATTAATTTTAAAGATAACTTTATTCATTGTTACTGTTAAACTAAAATCTCCAGCATGGGGAAGTGGGATGATCTCGGATTTTCTTGACAATATCCAGACATAGTGATGGAAAGTTAAGTGGAAGGAGGAACTGTGGTTTTAGAAATAAGTACACACGTTTGTTGAAAAATTCACCTCCTTTGTGCCTCTCTGCTAAAAGAGTTCATGTGAAAACGCTGAAATAAACAAATATTCCCAGTATATTCTTGTCATTTTTTTCCCTCCTACTGGCCAATTTGAAGACAAACTCTCCTCTCAAGTCGTGATTCTCACCCTGACGGGTCGCCCTGTCACTCTGTTCCCCTCAGCAACGTGGTAGAGAAGTGTGTGACCCACGCGTCTCGGGCAGAACGTGCGCTGCTGATAGACGAGGTGTGCAGCCTGACCGAGGGTCCCCACAGTGCCTTATACACCATGATGAAGGACCAGTACGCCAACTACGTGGTGCAGAAGATGATCGACGTGGCCGAACCCACGCAGCGCAAAATCGTCATGCATAAGGTTGGTGAAGGGATGTGTGCGTGCGTCATTTAGTCTCAGGTATTTATGATTTATTTCCTCTAAAGCCTACCTGCAACGGCTGTATAAAACATTCATTTATTTCTACTCTTTCCCTCACTCTTATTTGGTGTTAAAATTTTACATTTTTAAATGTGTGCAAGTGATGCGTTTTGCATCTAATGTGGTAAAAATGAAACTAGAAAGCTTTAAGTTATTTTCAGTGGCTGCATCATGAAGAGCCAACAGTTAGTCTGAAGGTGCTTACAAAAATGCTATCTTGTAGATAACATATTTGTCTTTTTATTTTGAAACCAAACCAAACAAAAAAAACTTTGAGAATTTAACTGTCGTCTATTTTTTATTATTTTTTCCTAAATTCCCAAAGTGCTACCAGATAATTGTTTTAAAAGGGTTTAGACTTGTCGTATCCTTCAGTAACAGTGTAGTAAGCCAACCAAATCTCCTATACAATGTGGAATTGAATTTTATTTTCTGTATTTTTATTTTTTAGTCTGAAAAGACATCTAAAAAAAAAAAAAACACCTGGAAATGATTGTGGAAAAAGATTTAAATTTTATGATTTTATTAAAATTGATTTTATAATTAGATAATTAGTCATTAACTTTCCACTTACAAATTTAGATTTTTGTCCTACTGATTAGTTTGGGTTTTGAGTGGCTGACAGAAGACATTCATTAATCCACATTGTTTAAAAAAAATAATAATAATTAAAAAAAATACTTATTTTATCCTTTTAGTTTAAGAGTCTCAGATGAAACTTGAAACCTTGAAAACATTGGCACTTTATTTTTTATTTGTGAACAGATCTCACAAGTACTGCAAAGTATCTATTTAATGCATTTCAGGAAATTGTTCTGATCTATATTTGTCGAAGACGCAGCCTTCCAAAAAAACAAAAACAACAGGTAACATCCTTGAACTAATTTCAGCATCAACATTTTGTGTGTTTTTTTTGTTTTTCTCCCTCTGAATTTACAGATAATAAAACACAAGTATATATATATATATATATATATATATATATATATATATATATATATATATATATATATATATATATATATATGTATTTATTTGTACCAACACTTTCAAAATGCTGTTTCAAAACCACCAGAAAATTTTAGAAAGTTACATTTGGACAAGTGGTGGGATTCTGTCAATGTGCAAGGGTTATTGCCGTCAGCTTGCTGATATTTTGTTCTAATGGTGGTTTAATAGCAGCTGGCGAATCCTCAGTTTTATTTTCATAAAACTTTACCACACTTTCTTTGTCTGACATAAAGCAACAAAGAGAAAAGCCAGTTTCTTTGCGGCAGGTCCTGGTCAGTCCGTCAGAGTCTGACCTCCTTACTGCATTGAATCGTTTCGCGGTAGAAACCCGGTGTGACTAACGGGCGTGTCTCTCCCTTTCGGCCCAGATCCGGCCCCACATCCAGACCCTGAGGAAGTACACCTACGGCAAACACATCCTCGCCAAGCTGGAGAAGTACTACATGAAGAACGGCGTCGACCTCGGCCCGATCTGTGGTCCTCCTAACGGCATCATGTGAGAGCCACCTTGCTTCCTCCACAGCAAACCCGAAATCATGTCCTCCCCCCGCTCTGCCCCCCCCGCCCTGCCCCGCCTCTCAGCTCACTTTTATCCAGCGGTCGCTCCTCCTCAGCTGCCCCTTGTCAGATCCTTCAGAACCCATCCCCGCCCCTCCAGCCTCTGAAGACAGCAGGCGGCCTTGGATTTTTATTTTCTTTTTTTTTCCGTCACCCCTCCCCCATCGAGTCCCAACCTGCTGAAGTGGGGGACGCAGCGCAGACAGTGAGGGGTGGAGATAAAGAGACGTTACCTGACATACTCTTCGTTTTTGTTTCTCCTTTTAAACCCCAATTTTTTTGTTGTTGTTTCTGATGAACTGAAATCATTTCACTTTATTTTTTTTGCTACTGCTGCACACAATCCCAGTTCCCCCGTCCTCCTCCGCCTCGCCCCAGTGAAGATATTTACCACTATGAGACGGAGTGTTTAATTTGTCCAACGTCACCGAATCATAGACAAATCCACACACGCCATCGGCTTAACCAGCAGACAGATCATTTAGCATGGGAGATTCGTTTTCTGGTCTTGCTTCTATAAATATAACGTGTATACTTGGTGTAGACCTTTGCATATATATATAAATATATATATATAAAACTTTGTAGTTTTTCTGGTTTTTGATGTTGAATCTGTATCTATAATGTATCCTAGTAGTGACCACATACTTCTGACTGTATAATTGTACATTTGTAAACCCTTGTAATGTAAAAGTGCTTTACCACCCTTTTTTGGTATGAGAAGAAAAAAGAAAAAAAAAATCACTCTAGAAAAAAAAAAAAAAGAATCTGTGCATTTCAGTGTATATTCTCACCTCATTGGTTGTGACATATGAGTTGTTGTATATTGTAAATTGTAATATCAAATTTTTGTTTTGAAAAGCCCTTTCTATACAGCGTAGTACTTGTACAAAGATTCGCCACGCTTGGTTTTATCTTTATCATGTCACTGCTTAACTTAAAAAGACATTGGTCTCCCACTGACTCCCAATTGGACACGTTCTGTTTGACTTAGTGGTGTCTTCTGGCTTACGTTGAAGGTTCTTTTTGTCTCTCTCTTTTTTTTTTTTATTAAACGAAAAAATCAAAAAGAAGATCTTTTTATAGGGGTGCTTTTACCCCCACGAAACGTTTGTGTACAGGCATGCTGGTTGGCGTGACGATTTGAAATTTTACTGATTCAAACCCACTCAGCTCCTGAGTTGATACCACAACCGGTTTCTGGGGGTAAATCCATGGATTGTACAGAGGAGATTCTTGTGTTTTTTGCCATTTCTTTTCTCTAGTGCTGTAAGTGCTGTATCATACATGTCCTTTTGGGTGAGAGAGGCGGCCCGCCACGGCGGCGGTGTACATTTGGAGCAGCCTTGTGTATATTTACTACGAGCACACCTGTAACCATATGTGTATAGTTAACAGAACCTGTGTATGCTTATTGCCTGGGCAACTATTTTTTGTAACTCCTGTTGTAGATTGTCTCTAAACAATTGTGTGATCTTTATTTTGAAACCAAACAAAACAAAAAAAACTTTGAAAATTTAACAGTCTCACTTGTGCTTCATTGTAAATGCTTGCGTGTGTGTGTGTGTTTAAGAAGTTTACATTACGTCGTGATTTGGTAGAAGTGTTGGAAATCTTGGCAAACGCACATTAAATTGTTTTTTCAGAAGAACTAGATGCATAAGCTGAAATTTATTGTGGAGTTCAAGTTTAATTTGACTAATATATTAAAAAACACATTTTAGTAAAACTAGAGAAGTTCTTTCAACTTGGTGGGTTTTCTGGCACCAGTTAGGTTTTCAATTATACTCAATTGTTTTCAACAGAGTTCAAGAAATGTGTGTGTGTGTGTGTGTGTTTTAATGTGTGTTTTGGATCTCTCTGTTCTAATTCCAAACGTCTGACTCTTAAAGAGAAGGAAATTGGCTATCGCGTTAAAGAACCGCTTTTGCTCAGATCTATAAAACAGAGGCTGCAGGAACTGTGTGGTTTTGCACCATTTGTCCCTCAGCGGGAAAATTGGGGCACGGGTCAGGCGTGGCGGCGCCGCCCTGCAGGGTGAACCCTGGACGCCCCCTTATCCACCCGCGAGAACCACGGACGTCTCCTTCAAACGTGACTGATGTTACTAAATCAGTTTGGTGCAGAGACAAAAATAGTGTAGAGCGGAAGTTCTTTTGATAAGGTTTTATTTATCTTCATTGAGTTTACCGACATTTTGTAGATGAATTGCTGAGCTACGCTCTGTGCAGGCTCTACAGAATATTAATTTCAGGATTTTTTTGTCACTTCTGTCTCGTTTCACGTCATTTCACACCACACCCGAGTCGACTCTCTGTGATTGTGAAGGAGCTCGCCCACAGCGAAGCAAGTTTATTATCAGCTGAGATAAACGCCAACCCAAGAAAAAAAGGTTCCCGCTCCCAGATCTGCAGCTGAAATCTGCAGCGGCCCACGTGGCAAAGTCGAAAAGTCTTCTGGAAAAATGAGACAAAGAATTAGCTGCTTGGCCACAATCACGAAAAGTTAGTTTGGAGAAACTGTGACATATTTTCAAGCATTGTGGTGGCAGCATCATGCTGTGGGTTCCTTTCACTGCTGGTGTATTGCGCAAAGCGGATGGAGTCGTGAAGGTAGATGGTTGAAATATGGATGCAACATTCAGAAAGAGCAATAATCGTTCTTTACAAGAAAATAAAGGAACACAGATGGAGAGCTATATTAAAAAAATACAAGACATTAAACAATAACGGCAATAATTAAACATCTCATAAAAGAAAAACATTAAAATATTAATACAAGACATTACATTTACATAAACCATGATGAAAATGACTTATCAGTATAAGTCATTTATGGCTAACATGCAGGGAAACAATATTTACAAATTAACCACAAACAAAAACACATCAAAGCCGGTTGTAAAAGCATTAAACACACTAAAATTAAATTAAGTTAGTGGAAAATCCTCAATATCAATCCTGTAGAAAATCTCTACAATATGAAAATAAATAAACAAATAAAATCAAAAAACCCAAACAGTTTACATCTAACCTATCATTTTTGATGAGAAGACTGGTCCCATTTCCAGTCAAGAAGCTTGTTCATGGCTACAATAAAGTTGGCGGTTCCTATGCACCTTAATTATTACTGTATGTATATATGTATAAATGTATGTATAGTTTTCATCATTCATTGACATGAGTAAATCCACAATGACACGAAACTTGTGCGTTGAGTTATTGTTTTAAAATCCCTTAAGTAGCTTATATTCCATAATAAAACAGAGCACCTAAAAGAAATCATTAAAAAAGAGAAAGATACTGATGACGAGGGCAACACTTTATTTGACGGGGTGTGTGTAAGACTGACATGGCACTGTGATAAACATTATAGTACCTGTTATGAACATGAGATAGTCTTCATGAATGTTTATGACGGTTGTCACAAAGTGTCTGTCGGTAAATAATGGCACTTTTACTGCAAATTTGCATTAAAAGTTGCATTAAAGGTCTATTAAAAGTGCCAACTTAGCATTATTTGGTAAATAATGACTTTATAGTGACAAGTTCCATTAAAAGTCAATTAAAAGAGTCGACTTTGCATTAATTATTTACCAACTAACATGAATGTCATGTCTATGACAGTGTCATGTCAGTCTTACGCACGTCGACTTCTGGACCCCCCCTCTGCCGTGCCTGCAGCATCGTGACTCGGACGGCCAGGGTTGCTCGACCACGTGACTCTGGCTGATTAATGAGCCCCGCGCCCTGCTACGGCCCTCCCTGACAGACAGCCAATCTGAACGCCTACTGCGAGCGTCCCCCCTCCGCCCCCCAACTGAACAATCACTTAACTGGTGCACCACCAACAGAGCCCATTATTTTTACTCCGTGGCAAATCGTCCAGATAATTCAATGATCATAACCGGAGGGATAACGGTGACATGAGGGGATAAGATGACTCATGCTGGCTCTGGTTGGCCTTTGGATTTGACCAACAGGCTCCAGGAAGCGTGACAGTAAACATTTGGGCTGCGGCGTTTTAAAGCTATGCGTCTAAAACACACCATCCCTCCTGTGGTCGTTCGGCGGCTCGCCACAAACTTGCTCCGACCTGCCTGGCTTCTGTTGGGAGCAGCGCTGCTCCCGAAACAATCCGGATGTTATGCTGAACGTGGAAGCTGGGGGACGACTCTGTTGTTCCAGTCAGGGATGAGTTGGTTTCCTGAAAAAGATCAACTAAACCGCAATCAATTAGTAGAGCCAACAGCTGGTTTAGGCTTAAACTGTTAAATCAGTGTCAGTGTCAAAATTGTTTTTCTGTTGTCGCAGCTGCTGCCAATCGGTTAAAATCAATGAACACACCACAGAAGAAGAAACGCAAGCCCAAATCAAGATGCTTCCTCCCTTCGGTGTTTGAGTTTGCGCAGATCGGGTCTTTCTCCAAGCTTTCCGTGAGTTTAGTAAAGGTTCATCGCACCCATAAAACTTTGCCACTTCATTTCTGAGCCTGGCCTCTGTACTTTTTGGATAATTACACTCTGGCCTTCATGTTCGTCTTGCTAATTAGTGGTGTGCTTCTTCTAGTGTGGCCTCGGCAGATTGCGACATCTTCACTCCCTGCCCTCTGGAGGTTGCTGCAGATGTTACAAACAGATGTTTTTTTTCTTCTTTTTGTTTTTTAAAGCTCTCACAATGTTTCTGTTGTTTTCTGCTCCTTTTTTTCCCTCTTCAGGACATTCAGTTGATTGTTTTCCCTCCTTATGACACATCCTAATCACACATCCTTATGACATTAACATAATGTCGAGCAACCACTTATTATTTATTATCCGGAGCCCTTGCAAAAAATCTGAGAAACTGTCTCTGTTTTTGTTTTTAATTGTTTCTTTGCGACATTTTCATTTTCACTGCATTTCATTGGAAATCCAACTAAACGTTTATCTGATTGGCAGACGTACCCAAACCCCAGCCAGCAGGAAACCGTTTCCCTAAATGTTGCACCTTCAGAAAAAATAAAATAAAAATAATAATAATAACTTTACTGGAGTTACAGACTTTCTAATGTTCAGTGAATCTTCTGGATATGGCCCCCAAAGGTTCTCTAAAGGTTATAAGCTGTAATCTTTAGGTGAGACTTTTTTGAAAACTTTCCATTAGTGCATAAATGTTTCACCTGATTTTTATGGAAACCTTTAGGGGACAGTTGTCTAAAGGTTCCGGCATGTTTTATTGGGTATACTACTGCAAACTTTAGAGAAACTGTCATAAAATATTTTCAAAAAGTTTCCTGTGTGTCGCATTGTGCAGGTTACAACAGGTTAAGATGAGTTATATATGTCATATTGGGATATTTGCTGGGTTTAGAGAATGTTCGACCAGTTGTTTACTGTATGTATTCAAAGTAAACGTTGCAAGGATTTCCCAGGTTTTCCATACGGTTGATGCAAACGGTTGCAACAAAGTTTTGAGGAAACTTTTAAAGAAACTTTCTTGAGGTTTTCACGCATGTCACACGGTGAAAGCTGCCACAACTCGAGGCGCAACTGGTCAACATTCAGCAAAGTTGCATGCAAGAGAAAATTTGAAGGTTGCTATTGTTTCTCCAGGTACCTTATGGAACATTGCAGTTCTCTTCCTGTCACATTGTGAAGGTTGCTCAAGATTTTCAGGAACAGTCACCAAAAATTCTTCCTGTACACACATTGTACTGTTAGTCAATGCTTCCCAAGTTCCCCAAAGTGAAGGTTTGCAGCAAACTTTCAAGAAGATTTTCTAAACGTTACCTCGTAAAAGCTGCGAAGAAAATACAAGTTTCAACTCTCAGACCTTTAGGAGGCATTCCCTTAATCTTTTCTGAGGATGACTTTGTAAAAGCTGCAACCTTTCGCACAGTAGCCTTTAGGGAGTACTTCTGAAGAAGCTATCCCCCAGGTAACTAAAGAGGAAAAAATCTCCTTAAGGGTTTCCAGAAGGTCAGAATATAAAAGTAGTCTTTTCTTCCGCTGCCTCAGGAAACTATGATGGCGTCTCGTGGAAACTTATAGCACAGCTGAGCAAATCAATTAAGAAATAAAACTAATAAAAAAATAAATAAATGTGATTGCAGTGATTGTGGTGAGATTGAAACTAAAACAAGTGTGTGTAGCAGGTGAACTAAGGAGCGGTTTATCGTTCAGGTGATAAGGAGCAGCAGCGGAGCCACAAGCTGGCGGTAGAAAACTTTATCTCGGATCAGGTGGCTTTTATTACACGGGTGTGACATCACGGCGACTCGACCAATCACGGCAGCTGACCGTTAAAGGTGTGGAAAAGCAACACAAAAGACACGGTGCAGTCTGGCGGCTGTATTAACTCGTCATCTTCTCCCATGCGCGGTGTTGAATTTCTACATTTAAAGGCTGCTTGTGTTTTAAACCAGCTGCAGGGGGCATCATTGGCTTTGCCCGGGGAGGTTCCCTAATCTCTTCTTGAGCACACAAACACACACACGGCCTGTACACCCCCCTCCTCCTGCAAAACTCCAAGGCCGGGCAGCGTCGCCATACGGAACATCCTGCGCTCAGCGGAGAGGGGGAGGAGAGAGGGTGCCTGAGCTGAGAGAGAAACGCACACCCTCACAGTGAGAGAGAGAGACGGGTCTGGCTTCTCCCCTGGCTCTGAAATTATCAGCTCCGTGCACCAGAAATTTGGACCAACTCGCCCGCGGAGACGAGCAGAGAGGAGGCAGTCTGCTGCCTCGCCGGAGACCGGGACCAGCGGGATTAAAGAGCCGGACGAGGAGGACTGATGGTCGCGCAGACTCTCTGAAGTTGGACAGACTATACCGAGGTTCCCAGGAGCAAAAACAGCAGGAACAGCAGCAGCAGCCTTCGCGCTCTCTCTTTCCTCCCCCCCTTAACCACCTCCCCGAACCCTCCCCTGGAAGGCAGCGGCGGCACCGGGAGGCTGTGCCCGCAGAAACACCGACCATGAAGCTGCCTTGGCTGCTTGCGCTAGCCGCGCTGCTCGCTCACACCGCCACGGTAAGCCGGAGCCTCGGCTCCTTTGTTAACCTCTTGTGCGTGTGTGTGTGTGCGCGTGTGTGTGTTTGCCATCAGTAACGAGACAGCGGTGATCGGTAGGAAATCCTGCACTCGACCTACATATTGGCAGCGCGCGGCTTCACCGTACCCCACCCCCAGCTTTTACGCACTCACCCACACCAGCCTTTGTGTCTCAGTGTCGGGGTTTATTGCGGCTTGTGTTCCCTTGGCTCCGGAGGTGTGTGCGTACATGTGTTTGTGTGAGTGTGTCGGTAATTAGCGGGTTATCTCTAATTGGGGCTGATTACTGGTGTGGTGTGCTGTCTGGGTCTCCAGCTCGCATCCTGCTGTTAATTTAGGGGGGCTCCAGTCATACTGCGGCTCTGAACACTTTATTCCCGTGAAGTCGCGCTGTGGGACGGGGAGTGTGAGGAGGTGGGGGTGGGTGGGTGAGTGAGTGCACATCCGGAAGCCAGAACCCGGAGAGGGGGGGCACCCTCCCGTTGTGACCGTGTACTTGTGGAACATAGAGTGGGTGGGTGGGGTAACGGGGGAAGAACTTATCTGCGATGCGGCGCGCGAACCGGAGCTTGGATGGAATGATGTCATCGGGAACCGCGAGGACGGCAGCTGATTGGGGATGCGCGAGCCCCGCCGCCGCCACCTCCTCTTCTTCTTCTTCTCCTCCTCCTTCTTTTTTTCTTCTTCTTCTTCTCCTCCTCTCCGGAGCCGTCCTCGCCGAGCTTCACGCGCACCCCCTCACACACCTTTCGTCACCGATTAATCCAGATATATCCCACGAGCAGAAGGAGGTGGTGGGGGCAGAGGAGCGAGCTGAATCATTGAGAGAAAAGGAAACAAGGACTAAAAATAATCGAAGCGCAGAGATATTTTGGAACGTGAACAGCCTATGAATACTTTTCATAGACTATTCACCGGTTATTCGGGATGTTTGTCTTCTGTATTTATAACTTCATTCATGCCTGCAGCAGCTATGAGGGGCCCCTACACATGCACCTCTAAGCAGTGGCGGTTCATTAATTAAGAGCCCTCGGTGTGGTACCCCCCTTCTTCACAAGAGGAAAAAAGGCCACATCTATAGCAGCGTGTGTGTGTGTGTGTGTGTGTGTATATATATATATATATATATATATATATATATATATATATATAAACGTATTTCCACTCTTCTCACTGACTAACGTCAAAAAATAATGGAATAAATATTTCTCTATAAATATTAAAATAATTTATAGATATACCAGTTTTTCTCTTTTTGTCAAGAATATTTTTGAGCATTCAGGTAATTTTGCTCATTTGGTGCAGGTGGCAATGCAGTTTGGCCATAGACCTTGAAGTTCCTGCCTGGCTCAAACCCGCTTTCTCCCCCACAATCAGGGACTTTGCATATGAGAACAATTGAGCTGCCAAGTCCGTGTGCACGCAGCTATGGAGTAGGAGAGGCTGCTGTTCTGTGGCAACCTCATGGTAGGAAGCGCCAAAAGAACAACACAAAGTATTCCTTGCTTGTTAATTTTCTTGAGTTTGAAAAGAAGCCTTCTTCCATGCAACCTTCGGTACCAACCGTTCATCAATTCATACATTTTTGGATTTACTTTAAGAACACTTAATTTCAAGTATTCCTCTGCATTCAATTTAAAATTGACTGTAAAGAAATATGTTTTGGGGTCCAGCAAATAATGTCCATCCATAGTTCGTCTGATCAGAGGTGCTACTGTCGTATTTCGTAAGATTCAGCTTCCCCACTGTTAAAGGAAATGTGTTTATAATGTGAAGTCGTTTTGCATTGCGATGAGTATTCACTAACAATTCATTATTCAAATGCCATAAACATTTACACATGTTCCCCTGTGCTACAGTTTCCTACAACAGAGTTCACATGTAAAGTCTTCAGTTAGTTGCTAAATGTAATATTTGCCAACAGAAGCTACAGTTTTACCAATTCACATGGAAAATATGAGTTTTTCAAAGTTACTTTGTTTTCTAAGAACTTGACCAATTGCTACTGAATATCAGCCAAACCGATCACCTGACTGATCAATCTGTCTGGTTTTTCCCTTTCCCCGGTCCTCATCCTCTACTTCATTAGAAGCAATAACCATGTCGAAGCTTTATTTATCACTTTCTGGTCTAACTTTTCAACACTACAAACACTGATAACTTCTAGGTCAGTCAGCTGTAATCTTTGCCAAAGATCCTTGGCGTCCTGCCGACTTAATCTGCCTTTAAGTGAGCAGATGGAGGCAGGTGTGACACACATCCGCACTCCGGCTGACACACTCTGAGTTAGGAGTGTGCAGATACGTGCAGGTGCTGCCCTAATAGGTGACTCAAGCACATGTCAACGCTCTGATATTTACAGGGCTCGTCTGGAGTAACCCTGGCCTTCAACGCAGACCCACACACACACACACACACACACTGGCTTTCATCACGTGCATTCGCTGACAGGATCGTTCTTCTGGGGCCTCCTGGCTCTGAACCAGCTGACTGTGTGTGTGGATGTCTCCTGAGTGATGTCTCTGTGGGTATTTCCTGTTATCCAACTATTTACATCACATCCGGGATACTGTGATTTATATGGGAGGCTGATTTTCCCACAGACATCTGTGTCCCACGGATGGCCATTATATTTATATGTGTGCGAATCCGTTTGCCGTCACAAGGGTCGCGACTGTCCATCTGTTTGTGTTTGTGCATGTGTTTGCGTGTGTGTGTGTGTGGGCTCAGAAGTAGTGAATATCCACTGCCAAAAACTTGTTCTCGCCAGCCCTCTCCCTCCTCGACAAGTGCGCGTTATGGTGTGTTGCTGAGGATCATGTTTAACTCGCCGAATGAATCAGTGGTTTGTGCCTCCGATAGCCAGACAAAGCCCCCCATAGAGAGATGAAGAAACAGAGACGGATGAAGAAAGAAGGGGAAAAAATAGCCAGAACGAGGCGGACTGAGGGAGAGTGTGGAATGCGAGAGGCAATTTGACGCAGGAAGTGGGTCCTTCTCGCTTTCCTGAAGCACAAAGTTCCCTCACACATACACACACCCATGCGCATATATATGTAAACATGATTGGAGGTTAAAATGCAGCTTGGGCGAAGGCGGTGTCTCAGGTGCTTGTGTGTGAAAGGGGTTTGATTTTCAGTGGGTACAGGAAATGAAAAGGATCACGGTTCATATCCGGAGCCGGATTTGGAGTGGGTCGTCGTTTGCAGGTTTTGGTTGGACCCAGCGTTGTAAATAACTCTCCACTCTCTGCCTGTTTTCCTCCCTTTGGCTGTTTACGTCTAGGGATGGGCACAGAGACTAGACGGCAGTCCTTCATCAGCCGGAATGGAGCGGCATTTGATTAAAATTAGTTTTTTTTTTTCTCTCGGAGGGGGTTTGGTGGTAGATTGGCTGGAGGATTTAAAAATATTAAAGCCCCGACAACTACAGGCTTCAATATATGCTTTATTAGAATTTCATGAGGGACACCAACACAAAGTAGTCCATAATTATAAAGTGAAAGAAAAAGGCGAGTCTCCATTTTTTTAAATTTTTTTTTTTTTTTTCAAATTGGATTCAGAAAAGTGTGATGTTCATGTGTCTTAAGGGAGTCTGGAGTGTGGAACCACCGTTCACTCACGGCTGCACATCTAGAGGCTGCACATTGTTCTTTGCAAAATAACACGGGTTCATTCAGACTGAATTGAGTCTCAAGCCTAGACTTTGACTGGGACATTATAAAACATGCGTATGTTATCCAGTGTTTCCCTCAGAAAACCTGCTAAGCCCGGTGCTCAGGGAGCCAAGTCAGTCATCCAGCCACCCGTCGAGTTTTTGAGTTAAAAATTTTTTAAAATTGAAAATATTATTTGATGGTTATGGATTTTTGGAAGACTTGGAGATTAATACTTAAATGCCAACTATAAAGTCTTAAAAAAAGGCAATCATAAGAAAAGCCAACTAAAATTAACAATGCTAAGCCTGGTAGGGGCACAAGTAAAGTCTGGTGTCTCACCAGGCTTTTAATATACAGAGGGAAATCCTGTTGTCCTACTGTAAGGTAAACTTTAACCCTGGGTTTCAAGCCTTGCTCTGTCCATTCAATCAGCGTTAAACAAAAGTGAAAAAGTGTGTTTTTCATTAGTAAAAAAAAAAAAAAGCAAAACAACACACACCGCTTCCCTTCAGCTTCACAGCTAAACACAACTTTGTGCTGGTCTATCAAATCCGATCCTCATGGAACATTCAAGGTTTGTGAATACTTGGCAATGGACGTTAGGGCTGTCTGTAACGTAGCTGTTATTTGCTGAGAAAGCGATGTGTCTGCCGCACAGCAGGTGTTTCTACATGCAACAGCAAAAAAAAAAAAAAAAAACGCACAGGTTGAGTAATGATGGCTGCGGCTCACATGGGAGAGGTCCCACCGCTGTTCGACTCGCTGCTTTACAGGGGAAGCTGAAGGAAAGTGACTCGGTGGGTTGTGAAGTTCGCCTGGATTGTAGTTGCTGCTGCTGCTAACGACAAGTCAAAATGTCTGCAGTGAAAAATTGGAGCTGCAAATCTGCTGCCAAGTCTGGAGTTTTACTTTTTAATGAAAATTGTTGTATACAAGACTCGAGAGGGAAAGAGAGAGAGCCTGAAAGAGCCTGCAGTGATCTCAGAGCCTCCAACTGTATGTCTGTATGACTGCACACCCAGTAATTTAGATCCCACATCTGACCAGTTCTCATTTCACCACATCGTTTCTCTTCTCAACTGTAAATAGTCCATGTTTTTAGCTAAGGGAGTAAAAATCACTGTCTTCCTCTCTTTTAGGTAAATTTAGACTGTTGCCCTTTAGCAAAGCAAACACAACAGCATATTGTTAATTGATTGGATTGAGTTCTGAGAGCTTCCACAAAGTCCAGGTGAAAGTTACAGATTTATCAAGAATTAACACCGAAACGCAAAGTGTAATTTAATCTTCTATGTCTGAAACCACTGGCGAGTTTTCATATGGGGCGATATGGCTGTCTGCCCAGGGCGGCACGGCCATCGGGACAGAACCAAATCCGAGCTGAGAAGCTGTTTTGCTATTTTTAAGGACTTTGAACTGTGGTTTGATCTCCAGAATAAAATCCAAAAGACTTTGGTTGGTCTAATCTTACCTGTGAAATTGTAGCCTGTAGAAATATTTATCAACCTTAATCAAGAGTTTCAGATGTGACGTGAAAATGAGACCTTCGCTCTACTTTTAAAATCACAAGGAAAAAAATGTCAGGATTGTTGGAAAGTCTACCACTTTTACAATGGATGGGAGTCCAATTTGTTTTCCCAACTGTGCGCTCAGAAAGGTTGACATTTTCAAAAAGAACATCCCTCACTGAGGTTGACGGCTTTAAGGTTTTCCTTTGGGAGTAAGAGCAGATAATTTAGAGGCCAAATAATCAACAGTCAATAAAAAGTCTGACCATAATCCTTTTCTACATTTGCACATATAAAGAAACAATTTAATCATTTTAACAAAGGGGCCCAAAGTGGTTAAATGGTCCTTAAAACCTTTCAAAAGTTCACTGTGCAAATAATTCAGCTTGCTTATTGCAGTAGCATCGAATGCAGACTGAATGACACTCTGTGCAGGACTTTACTTACTGTATACTTAGATTATTATTTTTTTTACTTTTCTTGTAATCCTGCTCACTATGCATAGCAGCAAGATAAATATGTGTCCTCATCCATCCCTGTGGGCAGTAGCTAAACAAAATGACCCTCTTTGTCATATTTATAGCCCAAGGAAACAGAAAATTATGGATAATGGCTTTATAAAGAAAAAAAGATGAGTAAAAAAATCCCAGAAAATTCTCCAGTTCTATTTAAAAAGTTTTTTTGGGGGTGTTTACCGACAATTGTGTCATTTCATAAAAAAAAAAAAAATGTCTCTTTTACATAATGATGCAATTAACTCAAAGTGAAGAATGGATATTAAAAAAAAAGTGAGGTTATGAGACTACACTGACTTTATTTGAAGTTTTTCTTCACCTCTGTCATTACTAATGTAACATCAGTTTGGCAAATGAGTGGGGGAAAAAAAAACATGCAAAAAGGTCAAATATTTGTCCAGTCAGATGAAGCCTTTCTGCTGTAGATTATTTACCAGTCATATGATGATGGCCTTGATGGATATCGGAGATTTCCTCCTGAACATGCAGTGTCTTGCAACATCTTTCTTCTTTTTACCCCAATTTGGTTGTTTTTAGAGTGATTCAGCATGTTTATGTGAGGAATTATCCATAGATGCTCTGATCAATGTTTTTGTGGCCAACGTCCAACTCCAGATTTTTCAAAGGCTTCCACCTGTCTGTCAGGATTATTAGCCGGTTCCAGTTTCTCTTTAAGAGCTCTAATATAAAGTGAAATATAAGTACAGCAGGAATCTTTTTCTTGCTGAAGGTTAGCTGTAGTAGAGGTAGAGGCAACATTGCACCCATAGGAGTCATGGCAGCAGACGTTTTGGATTATACATTAGCATTTCCTGGGATACAGATCCTTGCATTAAATCTGAGACTCGTTATAGGTTGCCAACAATTTGCATATCTGCTGAAAGTCTTGCACTCTTTCTCTCTCTTGATGACTCAAAGCCTTAACGGATGGCCTGGACATACTCCATATGTCACAGAAAACACATTTGTTTCCTCTGACTTTGTTTTTAGAACCTGGCTCACTTTAAATCTTCACTCAGTAACGGCGTCCACACCGAGAAGCGTTGCAACAATCACTGATTGGAAAAAGAGTAGCAGTGTAACATAAAATTTCCCCAGTGAGACATATTCTGGTCATCCTACATATTAAAATGAAGATCCACCCTGAAGTCGTCCAGTTGGGGACGTTTCTCCTCACGACCTGAAATCACATTAACGCCGAGGCTCTGGTTATCTCTCTCTCACACACACATACATTTAGGATGGGGTGTAACAGTGGTGGCGGCGTGCAGGAGTTTTGTTGATTCAGTGAGTCTGAGGGAGACGGAGAACGCTGGGAGGCGTTTTAGGTAGGTCAAAAAAGGCTGGAAACACAGTTGGTGTAGATATTAAACACACACACAAGCAGAGACTCCCTTGCAGTAATTGGGCAGACATACTCACACATATTCTCAGGAGTGGGGGGGTTTAGATGAATATAGAGACAAGAGGAGGAAGAGAGGGGGTTCAGGGGAGGGAATGGAAAAATGAGAGTCTGCACAGACCACAAGATAATGAGGAAGGGTGAAGGAATGGGGGAGGTAAGAAAAAAAGAGAGAGGAGAGTTAAGGAGGCTACTAATGGTGGAAGAAAAGGATGGAAAAACGGAGCAAAAATGAAGTCAGGAATCACCTAAAGAGCAGGGAAAGGAGCAGGAATGTGTGAAACTGAGGGAAGCACAGGGATTCGGAGCGGGACGGGGAAGTGGCAGGCAGGCAGGCGGGCGAGTGAGTAATGGAGGAAGAAAGACAGAAGATGGGGCGATGCTGGGACGCGGCGAGGGGCAGCGTGAGGCTGGATGATGGTGGATGACATGCGACGGGATGGAGATGGAGGGACGACGGAGGGGAAGTGGGGGAGGGAGGCGTGCGCCGCTTGCTCCCGGGGGACCGTGCTCTACCTGCTCTCTGCGGCCGTCGCCATGACAACCACCGTGGCTGCCGCTGTCACAGCTTTATTGCCCTTCGCCTCCTCTCCATTCCCTCCTATTGCTCTTTTTTTCCCCTCCCTCCTCTCCATCTTTCACTCGCTCTTGTTCCCACCCCCCCCCTCACTCTCAGCTTTTTGTATCCGGTTCTCTTCTTCGTTTGACTTTTATTTCCTTGCTGTTGTCTTCTTCTTCTTCTGCTCCTCCTCTTTGCTATCCCATCCGCTCGCTTGCAATAAATTTAGAAAAAGACAAACCCGAGATGCTGATGTATACCAGCAGGGTCTCACCATATTTTTTTTATTTTTTATTGTTGCAGCATGATGTTGGAGCAGCACATTCTTGTGTGCCTTTAGCGCTGTTACTGAGACTCTAAATTAGAGAGCACAAACGCGGTGCCGTCTACCCCCCAAATCCACAAAGCATTCTGGGATCTCTGAGCGGTACAGCTTTCGCTATAAATAAAACCCCCAGAAAGAGGACGCCTCCTTCCCACTAACAAACCAGTGAAAGGGAGAGAGGGTCAGAGAATATCAGTTTTTACTTGAATATTTCGTGGCACGATTTGTATCTGTAGGAACACACACACACACACACACACTCCCCACAGTCGCCCTCCTCTTGGGTTTCCATAGCAGTCAGGTAATTATATTAAAGCTGGGTGGGGTTATGCAGAGCTGTCCAGCAGAGCTGCTGGGATGGATCTTTACTGGCAGGCTGCTGATAAGAGCAGCCTGAGGCCACAATAAGGTCGGCCTTCACACCAGCGACGAGAATCTCTGTAATATCCCCAAGAGGACGGCCGGAGTCTGACCTCCTTTAACCCGACACGGCATTCATCTTCTCTTTGCAATGTGTTGCTCAGCTCTGTTGGAGATTCGTGTCGGAGGCAAAAATAATTCGAAGTTAACGATTTATCTTTGGAGGATATACATCCCAGTTTATTCTTGATGCTGGAATGAATGGTTTGGTAAAACTCCAGCTGGTGGCTTGTTCGTAAAACCTCACTTTCATGCCAGTCTTGAAGTGAATCCTGATTTCTACTATTATACCTCTCCTCTATTTATGGATCCAAATGTCCCACTGGCTCTTAATTGGGAGTGACGTTTAAAAAGTGGGGAAAATATTCCCCACAGGACAGTGGAGCTCCAGCTTTTCATCATGAAATCGTCAAGCTCTCCAAACACCACCAAACACAGCCGCTGAAATACAGTAGTACAAGCTTTTCAGCCTGTATTCATATCTGGCATAAATAACCAATCCCACCAGATCTCTAGTGCATCTAGATAGAATATTTATGGTTTGCTTTCAGTGTCTTCCTATATAATCTGCCACACCGTCCATCCTCGGCAACAATAGCCATTTGGCAGCTTCCCCTTAGCACAAAAACCTCTGTGGTGAATCGCAGACATGGTTGTTCCCCCCCTACATATGATGCATGATGGGAAGCTTGTCAGTGAAATTTAAAAAAAATTTGAGAGAAACAAAACTGTGTTCTTGACCAGTTTCATTCACTTGTATTTTCAAGTTATGTTTTTTTTTTTTTTTTTTTTTTTTAAAGCTACTAATATTTCCTTTAAGGCTAGAGCTTTACTTTGCATAGCTGCGCTGCCGGCTGTCCGTTATATCGGGTCAAAGATGTTTCTTCTCTTTCCTGAAAGCAGGACCAGCACCACAAACTCACAAGCTGTGATTTTTGTTTGTTTTCTGTCTGAGAACAACCGAGTAAAGGTTTGAAAGAAAATCTGTTAAAGTTGTCGACAGATTTGGTCTTTTCATTGCACCACTAGTGTTGCCTAAATAGCCACCAGCGCTTGTTGCCAAATCTTCACCAGTTTATCCAGGGGGAGTCTTAAAATATTCCCCCTCTGCACTTCTGAGTCCAAGAGTTTCCACTTTAGGATCGAGGTCCTAATATTCTTGAACGACTTTTTTTATTTGCTTTATCTGGTTTTGACCTTTTCAACAAACTTGGCATAAACTGGTTTATTAGCTTGTTTAGTTTAGTTCGCAAAAAATTGATCACCTGCTTGTGGTTTGAGGCATGGGAGATTATACAACAAAGCTCGCATGTGTCAAACATCTTTTAGCAAACTATAGGTGTTAGCTTTTTAAAGCTTGTTTTTTTTTTAAAAATTGACCATTGCCTTGAACTTTTCTCTCTTTTTAGAAAGAATAAGTCAAGTTGTTTTGTTTGCAAGGAGTAAAAATGGAGTCAACCCCAGCATATTTACTGTCTGAGGGCAACGACCCTCACAGAGTCGGAGGTCGATGTCCTCTCACCTCGTCCTCTGATAAGACGAGCTGTAATCGGCAACAAATTCAAGAGATGGCATTTTCCATCGTCTACTGGCTGCTTTTGCACCACGCTTTCTCAAACCTACATCCGCTTGACTGGTGCTTGGAACGTAGCCCCACACAGTGGAACGGAGGCCTGAGACGGCAGCTGTCTTGAAAATAAATAAATAAAAGACAGCAAACCGGTCTGCTAATGTTAGAGTTGATCATCATCCCACCTAAAACCTGCCAGATTGTTCTGGTACAGGACACTTGATTGCACAGCGCCAGACCCTTAGCTTGGAGGGTGACAAGATTTATTCTCCAGGGACTGTCCTCCAGCGAGAAAGTATGATTTGTTGTACAGCAAGTCAGACAGGAAATGAAAAATTACAAAATGACCACCTCAGTCACATAGTGATGCTCAGACAGGCGGAGGGAATGTTTGCCTGGACCTTTAGCCAAGTTTTGCATCTTTTGCAGATGTGAGAAGCTGATTTGCAGCCAGCGGTAAGTCTCCTTTCACACTGGATCCAGACCGCCCAGGATCTACTAGATTAACACTGGATCAAAATAGATATAAAAGAATTCACGTCAGTGTGAAGGAGAAAATGACTCTGCCGTTCTCTTATCAAAAGATGCATAACGTTTTCTTATGGGTACAATTTGTGGAATTTCGCTGTAATATTGGCGGTTTCGTCTCCTCCACCGCCAGTTTCAGCTTTGCACAATTGTGCATTTTTATCAGCTTGTTGTCCCCATGAGGGGATGCAGGAGAGGAGCAGGCCAACACCAATCTAGATATTTTTGCAATCATTTTAATTTGACAAAGTGTTCTATGTGCAGTTCCTGCTCAGTCCAATCACACAGAGGTTAAACTCTGTGTTTTATTTATTGATTGATTCCGGCCTCTTTATTTGACCCAGTGTTTCTCTTCTCTTTCCCGTTGGGACAAAATGGTTTTCCCATTCGACCTATGAACTCTATGGACGTATTGAATCTACAATCCCACAAGATTGTCCAAACTTCTTCTGGCAGTTTGGTTTTTGTTCTGGTCTGATGCGGAGTGGAAACACTTAAGCTGTGTTTCTGTTCTAGTTTAAAGAAAGAAATGATATTTTGTGACTTCTAATCTGTCGGCTTGTAATTCTAAACCTGAGGTGGTCGTTTTTAAAACTACTCCTACAGTTTTTGCAGTTGGTGGGTTAAAAACAAGTTCGACAATGGTAAAGGGGGCCGAGTCGTTTGTGAATCCACGCAACAGCAGCCTACCTGTAATACAGAAAGCAAATTAAAAATAGTGTTGTTTTTTTTGTTGTTGTTGTAAGGAATTACCATAACATTCTGTCTTCCACTGCTTGTGTTTTGCAGAAGCGCACACTTTCTCATTTTAAACTTGCTTTTTGACTCGCGCTTAGCGGAAACACTATTGCCGGTCTCCTCGGAGGCCATCTTTTAAAATCACAGCTCATAGCTCTGTAAGGATGTTTCCACTGTATATTTATGGCGACGTAAATGAAGACAGAGTTGGGCTTTTCCCCATGGGAACATCTCCACGGGCTTATAGAAGGGAAAACTAGATCGGGTAAAATCAGAATGCAGACTTTATATGCATGAGGAATTGAGTATAGACTCTAGTTTGACCTTAAATTTGTTAATAAATTAAAGGAATTAATGTGCTCCAGCTGCAGCACGCTGTACAATACGTGCATTTTATTAGCATCATTCTCCTTTTTCATTCCTTTTTGTCTCTTTGGGATGCATGTTTTCCAAATTAGCCAAACCTATCGGCGGGTTGTGTCACAAATTTTAGGGATCTCTTGTTGCTAACGGCGAATCGGGATGCAGGATGTGCGTATTTATAGCCTAGAAGCGTCGAATCAAGAGGGGAGCTTCCTGAGCGACGCACAATGGGGGTTTTTCCACACAGGTGTTCACTTCCATGAGAACCAGCGGCTGGCGGGGCGGGTGACGGCAGAGGCACGTGGAGGCAGTTTGAGCGAGAAACACTGTGTGGGAAAGGCATGTGACTGTGTGTGTGTGCGTTTTAAATAATTCAGCCTCACGTCCCGACAGAGGAGTGAATGAGGTCAGGAGCTCATTGCTGCAACGCTTTCCCCTCTTTCTCCATCTATCCATCTGTCTTCACACCCACATCTCTGCCTCCGTCTTCTGCTCGCCGCAGAGCGCTCCCTCCGCCTGCCTTGATAAACAGGAACTAAATAACAAAAGGGCTTCCCTCGTGTTCCTCACGTCCCTCCAATTATCAGCGAGCCACGAGGGAAGAGCATCGATCCAATTAAATACTGACTCTGGAACCTGCTGTGTGTGGGTGGGTGTGTGTGGGTGTGTGTGTGTTCCCCCTTCTGTATATGGATCTTCTAAAGTGAACCTTTGAACCGGGTTCTTCTAAGGATTCCTTCAAAGATGTCTGCAGTCTGAACGAACCCCTGAAGCTAATGAGCTGCGTGTTCAGTCGCTGCTGCAGGTTTTTCTTTCCTGATAAACGCCTCCATATGCACACACACACACACACATACATGCTTATATATGCGGCAGCAGGTGAATCATTCTTAATCTTTCATTCCAACAGTTGTGGATTAGCCCTAATCTTCACCACAGAGACTCTGGCCTGAAAGGCTGACTGACACTGAGACTGCGGGTGCATGTGTGTGAGAGCATTGTTTGTTTAGCTGTGTGGGAAGTGATAATTGTTTCCCTTGTTGGACTCCGAGCGGAGTCCGTATGACAGGACATGATCTGACTGAGGCAGATAAATAACTCTGACTGGCAGGTCACACGACATGGAAACGTTACACACAGCAGGGGGGAGAAAGAAGAGTGTCGCCTCCTTTATTACAAGGCTTTTTTTTTTTTTTTTTTTTTTCATTTGAAAGTTATCTGCAGTTGCACTTTCTTGAGCAATTGATCAAACTCTTCCTCATTAATCAGGTTTTTAGCTATATTTACGTACATAATTAGTCAGAATCAGTCTTCTAATTTGTCAAAAAGGAAATATTTTTTTTATCTCCTCATTGGATGATGTTTGTCAGAAATCTAAAGAAGGAAGAAGTTTCTTGGTTTCCATCAGATTAGCATGCCAAAATTGATACAGAAAACATTTGGAAGGGATAAAATAATGTGGCTCGGCGTTAGTTTGATTGTTAATCAGCCCGAAGTCCTCATTCTACTTATTTAATTAAATGGTGAGAAAATAACAAAAAAGAGAGAGACTTTCTGTTTTGATAAACGTCTGCAGTGAGTGAAGTTTTAACTTTTCTCAAAAGTTTACTTGTCTCAGGAGTTTTATGAATGATGCCAGGATGAGGAAAACTCCCCTAGAGAAAGTGAGACTGAGTTCATGGAAAATCAAATTAAATGGCCTTTAAAAAAAACAAACCTAACAAGACGTGCAACTAAAACAACCTGGTATGGAGAGGCTGATCAGAGACATTCATCTTTCTCTTTCATTGTTTTGTTTAGTCCTGACATGTAATGTTGCGTTTAGTGTAATGCTAAGTGGTGTGTGTCTCAGCTATGGCGCCCGGTGAAATATGTAGGATCTCTGCCATCGCTAATTGGCAAGCATGTGCTTCGGTGGGTTGCTGGAAAGAAATAGCGTCCCAGGACGCAGTGACTGCAGAGCGCCGAGTCAAAGGGAGAACAAAGCAACAAGGTGTGGTGGCAGAAATGACCGCACGCTGCGCCGAGGTGCTGGGAGGGAGATGTGAGCGAAATGAAAGCCGAAGAAGGGTCGCAGGCAATCCCAGAGAAACGGTGATATGAAAGGACGGGGCTGCGACTCCGAGAAGCAGATTGGTTGGAAAAGTTCGAGGCAGGATTTGGAAGTCGGCGGCTGCAAGCGAAGTTAACCCAGCAGATGAGCTGACGAAGGAGGAAAAGGAGATGACGAGAGAGAGGTGGACTGGGAGGATTGGTGTCCAGGTAGCAGCAGACGCGCAGAAAGACTGGTGGCTAATGCAGGCCTGTAAAGAGCTTAGGACAGCTGAGGCGGATTGAACGGAGGAACAACCTGGACGGGATTACGCCGAGGCAGAGCAAGACGGGAAAGATAACCCACATATACTTCCCTTCCCATCTCTGACCGCTCTCCGACTGCACTTCTTAATTAACAGGAAGCCTTTAATGTTGAACATTTACACCAGATCCTCGTGTTTGAGAGGCCGTTAGTTCCTCAAGTGTTCCCCTTCATTAATTAGCGAGTGAGTAATGTTGCCCACAGAGAGACGGGGCTATTTTTAAGAGTTTGGAATCATCAAAAAAAAAAAAAAAACCCCAAAAAAAAGATTAAACGTGCCCACACCTGGGTTTTAATCATGTTTATAAAGGATTCAACAGAGACTGAAAGGAAGTAACAGTTATTGGCAATAAAGAACACCTAACAAAACATTACTGGGAGCTGAAGCTCAATTTGAATGATTATGTGCTGGTTTAATAGGCTGGAATTATGAAAAAAAATAGTTAAAATAACTGCTGTTTTACCTTAACAGTAAGACTGCATTAGTTTCAGTCTACTATAGTGTAGGAAGTAAAACAAATTTCAGTTAAAAAAATAAAAAAATCTTGTTTTGGCATGAGCTCAGTTAACGGGGTGGTCAAAGAGCTGATATTCACTCATTCAGATACCGGCTTCCTTTAGATCTACAGTTCTGGAAAAAAAAAAATCAACAGACCACTTGAAATGATTTGTTCTCTGATTTTCTTCCTAAAAGGTAAAATTGTTCTTTTATTCTATGAACTACTGACAACATGTCTCCAAAATTCCAAGCAAAAATTGAGTGTTTATTTGCAGAAAATGAGAAATGTTCAAAATAACGGAAAAAAAATGCAGAGCTTTCAGATCTCAAATAATGCAAAGAGAACAAGTTCCTTTAGAAACAACAATACTAATGACTCAGGAAGAGTTCAGAAATCAACATTTGGTGGAATAACCAGGTGGCTTCAGTGCAGTGGGCTCTTCATTTCTTTCCAGAGCTGTATATATAATTGTCTATTTCTTTTTGAAAAAAACATTCAAACTCAATTCAATAGATGGAGAACATCTGTGACCATTAGCTTCCCAAATGGATTTAATTCGGGGCTTTGACTGGGCCATTACATGCGTAGCTCTGGCTGTCTCTTTAGGGTTGCTGTTTGCCTCAAAGGTTCACCTTTATCTCAGTCTCAAGTGTTTATTTTATTTTTTTTTGTTTTAACCTTTCTTCCTGGATCCTCCTCTGCTCTGACCAGCTTCCTTTTGCCTAGTAATAAAAACCGCAACATGATGCCGCCACCACCATGTTTTGGTGGTTAGCGTTTCCACCACACAGAATTTTGGAAATGTGTCAAAAAGTGAATACACGTCTTTCTGCTGCACTTCCTTCAAAACACTCCCCAGCGTTTTAAATTCACACCTTTCTGTTTATTCTTTCACAAAAACAATCTAAAACGATAATATTCCTTCCACTTTAGCTACTTTTATGTTGTTCTTCACATACACTGACCTTTAGTTGTAGCACAGTAAAGTACGAGTGATGTGAATATATTTGCAAAGCACTGTAAGCGTACTGCATAGCAAGGTCAACGGTTATGAAGCTGAAAAAAATAATTGGAGTTTAAACTCTCTTCAGAAGATAATTTTTCTGCCTCTGCTGCTCAGAGACAAATGTAACATCTCTCTGACTTGGATCTACACTACATGGCATTTTCCTGTCGAAACGGCAGTAAATCTGAGAAGGTAAAGATATTGGTTTATGTGATCAGAGAGAAGCTCCATCTGCAGCTCTGGCACTTTTAATGAAGCCTGTCAGTGTTCAGAGCGAAAAAACAACCGCGTGTAGCAGATAAAACCACGAAGGAGGAAACGGTTCAACAGAAACCAGTTAAACCCTCTGCTAATATTCATGTTCATCCAGTAATGGGCCTTTTGCTGTTCTGACTTGTTCTGCTACTTAAAATGGCACAACTACTTTAAAAACCTCTTGGCAAGTTGGAAGGTTGTCAGAAAGTATTATGTAAAAGCGACTTTTAGTTGAAGTCTGTTCAGTTTACCACAGTTCGTGCTTGAAAGATGCCACAGATGGGAAATGGTCTCGTGTCTGTAGTTGGTCTGACTTTGTGTTAAACTAGGATTTTGCTGGTTGGCTAATTTCTGTTTAATGGAAACAATCCGCATCAATACAACCAAAATTTTTATTTATTTTATTTTTATTTTTTAAAGAAGTTGACACTATAAAGAAAGCTGACAGTAGAAAGATGCTCCGGTGACTTTATAGATTCAAAATTTAATCATACATCTTCATTAGATAATGAAGATAGAAACTTATTTGATTTAGAAATGGATGAACAAAATAAGTGTTGAATTTTGTATGTGTACAATAATAAAATACAATTTCTAATAAGTACAGTTATAAGTTAAATACATTTTATTGATGAATTTAAAACACTGGGCTTCAGTTTAGCATGCTGCTTTTCAGCCATACGAAACACCTGATTGGTTCATTTATATATCTTTATTAAAGCAGTATTAGTCCTGCCGACTGATTTTGATAAAGCCGTCAAATTAAACAGATTTGTCATGAAATAATTAACTTAATTTTTAATCATTTTTGCATATCAAACAAGTTCATACCATGTCTGACTAGTTACGTTTCATAAACCAATAATTTGAAGTGTTTTGTTACTTTTTTGTTTTTTGGGTTGTTTTTTTTTGGCTTCCATACATTTTCTAGCGCACGTTAAATGTTCAGTGTGTTTATTGACCAAGATAGTTCAGTTAAAAATGGCAAGCCTGGACAACTGCTTGGTTGATTTTGTTTGTTTGATTTGTGATAATACTATGAAACCAGTCAGAATCTGATTCAATCATATCAGATGTTGGTAATTTAAATCGACATCCAAGACAACAACGAAGCCATTCATCGGCCAACTCTTTTCCAGTTCGTGGGCTTGGCTCATGAGTTGAAGTCTCCTGACCTCGGTTTTTCACAGTTAATCAGTATCTCATGAGAAATGTCTGATGAGGTCACAAGGTTTTAGCATTTAGTCAGTGCGGCTTGTTAGCGACCATGTGCTGCGGTTGGTTTACCAAGAACTCCCTCTGCTGCCAGATCGTCCAAAACGTTTGCTTTGAGTTTGGACATAAAACCCCCCAAAAAACCCTGAATGATATGCACCACCAAACAGCCTTGACATTGCTGCACGCGCTTGGTTTGTCTGTCGCCTCGCCAAAGTCCCTTAACCGATGTGATGGAGGTGGGAGAGTGTAGCAAGGTCAGGATGTCCAGAGAACAGCCATTTGTCCGCTTCATTTATCCGTCTGTGTTGCAGGGGAATCGGCAGCCACTCTCCACCCTGCAAAGGTGGAGAGTTTTTGCCGATTGAATTTGACTGAGTTGATTGAATTTTTCCACAAGCTCTAAGCGCAAAAATCACTTCTTTGTTTGTTTTCCACCCCTCTGCCCACTGGCTCCATCCATCCCTTCATTCCTCACTGCTGCTTTTTACCTCCACTCTGTTCTGTTGCACCTTTTCCTCTCTCTTAACTCTTCCTCCCGTGGATTGATTTTTCTCTGTCTCATTCCTTCCTCGGGGTTTTTGTGCAGTTGCATGACAGTCATTAGCCTGATTAAACAAACTATAATTACATAAACAGACACACACACTCTCTTTCGCTCTCTTTCTCTCTCACACACACAGATGTTTCCTTGTGATTCTCATCACTGTGTCCACAGAAATGTGACTCTCATCATTTTCTTTGTGCGTGTCTGTTCAATTTAGGGGCTGTGAGGAGACCATTGATTACTGTATGTGTGTGTGTGTGTAGTCTTGAGTGCCCTCTCACATGCACTCTGCGGCACAAAGGCTTCGTGGTCTGTGAGATGCTCTACCACACACACACACACACGCAGCCGCATTTCTGGGCCCTTTTCAAAAGTTCCTTAGAAACACAAGAAAAGTTCCAGCCACAGGCGCCACGCCCTCCCACTGGCCCTGCAGAAATAGGCCCATTGAGCTAGTCTGTAATCACACTCATGCACGCACACGCGCACAGACACACACATGAATCGGCATTCATCTGCTCTCCTCTTCTCCCTCTCTGGCACTTCATAGACGAAGCCACAAAAACGTAGCCATTGACCCACCAGTTAACCAGTAGCAGTCGCTGCAACTAAACATCAATACACACACTGGAACTCTCTGGGCAACAAAACTTGTGATATATACACACACACACACACACACACACGCACTCTTTTAGGCAAAATAATTACTCTGTGGAGGACTGCAGAGGACCGATACTTTCACATAGGGTGGCATGTAACGATGCGCCGACCTGCTTGATCTGCCGGTGACAATTTTTGCTGATTCACATCTTTGTTTTCTTAAGCAATGGCATAAGATGCAAAATCAACAAAAACAACTTTTTATATCAGTCTAGTTGTTGACCAATCATTTAAATTTAAACCACCAAGGTGCAATTTTTCATTTGTTTTTTGGTTTCACACGTGTATTTAGCACTCGGCAAAAGCTAATTTCAGCTTCATTTAACTTTTTAACCATTTTATATTTATTTATTTACTTATTTACTAGACTTCTCAAACTGGAAATTTCCTGTCCAAATTTCATGTCATAAACATGTGAGCTGGTATGACAATAAAGCTTCTTAAATATTTATAGCAGCAGTGATGTCGTTTCACTGACCTTACCAGGTTCACATGCTAAACTGTCTGTACCTTCTTATATAGGCGTTTAGAGCCACTATCTTTACTAAAGTAGCAGGTTCTGCGTATTCTCCAGAGAATGCGGATGCTTACTTTACCTTTAAAATCTCCAAATGTTTTTGATTCCATGAAAACCGAGGAAGGAATCAAACAAAGCAACTCTGCTGTGTTGCGTTCAGCCTTCTTGCTGTCTGCTAAAAGTCTTGCTTTCTTGCAGCATTAAATTACCATAGATATGTTTTGACAAACTGTTTCCCTTTAGTCTGTTGCACACACATTTTTGAAGAACCGGTTAGGATCAGTTAAATGAAAAATCTGCGCTGCTCTGACTGAGTCGGTCTGATCAGGGTGCGTCTTCTTGGACGACTCCTTTCAGAGGTTCTCTGGCAATGGCTTTAAGTGAGATCCAGACAAAATCAACTATAAATCAAATCAAAATTTTATTTGTGTAGCACATTTCAGCAGCGAGCCATTTCAAAGTTCTTCACATCATAGCAAACACAAAGGCATGCAACAAAGAATCAAAAATCAAAACGTGACATTAAGTCAAGTGCCGTCATTAAATTCGTAATTGATTACGTTTCAAATACAAGTCTAAACAGGTGGGTTTTTAGTCGAGATTTAAAGGAAGTCGGCGTTTCTTCTGGTCTGGAATCGCTTTTGGCTGCCAGTCAGCAAGAGAGCATCCTTGGAAAATTAGAAAAAAAATTAATAAAAAATGGATGAATGGAAATCACTTGACTCTCCAGAATACTGTCGGTCCTTTTGGAAGCAAAAAGACAAGAAAACATTGAAGAGGAGTTTCAGAACATTTTCCTATAGGTATCCCCAGCAGTGAGGGGTTATGAGCTTTGGATTTGTGATTGTGTGTTTAATCCCCCTTGATTGTCAGATTACTATAACAGCTGGGTGCTCCACATCGATAACCATCTCTTTACCTCGCTGCCTCTCAGCGCATCGCCCCTCCTCATCCTGCGTTGAGCTGCGCCTCACCCTGAGTGACCGTCTCACAGGTCCAGTCTGACACAGAGCCTCCGGCCTCCTGACGCTCGGTCACGGGACCTTCGCCGATAAAGCGACGAGTGTCTGTGTCAGCTGCCTGCCTTGTCTCAAATGTTACGGGTCAGATGGGCCGAGTCAAGCGCTTCCCAGCTGATTCTATTCAGAGACCAACAAATACAGGATATGACACGCGCCGTTTCTTGTTCTTCTTGGAGAAACTTCATTAAACGCACATAGGAAGTGCAACTGGTTCGTCTGTCAATAGCTCAGCCAAACCAACAAACATTGAAGCGTATGGCAATACTGTTCACACCCCAGGAGAGCTTTCATATTTTGTCATAACTACAAGCTTGAATGTGTCATAATGGAGTTTTTGTTTTTGTATTGGACCAAGGGATAATTGTGACATGGTGGGGATTAGAGGCAGTGTGTAAACCAGCCCCTAGTAGCTCTGGCTCCATGTTTAAGGTTGTTTGATTTGTAGGATTGCCCTACATTTACCTCCATCCCCCATAAACTCTGGCCAGCTTCCCTGACTTTGCTGAACAAAACCCTCCCCACAGCATGATGCAGCCACCACCATGCTTCACCTTAGAGATGCTGTGCAGTGTTACATAAAACCTGCTAACCCCAGTGGTAGTGGCGCTACAGCAGCCCACCGTGAGTTTGTGTAAAAATAAATTTAAAGTTACAAAAATTCAAAAGTGCGCTGGCGGGCATCATAATAACTTGGAAATAATAGCATGTGAGGGCAACAGGCATGTGCAGGGACCGCACAATTGATGCACAGCCCCTTGCTTAATCAGTCGTTACTGTCACTGGTGTGTTGAAAGCCCAATTTAAATTAAACAAACCATGCTTAGCCTGATGGGGAGGCAAGTCAAGCCTGGTGGCCCGCCAGGCTTATAATTAACTGGGGGAAACCTTGGTGTGTGTTCAGGGCAAAAGGCTTACTGTTGTTCTTATCTGATTTGAGCAGATACGAGCACATGTTTACGGGTTAGCGACTACTCAGAAAACGTTTGCAAAGGACTATATGATAATACTTTCATTTTACTATAAAACCATGATCAAATTTATCTTTAACATGGATCAGTGCTCCCCCCACTAATCGACATCATTAACATCCTCATCAATACTTTCTTGAATGAAAATTAGGCTTATGGTTACGTTTTTTTTTGTTTTTTTTATCTGGTTGGATTTCAAATATTATTCTCCACCTTTTCTTTTTTTGTTGTTGTTGTCCAAGTAAGATCACTTCTGGCTCCAAAACTGTCAAGACGAACCTCAAGGCTTCACAAGCCGACAGATGCAGCCGTCTCTTACTCGCAGTCTGTTGTTGACTCCATTTTTCTTCTCAAACCCACCTCTCTTCTTGGAATTTGGCTCGTAACGTGTGCGCTCATGTTGACAAACGCACAGGCAGACAGAGTTGGTATGACAAATGCTTCCACATAAAACTGTCTGTTTTTATTATTATTATCCGCTCTGCTAGGGAGAGCATCAAACAGAGAGGCTGATATCAATGAGATAAAATTACTCAACTCTGGATTACTTGTGTGCCTCATTTCTTGTGCATCCCTTGTTCTTTATACAGAAAATCTGACGCGTGTCCGGAAATGACTGAAAATTACAAAATGGAAACGTGATGCATACACAAATGGAGGCTTTTGATTTTTAAATTAGGATATAAAGTGAGCTCTACATTTTCTACTCCTGTAAAATCGACTCAGTGATTTACCTAATTGGAATTAAATGTCAAGCCAACAATAAAAAAAGAAAAAAGAAAAAAAAAAGCGCTTCCCTGAACAGAGGCACAGCTTGCATCGCTATAAATGAACTGATTTTCTTTGGAGCGAATGTGTGAAGTAAATACTGTTTATCTACATGAAAGTGGAGTCAGATTGTGCATGAAGGATGCTCCTCCACGCTGCACCTGCTCTGTCTGACCAAGCCACTCGCTGTACCACCATATAGGCTGCCATGCTTAGCAGATGCATGCCTTTTCACGAGGGCATTCATCGCTCACGTTGTCTTTGTCCTTTTATAACTAGGAGCGGAGAGATAATATTAGAAGGATAATATTAGAGCTTGGATGATATTCAGCTGTGGTTTGGAGCTGAGACACATCTAGGCCCTAATCAAGCTGGAATAACAAACCAAAGCCCATGTAATGCCATCCTCCCACAGTGTGTTTCGTGTGTGTGTGTCTGTCTGTCTAGGTTTTGGTTTAGCCGTTGTTGAAATATCAGAAATCTGACCGGGACTAAAAATGGTGGGAGGAGAAAGTGTTTCACTCCATTTCCTGGCTGTTGCACATGAACGTGTTTAGGGTTTTTGCGCCCGTTGGTTCACAGCATGCACTCGTGTGAAAAAGTTAGACAAACATGTAGGAGAAGATCAGAGATATGTTTGGCAGACGTTCCCCCACTTCCCACGCAAGTGTACAGCAAATCGGTTACGAGGATCCGTCTAGAGTTGAGTAGCAAGAGTGGCGTTTTAAAAAAACAAACAAAAAAAAAACAAGGTCAATGGCTTTGAATTTATTTTAAAGAGTCACTCATGTAAGCTGATTGAACCCAAGGCCTCTCATCTTTAAAATCTCTAACGAGTATAAAATAACTCAGTGGGAATCGAGGAGAAATGACTTCCCTCGACCCCCCAACCCTCCTGCTGCTGCTAGTAACGCGAAGCGTCTCTCAATATAAACTCATTTCTTTTTAAATCTGAAACCGTTTTGCTCAGTTTATTCCCAGAGAAAAAAATCTGTGGAGAACAAATATGGGAATCTTTTTCACACCCTGATTCCTCTAAAGCATATTTACATCTAATTTTTTAGATGTATTTCATTCTTTTTTTTCTAATTTTTACTTTGCTGACATTTCTTGGCTTTGAAAGAAATGTCTTGGGAATCAAATCCTTGAAAAGCCATGGAGATGTTGACTGGGCAATGTGACATGAGCAGAAAAATTCAATTTGTGAACCCACCGAACCTCAGACCTTCCAAGGTGCATCAACAACAACAACCTTCAGTGTGGAAGTTCTTGCTACAGAAATAGGATTCAATGTTGGTTACATGTGATGTAACGAGACGTGAGAAGTTATTTCAAAGAAAACTTTATCTACGACAAATTGACACGTGTCTCAGCTTCTTTCAGAGAGAGCAAGGCTTCTGGCAGATAACAGGAAGGCTGGATGAAATATATCAAAGTTAATCTGTTTTATTCTTTTAAATGTTCAACCTTTATTTGTGATGAAATATCCTTGATTAGTAAAAGTTAGCAATATTTTTGAGAGTTGAACAAATTATAATTTGGGCAGCGTATAATTAAGTCTCTAATAATTTTATCTTTGTTTTAAAATAATTGTAAAGAAGTTTTCCAATGACTTCTCTCTTTCACACTGTCATATCTGCCCTTAGTAAATATTGGTAATGAGCTGGAAAAATATTTTAAATGCTGGTTTATTTTGGTGCTTTGAAAAGAAATCTACATTGGCAGGTCAGACCTTTATAAAAACTCAACAAAACTCAGTTAATTTACATTACCATCCTTTTAAATGTTTGCTTGATGATAATACAAGTCTCAGTCCTCAGTGTTTCTTGTTCTTCAGCTCTTGAGTTTTTAAATGTTTTCATTGTAGATATGGCTCATCTGTGTGTTCTCTTTGCAGAGCACACATCTGTCTTACAGTCACTTCATGCTTCTTTCCCATTTTGAAGAATGACGTAGGGAAAAAACCTTTATTTCACAGTTGCTTCTGCTTTCTTAACAATTTGCTTCCCAGGAACCTGACTTTTCTTAATCAATGTTTCCCAATGTTTTCCCTTCTGAAGGTCTTTCCAAGCTTTTCTTTGAACCTGGGTCGCTTTGTCGTGCTATCTGCCCATTAAAAGATTCTGAAAAAGTCGAGCTCCTTGGAAGCACAATAATCCTCGCAACTAGCCTATAATCACATTTTTTTTTCTTCCAACTCTTTGGAAAACAACAGAAATAATGGGTGAATACCATTCACAAACAAGCAAATGATAATAAATCATGTTCGAAAACCTATTCTCAGCGTCTATTATAGCGTTGCAAACCACTATAGAAGATTCGTTTGATCCTTGCGGTTGTGGGTGTGCGGATGTTTGCCGTTTTAATGCCGACGTCATCGACACGGAATGGATCCCGCACATCCATCCACCTGTGCGTATGTGTTGTGCGGTGCCAGAAAACGCGAGCAGCATGACTGTGCAGAGGCTTTCTGTGCTAATCTCTGCTCAAGGTGGCAGGTGTCTTAACCAGGCCATCACCTGGTAACCTCCCCCCCCCTTCCCCGACATAAACACGCCGCCCGGCCTCTGTATCTCCCTCACATCTTGTCCTACCCAACAGTGTTAGCGCCTAGCTTGGCTGCCTGCCCAGCTGGTTAGAAAGACACGAAGCAAGAAAAAAAAAACTGAGGAGATGGAGGGAGATTAGAGGTTGTTGCTGACGGGGTCAGGGAACCACTCTGGAAAGAAAAGATGGGCGTGGAGCGAGACCAGCAGTAAATAGGCTGCATGGCTTCCTGTAAGCGTTCGAGTGGCTGCGGGGAGCTTGTGCCAAAGAGTTCAAGCGTTTCCAGGTAAAGAGATGGGCAAACTCTGTGTCTCTTATCAGCGTGGCTCAGACCGCTCTGGAGAGGAGCAGCCACATAGACGGCTGTGAATCAGCAGCTGCTTTACGGAGCCTATTCTCTCCTCCTACAGCGAATTAAGCTGCTGGGATGCTCGAAATACGCCCCCCCCCAACCATCATTTTACCCCCCTCTTTATGCGATTCTCTTTTCTAAACGTTCAGCCGCATGATAATTATTGTTTTAAGCAGAGCTGTCAGCTGCGTCTGTGGAAAAAGTTTGACATTCAGCAACGGCCTTCAGACAGGACGCTCACAAGGACGCAGAATACTTTTATTGCAGCAGTAATACAGATCGGCTTCGCTCACATGAGGCTCTAGAGACAACCTGAACAAGCTCGACACAGACTCTCAATAGGCGGACGTAAATTATTCATTTTTACACACATACTGGGGAATATTAGCTGGGAGAAAGTGGCCGAATGGGGAGGGGATTTGGGGGTTCTTATAGTAATAAAGTTGTGTCATCAGCATATTTGATTGTGCACAAAGCCAAAAGGTCCTGTGATTCCACCTTCTGTAAATATAAACATTAAATTTTAATAAAAACTTTATTAAGTTTTCTGTTTTTCTTTCTCCTTCTGAAATGCTGCATAGTTTTAGCTTTACAAGAAACGAAACAAATGGCAGTTAAAAACAGAAACTGCTCATGTTTTCTTGGCCTTAGCCGGTCGGAAAGAATCAAATCTGTGCTGCGTTTTGCAAAGGATTAAGATACACTAGGTTGTGTTTACATGCTTACCTTTAGATATAAATGATCAGAAGAGGCATCCTATCTTTAATTAATTGGGTTCAATTTGGACCTGTTCTAACTCTTTACCTGTTCACAAAGTTTGTCATTATGGGGATATTAAAGTCATATTTCCAGAAACACATTATTGAGATCAGAGACTGACGTTGACAAGTGTGAAAATTGAATTGGAGGGGTCAGTCCTAAATGGTTCTCATAAATTCAACTTGGAGAAATAAATATACATGCTTTGGGCTCCATAAATCTCCTGACAGTGACGTAAACGCATTAGATTTGTTCATCATATCACATTTCATTTCTCCTCCTGACCGATGCATATCAGCTCTCAGAAAGGAAATCTGCAACTTTTGGTTTCATTTGATGCAGCAGTTTAACCTCTCGGTTTTTAAACGGTTGCAACAAAATCATTCTTTGTGACTTCTGCTTGTGCCTCTACTTTGCAAATCTAAGCCTTTATGCCACACAAGTCAAAAACCGAGAGAGCGCACAAGAAGCGGCACAGTCAACACGAGCGCCTGGTGGAGCCACCTGCAGTAGTGGCACATTAGACATTTATATTTGTGCTGAATATACAACTATATTCAGTACAAATATAAATATAGATTGGCTTTGATTGGGGAAAAAAACATTTCATCCCAGTAGCTTCAATGCAAGCGCGTGTTTTTCTACAAATCAATTAGGATGAAAAACTTTGCAGTAAATCTGAGGAGAGTGTCTAGAGTGGCTGATGATTGATATTTAATATCAGTGCCTGGAGCTATAAATGACACATTCTTGGGATCTTGGGTTATAATAATCTTCAGGATTTCATTTTTTTCTGCCTCACTTCATGGTGCGGTTCATATACCGAACAGAAACAGTTGAATTTTCACAAGGTTAGCTTGTAGAAACAGATAAAGTTGAGCCCAAACTTCTTAAAGAGGAGATTAATTCAGACCAATCACACAGCTGCTACTACTGCACAGCAAAGTGTTGACAAGTTTTGGCCCTAAAGTCGCTACAATTTTCCATCGCATTATTATTAAGTTAAAGATTTTGTTAATGATAAAGTGAGGAAAAGTCTTAATAGCCCCACCTCGCACTTGTTGCTGCACACTGTCAGTCAACTGCCTGAAAGAAGGCATTTAAGAAAATAATACAACACAAACCAAGTATGGAGCACACCTACAACTTTTTTTTAGAAAAGTGAAACTGGGTTAATGTTGCTCACTTATTGCACCGTGAGAATCTCATCCTGGTCCAGACTGATATTTGTCCGTTTTCCGAAGGGGGGCGGTGATGAATGGACGTGACCTCGGTGTCTTTCACCGTCTTTGTCTCGCTTGTTTCCTTTTACTGCTGTGGCTGCAGTAAACGGGGGGGATAGATAGAGGAGTCACAGATGGTGGCGGAGAGAAGAGGGAGTGTTTAAATTATTCTTCACAGCTTGAAAGCTCAAACGTGCCGTGGCAGTCAGGAAAACTCATCCCAGTGCAATCTCGCATATTAAAACCCACATTTAGCGATTATTTCTCCAACGAAGGAGCAGAATCGCCTGCGTTTTCGTCAGATTACAATCCAGCCTCTCGGGTTACGGACGAATGCATTTGAAGTCGATCGCGCTGAAGCTACCTTTCTGAGCTGCTGCAGCCTGGAGATCTGAGCTGAAGTTAGGCAGACCGAGCAGAAATGCAAGCAAAGAAATCATTTTTGGGTCATGCTGATCTGCCAGCTGCTCCTTTTAACAGCACAAGGATTTCAGTGTGTGTGTGTGTGTGTGTGTGTCTCTCTGAATGCACATAAATACTGTAGCTCTGCCGCCTATTCTTATCTCACTTCCTGATATCACAGAAATAGTTGTGCGGCACAGACACCCTTATTGTTTTCCACAGACAAAACACACCTTGATCTCTCTCTCTCTATTTCCCCCCTCCTTTGATTCTTTAGTTGTGGCGCAGATTGGGCCCTGTGAATAATAATGTGTGTGAAAATGCAGAAATGTCAGCCCAGGTATGTAATCCAGCCTCTGCAGCTGTAAAACAAGCTGACAAACACTATCTGTCGGATCAGTTTTGCAGTGAAGTGCCTGATGTCAGCTTCAGATCATGTTTCCATCCGAGTCACTGCAAATGCTGCGACGATCCTTTGGAGGGAAAACAGGAGCGAATTAGAAGAAAACAAAAACCCCAAAACTGAATTAAGCTCAGAAATTTTCACTTTTGAAAGGTGATACATTTGAAGTATTTTAGTTAGTTTTGACTTTCATAAGCTGTAAGCCATAAACATAAAAAATAAGTTGATAGTAAACTGGATTCATTAACAATTCACAAAAATAATTGAATGAAATGTGGTTGACAGAATCATGGGAAAGACTGGAAAAGCCATAAATGGTTATTAATGAAGAAGCTGGTTGTTTTATAGAGTGTCATATTAATGAAAAGTTGGGTGGAAGAAAAAAGTGTGGCAACTAAAGGATTAAAAGCAACTGGAATAAGTGATGAAAAAATTACTCAAAGTTCAATAAGCTTTAATTTCCAAAGAATATGTAACAGTGAAACTGGAAAGATATTTTAAATATTCAAAATAAATAAACAAATATAAGTAAAATGGATTATGAAGGCGCCCTTCAAAACATATTAATCAATAGGCTCAGACAAGGAAAACAGCCAAAAACAGCAATATAGGACTTTGTGTAAAAAAACAAAACAAAAAAAACTTTCTGTTGAGTCAAATGTTTGCAGCATTTGACAAAATGCTGACTTTTCAACAAAAGTAAAGGGAAGCCTCTGTTCAGAGATCAAACAAACTACACAAACAAACAAGCATGCTGATGAAAAACATTGTGCTCATTTTAGTTTATCATGCGATCAATTCATTTATTGCTCATTGTGACAGTCTTACTTTAGGTCCATTTCATCCACAGCAGTTTCTTATTTTAAACTGTGGATGTTGGAATCAGCTTCAACACTCGAGTCTCAGATGACGAATCTCTAGTGGACGTGCATTACTAATATGCAACTCTTAACTACACAGGTTGATGTTGCATGTGTTTTATGCGTTTTTAGAAGTGTAAGTAATGTTCTCCAATAAATCTCCCCTCTGTGTTTATTAAACCATGTGTAGATTCTGCCTCGTTGCTCTGTTTGACCGGCACCATTCGCTCTGCTCGAATGGGACGTTTACAGCCGGTCTGAACAACAGACGGCAAGTACGAACCAGACGCCACCTAGTCGACGGTACAGCTGGACTGTTGCTCATTGTTTGAAGTCTGGCGTAAAGTTTCCGCAGCCTATGATGACTTACTGAGTCATGTCGTCTGTTGCTGTTGGTTCATTCAAGTCAAAGTCAGAACAATCACTTGTCTGGACATTCAGGACGAGCTTTATGGAGATTCTTCCTGCATTTTCCATTTGGGACAATCTTCCTAAAATATCTGCTTTAATGACTTTGCTCTCATTGTTCTTGACAGGCCGGGAAATAGTCCTGACCTTAACCGTTGTCAAGAGGAAGATGAGAGAAATCAGAGTCAACAATTCAGACAAACTGAAGGATGTTATGGAAGAAAAATTAGCTTTCGCAACCCCAGCAGAATCACAAGATGGTCACCCAAGTGCCACGCAGCTTGGCAGCTGTAAAGCACGCAAAAAAGGGAGCCCTGAACAGACAGCTTCTCTTTCTCCGTTTGCCTTCTCTCTTCACGGAAAAAAATATAAACATAATTAGAAATTCCAAGGTCCCCAGATTGTTTTAAAACCGACTCCAGCTGGCACCGCGCGCCTTACAGTGGCGCTGCCTCAAACGACGCCAAAAAAGCGGGACTGCATCCATCCGCTCCCCCAAATCCAGCTGAATACGGTTGTCATCTTACAGTCTCCTTTTATAACCAGTGGGGAAGAAAACGGGGCAGCAGCAGAGGGAAAATCGAGGGCAACGTTGGGATGATTTTGGCCCTGGGTTATAAGGAGCTCGTCGAGTCTTGTTGCGGTTAGTTAGCTTTGAGGACCCAGGCTGAATGTGGAAGGGGGGGAAATGCCGAGCTGGAGCCCCTGAAGTTGACATCTGATTGTAAATACATGACGAGCAAAACCTGTGATTACTCCCATGCAGGGACACACACACACACACACACACACACACACACACCTCCACCCACTCCCACACAGACTGTAATTACATACAGTGACGCACTCCTGCCCACCATTCCATGAGTTCACACATACTGACGCATAAATTAAACATGTCCATGCACAGACTGTGATTATAATTTACTATTAACTGTGGAGATAAACATAGCAAACTCTAGCTATAGCTGCAGTCGTGTCCTAGAGGGGACTTGAGCATAAACGGGGCCCACAGGGTTGAGCTGCGGAGCCACTTTGTGGGCGGGGTGTGTTTATTTAACCATGAGTGTGTGTGTTTGTTTGTTTTTTTTGCTATTTTTTTGGAGTCACGCTGAATTTAGTGGGCTACCCTTGAGATAAGAAACGGAGTTTAAGATGAAAGGAAAACGGGGTGAGGACAGGGATACGCTGGCACGGAGTCTGCGGATCCAAGGAGAAGGCGAAGGGAGGCCTGGGGGGCAGGAACAGGCAGAAAGCAGCTATGGTGGTGTTTTTCTTTTTAGGTTGTCTATTTGATGTTGCATAACACCTTTTTCTTGTGTGGTTAATACTCCTATATATGTGTGAGAGTGTGTGTCTGCTGCTCCGCTTGTGTGCGTCTGCTAGCTTCTCACGGGAAGATGGGGAATTTCTGTGAAAGGCAAAGGTTGCCCATAGCAACGGTCTTCATTGTAAAACCTTGGAATACGGCGCTCACACGCGAGCGCACCCTCTCCCGCGCCGTGCTCGCTCGCTCGCTCGCACCGAGGCGTCTTTCCACCGTTTTTCTGCACTTTTTCAGGGTCTGACATCAGCGGACCTTCACACACACACACACACACACACACACACACACACACACACGCAATCTCACGCTCGGCCTTCATGCTCTGTCCGCGTGCCAAACAACTCCAAGTCAATTTCATTTTCATGAGGTACATATAGCGTCTCATCTTTACCTCACGCTGCGACGTGATGGACTGAGATGCTCAGGTTTCCAGATTCCATTATGCTTTTATTGGCTTTTAAGGGCATCGAGTTTCCTGTGTCTGGAGCCGGGGAGGAGCTTGTGTGTGTGTGTGTGTTGGTACAATTAGTATCACACAGGCTGGAGAAAACAGCTCTGTGGGGCCTCAGGATGGGCTTAAGATTGCTGAGGAGATAAGTTTGCTACGGTCAGATTTATAGGTTTTTCTTCTTTCTTTTTTTTTTTCCCCCCCCCCAATACCAGCAGCAAAAACTGAGACTTCAGATTTATCTTTTTCAGTCCTGGAGCAATGTACCACTTAATGTTTATTGAGATAGATCCGGGATGAGCATTTCCAGAGTGCAGTAGCAGGAAGCAAAAGTGATCATTCTCCTTATATCTTATGCTCCATATAGTATGCAGCTTTAATGTGAAACTAAACATATTCATGTGAAGCTGGAATTACAGAAAAAGGTGAATCTGGAGGGCATCAACTCACATGGACACACAGTTTTCAGATTATTTGTAAAAAAATAAATAAATAAAATTCATAAGACTTTGTTTCATGTGTCTTATTATCTAATTCAACAGCATATTTCACACCAAAATTTCACACAACGCCGTGTTAAGTCCCGCTTCTGCACCAAGTCACACTGCTCGTGGTTTCCTGCCGGACATTTTGGGAATACACTGCAGTCATTTCATTTGATGATGGAGAACACGGAGACCAAAAGACAAGCGAGGAACGGACGTCAGCATGACCGCAACCCAGAATTTCCCACTGCCAGCACAGTTCCTCCTGTGTTTAAAGTGTGAATCGGCCAAGATTTGGAGGCAAGCTGAGGATAATGCATTCAGAGATGAAAGAACAGTGGTGAGGCTGATCGCTGGTTCAGCTGCATTCTTCAAACAGAATAGCTCCTTTCTAACCACGGACTTCTTTTATAAAATGGGCATGGCTTCATTTATTTATTTATTTATTGATGTTCCGCATTGTTTTGTGGATTACAGTTTAAGAGCCAGGTAGGCGATCATTTGCGCATTTAAACTGAAACGTACAGAGAAACCAAAGACAGAAATGAAAGCCCTCTGATGGACTGTTTGGATCACTATTGAACTGATCCAAAAGCTGATTAAGTCAAGTTTAAAAATACATTTGGGCTGTACAAGGTTTCCCCCAGAAAACTTGGTAGGCCCAGTGGTTGGGCACTAGGGCAAAAAATGCAAACATAAAAAAAAAAAACTTAAGTAAATAATTAGCCTGGTGGGGGCAGAAGTAAAGCCTGGTGGCCTGCCAGGCTTATAAAACACTGGGGGAAACTGTTTCCTCTTTTACCAACTACAGATGAAGTTTAATCATGAATTAAAATGGCGGCGCAAGTTCACTAGTGAAAGGCTTGGAGTGTGACATCAAAACTAGTCAGGGTGTGTTTTAACACTTTGTGATAAAATAGCATGAAGTACTTAAAGTGGTGATGGAGCCATTATCTGGTAACCATTAGACGTCCTCTTTATGGAAAGGACTTTGATATGTTGCATCTTGTTTCCAGTTTTACAGATTAGATATATCGGAAAGTGGAGCCATAGATGATCCTTAAAGGCCTCCAAAACCTAACCTGATGTCCAAGACGTTTTAAAATGTGGGATTAACTAAGTTTACCCTATAACTCAACAGCTTGTAGGGGGGGGAACAAAAGCACCTATTTAGCAGAAATAGTTTGAAGTAGTTTGTTTTCCATCCGATTTTTACCTGCAACATCACTTTGAATGCAGTCTCTAGCTTTGTTCTGATTAATTCGGTGTTGCAGAAAAGATTATTTTTGCCTATCGTCAGGTCTGTTTCTCAGATGCGCTGGTGTAAATCTGGGCTTGCTAATCTACATCATGACCTCTTTGGCGTTGCGCTCCACAGTTTGTTTCAGATTTGCCTGCTAAAGGACGTCGTTTCTACTTCAAATGAAACGCACTCCTGCGTTTTAAAGAGGCGCTCACACTTCCTGATGATCAATTTCGTTTTATTATCAGCATGTGGCTTGAATCCGAGGGAAGCAGAAAGGGTGTACTTTCTTTTTCCTTTGTGCCTTTCCAGACTTTGCTCACAGTGTTTGTCTTCTATGTTTCATTATTCTGAAAACATTTGAGGTAAAAAACTACATTCACATTTAATCTACCGACCTTTACAGTACGGATGGAAAACACAGGCGTTTTCCTTGTTCAAAGTTAATTTAAAAGTTTTGATTCGTAAAGTTTGAAAGCCGGGACAATCCTCATTTCCATAAAGCTCCTCTCTGCAAACTCAGCACTACAAGAACACGTTCACAGGGATAATAAATAAGAAGATGCATGAGTTTAACTCTTTTGTAATTATAATCGCACTGTTTTCTGTGCTCGAAGAAAATGTATAGAAACCAGAAACCCTGTTTTTAAAAAGCTTTTGGGTATAATGGAAACGTGGAGGTGGTTCAAGTGCCTGAAAGCTGTAGTTCAGAGCGATTTGACGGCAAACGCCTTCCTGCATACCGATACAGATCTGCTAATGACAATCTTTTTGACGACGAAAACAACCGCAATAAAGCCGCCTCGACACAGACTGCTGCGTTTTGTTGCCAGGTGAGGTTTCCCTTTTGCGCCTCGGCTCGTGTTGTGACAAAGTGCACGCGTTGGCGACGGCGGTATCGGTTGACCCTCTGATGAGAAAAGCCTCTGAGCGCTGAAGGGTGTGTTAAATATCGCAGGGATCTGGGATTAAGGTCATGAGAAAGAGAGGGAGATGAATGAGGATGAAGGGAGGAGGGGATCGACCTCGTAGTGTTTGGAAATACGAGGTCGTTCGCTTTAGAGATTCAGATATCTGGGCGATCCTCGATTGCCCCCTGCGTGACCCCAGGCGGGGCGCCGGCTTCGCCCCCATCGACTCCGACAAACAAACCTGGATTAAGGTGGAGGGGTAGGAGGTGCCGGGGATTCGGTGAAACGATTCAGACTGAATGTAATCTCCAATGTACAGCAGGTTTTTTTGTTTTTGTTTTGTCTTTCTACAGTCTTCAGCTGACTATTGACAAAGCAAAGAATATGTCATGTTTTCCAGCTTATGGAGTAAAAACATCTGTTGGTTTCTTTTTTTTAGTTTGCAGACCCAATAAGTTGATATGAAATTGTGCATTTTTTCTGTTGGTCTTATTCTCCTTTTGACAAATTGCCTTGAAATTTGTAAAAAAAAAAAAAATAATAATTATTTTAGCAATAATTAAATTTTGATCATTAGACACTCGTTTCGGACACTTTTAGTGCTGAACAGTCCCGGTGTTGTATCTACTGTGAAGGGGCTAAAGACTCTCTTCTTGCTCACTTAGTTGGTTGATTAACTTATTGATTAACTGTGCAGCAAGAAAATATGTCTCATACCTTGGTCTTTTTGCTGCTGTTCCCTGTTTTAAGGGGATTTACTGCAAGCACAGCCATTTCCCCTCCAAACACCGTCACAAATCTTTTTTTATGCATATTTCAGGTCAGCCAGTCCTTTTTTTAATTCAGCCCAGAGAAATATGTTGAACACTGACCTTTTTTATCCCATTGGAAATTAGCCCCATTAGATCAGCCCCGACAAACTCTCAGCCATATTCAGACACCATTACTTCATGTCAGCATGTCCAAAAAGCACAATTTTCAGTTTTAAAAAAAAATGTTTTGCTTGTAGGGAGCTTTTCATACCTGCTCAGAAAATGTAGGATTAGGATTCATTTTCAATATTCTACTCATAGGTTCCTGTTATAAAATTTGGCTATGCAATAACTACCGATGGGAGGTCACTTGGAGTTTTTTTTTACTTTAATTAATCTCATCTTGACCAAGTCGATGAAATGTAAAGTGAAATTGAATTGTATGTGTGAGATTTAAGCAATTTCATGACTACAAATCTAGAAATAATGACCTGTAACAAACATACATGCAGCTATTTGGTAAATAGGAAAAGCTTGTTTATTTGAGTGAAATAAGCTTAGAATAGAACAAAATGGTGTTTTGTTGGTATGAAAAGGAGTTTAAAAAACGAGGGGCAAATCGATCCAATGCATTTCCAAACTAAAACACAGGGTTATTCCCATAAAATATCCTTCCTGTAAACATTTTTTTTTTTAAATGAATTTGAACATTAAGCTAAAAGTACCAGTAACTTTGAGCCAGATTTCTCTGGCAACTTTGTGTGAATTCTGATAATGCGTAGTTCAGACATGGAAATGTTGAACTTTGCAATTTGACAGAAAGCAAATCCTACATTCTCTAACATTTTACCCTCTAAAAGAAATTAACTCACCCCACTTCCCTCCCCATCCCCATTAATGTATATTGAAAAATTGCCAACCTCAGAAGTTAATTGCAGTCCCGTCCTTTGGTGCTTTGCAGTCTGAGCATCACTTACAAGCAGAGACTAACTAAACCCCCCCACTGCCCTCTACCCCCCAGAAAAAGCTTTGATGTTTCCCTGCCAGAATCCCAGCTTTAGATCAACTCATTAACTATGCTCCTCCAGAGAGCCACAGACTGACAGATGTTGCCCCGTCCAGCATAATGCAGCCTGCACCTCCTCTCAGACAGCTGCACGCATGTCTGTGTGTGTGGACGCAATCTGCCAGAGTGGTTCCTCTTTCGAGTGAACTGACGAGCGGCTCGGCCCTCCGTGACGAACAGCTCTAATCTTTGCCATTTGCACCTCCCTCTCTCTGTCCCTCCGACAGGCGCAGAAGTGGCCTCAACCCGCCGATGACGAAGGCTCGACGAGAGACGACTTTTACGATGACGAGGACCTCTACTCGGGCTCCGGCTCTGGCTGTAAGTGTGTCTGTGTTGGTGTTGTTGCGAGTGACGGGTTGCGCACTCGCGCCCCGGCTCTTTCGAACCCCGACAGTTGCTTCGTTTCAATCTGCTGACCCCCGAAGCCTCCAGCCCACCCCCGACCCAGACCTCCTCACCGTCTCTGCCGCACACAGACAGGCCTCCTCACAAACATGCATTCACTCTTCTTGAACTGCTCCACATTCCAATGCTGTGTGTTTATGGAGATTTTATGTGATAAAATCAACACAAGGTAGTGCATAATTGTGAAGATTAAAGGGAATTCTGGTTTTGATCAACTGGAATGGCTTTAGAAGTCGCCTAATTAGGAAGTAAAGTCCAGTCATGCTTTATGTAAAGAAAAAAAAACCCAAAACTTGACAGACCAGCAGAGGGGTTGGGTGTTTGGGTACCTGTTAATGAGGATGATAAATGCTGCCCTGGGTCACTCTGCTTCAGTTCTGTGCAACCAGCTGCAAATATTTGTTTCTGGTTCTAAACAAGAAAGATAGCTCTCAAAAGATTATAAAACTACACAAAAGAAGTATTGATTTAAAAGAAAAAGACCTGTTCCTAAGATTTTATTGCAGAATTAAGTTTGAAAATAACAAGCGTGAAATTCTTTGAAGGCTTTCCAGCAATCAGACCCTTGTTATAGGAGCTGAGCAGTTTTGTTTCCTCGTTCCCACTGGTAGATTGAACATTTATTGTTGATGTGGAGCTCAAAAGCTCTTTTGATGTTGGAAAGCCTCCTTGCCATCACCCTAATCTTTGGCTCTCTCCTCAGATTACCTGTCAGATTTAAGACAGGACTCTTGCTGGGTCACTCCAACATAGTCCAACAAACCACGTTTTTCAAATGAAAAGAAAACTTTAAACCCAAATCTGCTACAGATATGAATAATTTTTGGGTTTTTGCAAAGATGCAAATGAAGATATCATTAAGAGGATTTTCAAAAGAGTGTCAGTCAGTCCAAATGGAGTGGAGAGATCATTTACTCTTCCTCTGTAGCGTGGCAGTAAAAGATTGATGGACCAATATCGTTCTTTGAATCAATATTTGGGGACTGTTGATGTAAGAAACATAGAATAATGTTTTGGTCAGATTAGAACAAAATTTAGCAACTACAGTTACCTAACAATCCCAATCATCCCATAAAGGAAGCAGCATCATGCTTCGAAGATGCTTTTCTTCAGAAAATCTGTTAAAGGTTACAAAAGACATCAGATTGGGTTAGAGGTTCACTTCCCAGCAAGACAGAAACACTAAACCTTCAGAGTTATAATAGAAATAAAAATCAGAACTCATTCACAGAATCTTTGGCAATCTTTGGATAGTCAGACGCTCTCCTTGTAGTCAGACTGAGGTTGACTTGTTTTGAAAGGAAGAATAGAGAGAAATGACAGTCTTTAGATGTGTAAAGCTGGTTGAGACATACCCCAAAGGACCTGCAGTTGTAGCTACAGCACAAGCTGCTTCTACAAGATATCGACTCAGGGGGCTGAATACAAATGTGCCTCACCCTTCCCGACGAAACGCGCTGAAGTTTTTGATCCTAACGTGAAAAAAAAAAGTGAGGTTCTTCCACGGATGTTTGTCTCATCAAGTGGGTTAGGATGCAGGGGGGGAAAAAAAAACAACTCAACCAACCGCTGACCCGGGGGTCGATTCCCAGAGATCTTCTTTGCTCTAATCAGATTACAGTCCGCACAGATTAGACAATCACACGCAACTATCTGCCAGCGCGCGCCGTCCCCAGCGCTGCTAGCCTGCGTGTTTGGGAATTACCTGCTTAACGTAAATCGGGTCGCTGTAACTCGGCCTGATTTTCTGATCTGGCCTCCGAAGCTTCTTCGCATCGAGTGTGACTCATTGAGGGCCGCCCTCAGTTAAGGCGCTGCGCTGGCGGGTGAGCGTGAAATAAATTACAATTCGGGGCAGTGGAGAACGGCAGAGGCAAATTGCTTTATCTAAAACCGTGATATAGAGTTGAACCTTTCCAAAGAAAAGGGTTCGCTTTTAACAGACAGAAGCGCGTTTAATGTCTGCTTCTGCTGTTTCAGTGGAGGCATTCTGTGGCTTCTGATACATTAAACATAAGACGCATTGTCGGAGTCCGTTTTCCGATATGGTCTGCAGCTCCTCTGACAGCCTTCGTGTCTTTGTGTCTGCAAATTCAATTTGCTTCTCTTTCAACCCAAGGAGCTTCACTGCTATAACCGAATGAAAGGCAGAGTAATGGTATTATGAGCCACAGCTCTGCTCATCTCCTCTCCTGCTGAAAATGCACTTTATGTATATAAACGGCATTCAACTCTCTTTAGAGCTCTCCGTGCACTCCAGCTGACCAAAACAAATGTTTTTAAGCAACAAAACCTCATCCTTTTTTCCATTTCTGATCAGGACGACAAAAGGAAAGTTTGGTGTTTTCAATCTATTTCTCTCAGCGCCTTCTGCTCTGCAGCTTTTTACCCCGGCTGAACTCACTGTTTGAGTCCCGTTCACCTGCTCCTGACAGGCAGCTAAATAATAGGGGGGAAATAATGACATTGGGGCTGTGACTCCTGTGTCAAAGTCATCATTTTACTCTTAAGTGATTTGACAACACAAACACCTCCCTGTAGTGCTGGTGGCATTAAGTGCAGCGACATTTTAAATGAGCAAAAGCAGAAAGGCAAACACACTTGTGTTCTCAAGTAAAAGGGGAAAGTTTGCTAGAAACGTGCCTATAAAATGTATTTCCCCGACCTTTGACCTTGGATGTTTGACCCTTCTGGTTGCTTTTTATTTTCAAAAAATAAAAAAAAGCGCTCTCGCATGTAGATTTTGTTGGGGATATGAGAACGCGATATGACTCGGGAACTGAAACCGCATGCATCGTCTGAGACATTTTAGGTGCTGCTGTCGATTTGATTTTTTTTTTTTTTTTAAAAGCTTGCTTGCACTTGAAACCTGCAAGCAAGGTTTTGTCCAAAATGTGTTCAAGTGGAATTTGAGATGCAAACACAGCATCCTTTACAATTATTTGAAGATTTAATAAAAAGCCTTAAAATAAATGCTTGTTATGGAAACTACTGAGGCATGACCTTAAATGTCGCACTTAGTGGTGTAAAAATAATAATAAAAAAAGATTGATTTACTTTCTAGAGCTTTACACATCTGTTCAAGGAATGTTTGGAAAAACTACTTGCGCCCTTACAGATTTTATGTTGTTGTTTTTCCTTTTCTGCCACACTCGCCTGTTTCAGATTTTGAAATAAATGTTAATACCAGACAAATATAGCATGGTGAAATCAAAAACGATTGATTCTTTAAGAGAAAAAGATGATCTAAACTAATCTGACCCTTTTTATAAATAAAGTAAAACCAACAACTCTGATCAAGCTTTTGATGTAATCTGTCTTTTGCATTTCTGTGGAGCAATTCTAGAGCACAGTTTTGTAAAATGTTATTTATTCAGTCACATTGGATGGCGTTACAGTATAAATGATCTTTGTGCGGACTTTGACAGGACGACTCCAAACTCTTGGTTTTATTTATTTTGAGCCATTTAGAGTTGGACTTTCTGGGTCCCTAACCAGATGAAACGGGAATCACGCCTTCCTAAAAGTTTAACTTACCCCGGGTAAATCAAGGATGTTGTATTTTAGCAAAAGTGAATCTTTGTGTTTTGTTTGGTCAGCAGCAGTGGTCTTCTGTCCCATGAAGCTTTGACGATGGAGATCAGGATTTCCCATCTCTGACCTGTTCATCTCTGTTTTGTTTTGACTGAATGTTGGCCAAGTCTGCAGACGAGACGCAAGACACAACAAAGCACAGATCCTCCTAATTCCCGTTACACGCCATCAGTGTCTTACCTCAAAGACGTTGATGGTGTGCTACCAGAACCTGATTTACTTACACAACACATTCTTCCCTCACCAAATAAATGGAATGATCTTGAGAAAATATTCTGTAAATCATCATATCATGCCCGGAAATGTTTTCAAAGTACAACAAAATTATTCTTTATAATAGAAAAAAAAACCTCCCTAAACTTCCAGAATTTTTTTTTATTGACACTTTTATTTTGACATTTACCAGCGTTTACAAGTTTTTACTTCCATAGTTTCCAACTCACTATGTTTCAGACAAAAAATGCGAATAAAAGATGTGTATTTGCAAAGTACGAGGAAAATAAAATGTTTCTAAACTTTAAATGACAGAAATATTTCATTTCTGAGGTTGCATTTCAAATTTACATCCAGCTGCTTCCCTCCGTAAACCTGAGTAGAGGAAGTGGTTTCATTTGCATGTCTGTCTCTAATTCTTTTATTTCCTCTTTTCTCCTCGTCTAGCCTCTGACATCGGCGTGAGGCCGACGACATCTGGCGTGACCTTCACCACGGAGGAGCCCATCCTCTTCTCCACCACCCAGGCGACAAGCCCCGCCCCCTCAGCCTCACCTGCGGCCGAGCCCAGCTCCAGCCCGGAGGATGTCGTCTCCACCGTGTTCCCCACCGAAGCCGACGGAGAGAGCGGCATCTACGTGGAGATGGAGAGGGAGAGGGAAAAAGAGAAGGAGCTGGAGAGAGAGAGAGAGAGACAGATGGAAAGGGAAAGAGAAAGAGAGCGGATCAGAGAGATTGAAAGAGAGAGGGAACGCGAGAGAGAGCGGGAGAGAGAGAGGGAGCGGGAGAGAGAGCGGGAGAGGCAGAGAGAGCGGGAGCTGGAGAGGCAGAGGGAGCTGGAGAGAATCCGGTCGGCTCAGACCACCGCAGCCCCCCGCTCGCCCGCCGCCTTCCCCGTGTCCACCACCGGCCTGACGACCAGCGCCGTGGAGACCGCAGGACCCTCTGCTGGCTCAGACGACCTGCTCGGCCCGGACGAAGGCGAGGAGGACGTGTACCTGTCGCCGGAGCCCACCTCGGTTTACCCCGGCTTCGACATGGAAACCACCACAGATTACGATTACGACACGCCCACCACAGCGGAGACCACACCCGAGCCCACGACAGCCGCGCCCACCACCACAGCTGCGACCACCGCCAGGACCAGAGTCCCCTTCAGGCCCCGGGTCCCGGCGTCGAGGACCACTCAGGGCGTCCCGACGGAGAGAACGACCCGCCCACAGCCGCCCGCAACCACACAGGTGGGGAACAGTTTGGATTATTCATCTGTAATCCTCTAGATTGCAGTTTTGCTACCAACAAAAGTAGCAAAACTTTTGTTTTTGCTACAAAAGATTACAAAAGGCTGTAATTTTTTTGTCAGATGACAGCCACTAATTTTTGTTTTATTTGTACTTTATGTGTTTTGGATCCAACATAAAGTAGTTCATGAATGTGTAAAGAAAAGGATTCATCTGCACAGATTTGTATTTTACAAATATAAATATGTGCATTCTACGTTTAGTATAGACTCGACTTAGAGTTTACACTGAACTACAGACATTATTGGCAGTTTGAAGGAGAAAAATTAAATGTTCAAGTTATTTTACTTAAATAACTCCAAGTGATAGTTATTTAACTTATAACTGTGTGGTTGCTATTACTGATGAGTAGAGGTCCCAATCTAACATCTTCAGTTACATTCTTTTCAAAATGTTGTAAGAAAACATATTTATTGTTAGACTTTAACTATTACTTCATGTTCTACTTAGAAACTAATAAACCTTCTTAGAATTTATACTTTTTATTTTATTGGCTAGTTTTTAATATGCTCCAAAATTCAGTTTTATGGTGTAGCGTTAAAGCATGCAGTAAAACCTCCGTTCTCCCCTAAATGATGCTGCTTTTACGTTCCTGCTCGTGCATCCGGCCGCTGTGGTTCACTTTACAACTTCTGGATCTGTTAATCGGTGCCTTTAATGTAATGAGAGCTGAACAGTGGTTGCATTGGTGCAGCTTGATGAGCTGGGTGGGAGGAAAATGCAACCGCAACTCCAGTCTGAGGACGTTCAAATTACCAAAGTGTCAGTCGGGCTGTGCAGGCTGCTGGTTTCAATGATCGCCAACCCTTATTGTTCTCTTCGCTCTCCTGGGGCTCGGCCACGCTGGAGGAACATTTCTGATCACTGATAAACGGCAACAAACGTCTCAAAATGTAGAGAAACGGAAGCTGACCACAGATATTTCGGCAGGCGGCCAGCAGGAGGACAAAGTGACTTAGTAAGTCAGCCGACGCTGGCAGGATCAGAGCAGAGATCCAACAACCAACAGCTGAACTTTGCGGAGCGAGTAAAGGGCAAATGAAATGACTAGCAAGCAATCCTGATCATGGAAATGGGACGGAAAAACCACTAAATCCATACAGAAACACAGATGTTTCTGGCTATTTCAGGATATACACCAATAAAAAGAAAAGCTGTAATTGTTCCACCTTGGATCTTACTCCACAATAACCGTTTCCCAAATCTAACCAAACCATGAAGCTAAGTTCATCCCAGGTTAAACTCAAGCTGTGATCAACAAGTCATGATCAACAGTTACATTAACCGCGCGCTACAACCTCAACACGTTTGCATTTCTTTTCAGATTCTGTTGTTGAAGTATGATTTATAGTGAAATATATCATTTTGTATCCGCCTCACCGCACCTATATGCACTCACTCCCACCTGATGCTAATGTTGGCTAAGCTCTGCACTGGTGGTGACGACATCATCCAGTCCTATAATCCCCTGGAGGAGATGGTGCATAAAACCTTCTTCTTGGTGACACCAAGTGTTTTTCTTTCAGCTACATGTGAGATGAAGAAATGGGTTAGTGATACTTTTTCAACTGAAAAGAGAATACAGTGAACCCTCGGTATAACGCGGTTCACCTTTCACTGCTTTGCGGAGTTGTTTGTGCAGTTCCCCCCCATCCCCACAGTTCATTGTGTTCTGCATCCTGATTGGCTAAACAGTCTCCGCTCTTCTTCTCTTCCTGTGTGCCAATAACGTTACGGTATTTAAATATACGTAATACAGCATGGCAACTTTTGGCAAATGTTTTTACCCAGAAGAAAAAAAAAGAGTGACAGCAACTACCGATAACTATGTTCTTCTCTCGAAAAAAACCCCACAGGCTTTAGAAGAAAAAGACACTAGAGAGCGGAGTGAGGCCGCAGCGTCACAGTAAAAGTCCCAATTTGTCCAACTGTACTTCGTATTGATGACTACAATGATTATTTTACTGTAGTTATTTGTAAGAAAGCGTTCTATTTGTTAAAAAAAAATGCTTAGGACTGAAAACAGTTTTTGTTCTTTGGTTTCAATATAGAGTATTTAATTATGCTGTATAATAATTGTAAAAAGTAAAGCCAACTACTTCACGGATTTTGCCTGTCACGGGTTACCTTTGGAACCTCAACCACCCGCGAAAAACGAGGGTTCGCTGTAATTGCTAGCACATTTGCCCATCTTTGATAACGAGTTTCTTAATTCTGTTGATAGACGTCAAAGATTCACCTGCAGTGCAGCAAAAAAAATACGCTGAAAATGTGTTTATTTAAACAACAGATTAGGGCGCAGTTTTTATTAGAATTGAACTTTGTGTAATAAAATATGCATCTGAAAACACTGTGACTTTGATGTCAAAGTCCAGACTGTGGCAGAACCAGAAGAGAGAGGCTCACAGAGAAATACCCCATATCAAATCCGACTCAAAAATGGCTAAACGTTTGAGTCTCCATGTTAATGCAAAAGACAGTTTACTAACATTTGAAAGCAATGGTTTTACTTCTCCTACTGCAAAATGACATTGTGTTACTCTAGCATAAAAAAATAAAATAATACACTGGAGTTTGTAGGCTATAACATAGCAAAATGTAAAGAAAACATGCAATATTTTTGTGAGGCAGTGTGTGTGTGTGACCATGTAGAGTCGCTAGGAATGTGTACGGCAGTAGGAGTGTGTGAGTTTTTGATTGACAAAAAGCCCTGCAATGCTAATGGTTGTAGCGATAGATGAACATGTGGCTCATTTATAAGTGTCAGAAGATAATTTATCCAGATCAGGCTTTGGGTAAACAGCCAATATCTGTTAATGAGATCTCTTCATTGGTTTTGACAGTGATCAAATAGCCCTTATCTGTGGTTCCTATTGAGCCATTTCCCAGTGAACATCATTAGATAAAGTTTAAGAACAAGCGATGGATCCAAAGCGGTTTTGACATGTTTCTGTAGTTCACCCTGTGCAAAGTTCTGACCTTCAATCTGCGTGCAGAACACCACCGTTCCTCTGATTCAATCTGTTCGTTTCCAGCAGCATCACGCATTTATACTTGACGGCTTCTCCGCGTCGCGATTAAGCTGCAACATTTTATGAAGTGTGTATGTTTGTTTGACAACAAGCCACTTTTTCTCCTGTTCAAGACACACAGAGACTCTTTGTTTGCAAATGCCAGCGTGTGTCATGGAAAAAAAACTTTTGCTGCGGCTCGGTTTCTGGGCAGCGACTCTGCGGAACGAATTTAATTACATCAAATTCAAAATGTCCTGTTAAGGTTTTCCTTCTCCGTCTTCGACTTAGGAGGGAAGCAACGAGGTGGGAGCCGCAGGCCCGACCGGAGACTCTGAGATCAGCAAGGATCGCCGGAATAATCTCGGCTTAATGCCCGACTTCAGCGGGAACACGGTGGACAGTGGCAGCTCTGCTGCCCAGCTGCCACAGAAGAACATCCTGGAGAGGAAAGAGGTCCTAATAGGTGAGTAAGAGATAAATCGCCTGTTTAGAAGAGCAGAAATCGCTCCCACGTTGCCTCCTGGATTCTTTTTCTGCTTCTTTCCGGGGGGCTACTAAGAAGAACTAGCATTCCCGTAACTTTCACATAGATCAGATTGATCACCATGCCGCTTAGCCCCATTTGATCCACTGAGAACGAGAAATCCTCCTGTTGGGTTCGGCAACCTCTTTTCACCCCCCCCACTGTTTTTCTCACCTTCTTTTTCCTTTGGGCAAATCTAATTTCTTTCCAAGCGTCCCCCACTTCTTTTTTTTTTTTTTTTTTTTTTTTTTACTTCTTCTTACCCCAAAGAGCTGCTGTAGAAAATGAGGGAGCAGCCATCTCGCCTGACCTGACTGGCTCTCTGTCTCTCCTTCAGCTCTTCTGATTGGTGGACTGCTGGCGGTGGTTTTTGCTGATTTCCTGGTCGTTGGTAAAGAGCAGGAGGCAACAGATTTTAGATTAGACTGTGCGCTAGACGTAGAGCTGTGTTTATGATTAGTTTTTTGCCTTTTTTGTAGTGAAAGAGAAATTGATGCTGCTTGATCTGGGCATGTCCATCTTGTTGGGACTTGTTCCTGAGATGGTCCCAGTGGCTCCGCTGAACTTATTGCTCCAACTAATGAAACCCAGGCTGGCTCCTCCTCGCCGTTTACAATCAGGCATTATTATGGCTTGGGAGCTTGGTGGATAAATTAGTGTTGTGGTGGTCTCATGTTCAGCTTTAGCCAAAGTTCGGATTAAAAACCACAAAATGTTTCACTCCAGAAACAGATAAATGTCTCTATATTTGTAAGATAACTATTTAATTTAAATGGTTTCTGTTCTAACATCAACAGCAAAGTTAGAGTTGAATTATTCTCCTTCTGGTCAGAATATCTCATGCGCACTCCTGCTTTTAAAAAGAACTCGGAGCACAAGTCAGAGTTTCTATGCAAGAAAAAGTTAATTTATGTCACACTTTTTACGGATAAGAATCACAAAGTGCTTCAAGGAATAAAACGTCACAGCGAAATGATTCAACTAACATAAACGAATGAAATTGCTGAAAAGAGACGGATAAAAACAAACACGGCAAGGAAACTACGGAAAACAGTCAAATCAAAGCTCTATTGAAATGTTTCTATTAATAAAAGGGCCTTCAGGTGTTTTTCCATAATAAGATAATAATAGTGTTTATGTGGCAAATAGACACAGGATGTTTGTTTCACAGTCCTGAGAGCCATCGATTCTCCTACATTGAATATCTAATGCGGGGGACAGGCAGTAACCTTTGACCTGTTGATGTTAGTTTCAGCAGAGCAAACGCATAGGAGCTTGGCCATCTAAGCAGGGTTCATATGTATACATACACCCACAGTAATGGTTGACCCTTAGCAAGTTCCACTTTAACCACAGCCTTTTTGTTGCTACTGAGAAGCTTGCGGTGTAATTCTGGCTGAATAGTGGACCACTTCTCTTCACTGGTAGAGTTTATTTAAACTGGTTGATTTCCAGGCACTGGCGATGCTTTGACGCACGAACCACAAACTGTCAGCGTGGTGTTGGTTGGAAGTTTAATACTGGCCCTCGTTATCTCTCCATAAACAAGTTTTGATGTGTTTGGGATTGTCGTCCTTTTGGACGCGGCACTGTGTTTAAGTTTTTCTTGTCGGTATCTGACATTAAATGGGTTAGCATGTTTGACAACAACACAAGAACCACCTAATGCTGAAACCCATCATAACCCCAGCTCAAGAGTTGAAGTATTAGCTTCCCTCAAGGAGAGGCCCAAAGTCAGAGGAGTCTAAGAACCAGAGAGGTTTTTCATCGAAAGACGAGGATTATGTCAAGATTAGGCTTTGAGAACGCTGTGCTAGCTGTTAGACATGTTGGTAGCATCATGCTACCGCTGTCTTTCACCACTACAGCTATGTGATGCTTCTCCAACTGCAGTCTTCATTCACTTGACTCGGATGTTTTGGAGCAGGGATGCATCTAGAAACTGCAGGACAGGGACAGGGGCTCTTTAGACCCCTGCGGAACATGGTGGAACCCTAAACACAGCTAGTTGTTTTAATGGGACAATGATCCCGAGCAAACATCAGAACTGGTTTTGAAATGGATAAAGGAGGCTAATATTAGACTTCTGAAATGGCCCTGACTTTAATCCTGTTGAAAATTTGTGGACCACACTTAAGAGCTGCATCTGTGGCAGGAAACCAACCAGTTTACGTGAGCTCTAGAGAGTTTCTGATTATAAGAGAAGCTTGCTGACGTCCAACTGACTGAGAGACATTTATCCAAGTGTTAGTGAGGGTGTTCAATCTGGGTTTGACGCTTCTGGATGAGAGAGGATCAAATATGGTCCAGATTTATAAAAAAAAAACAAACAAAAAAAAACAAACACCTTGGACACTGAATTATAAGCTGTTAATCACATACCAACCTCAATCTGATCAGCCACCCATGGTGTACAACAATCGTTTGTTACGACCATAAGTAGACAATAAAGAGAGCTAGTTTTGGTGCAATTGACAATTGCATTTTTTTTTTAGTCTTGTGACGCCCACTAAGTCATGCCGCCCTAGGCAAAAAACCCTCTACATAAACGATTACAAATATAACCTTGACTTTACAAGGTTTCACAGAGACCTGACCTTACTAGCAACAACATACGAGTCACTGGACATCAGCTAGATTCTCTTCCATTTTCCTTCAAAATAACAAATTATTTTCATCTTTGGCCTGGACTCAAATCATTAATAACAAGAAAGTTTCTGATTGTCGTCGACCAGAAACTGATTTGTCGCTCTTAGCAACAGCTTGGTGACGTGAGGAGCTACAGGTGGAGGAATTAACACCAGCCCCATTAAGTTCAGCTACTCCTCGCAGCTCTGCAGAGATGCAATTTAGCACAGAGCTGTTGCAGCGGAGTGTGTCTGCTGGCACACCCAGGCTCATCAGTTTCCACTTAGCAGAAGGTGATTGTGATGCTGTGGTAGATCTGCTGTGCTGTCAGAGCAGCGTAGGCTCAGTAGGTGCAGCTTTCAAGTCTGAAATTACAGATCTGTTTCTTTTCTTCTCTCTCTTTTTTTTTTTGTTTTTTTTGTTTTAGCTGTGATCGTGGGAGGCGTGGTGGGCGCCTTGTTCGCCGCTTTCCTGGTGATGCTGCTGGTGTACAGGATGAAGAAGAAGGACGAGGGCAGCTACACGCTGGAGGAACCCAAACAAGCCACGGTCACCTACCAGAAACCCGACAAGCAGGAGGAGTTTTACGCATAACCCCTGGATGCCGGGGAGTCGCACCTCACACCGGGCTGGGGGCGGGGGAGAAAGAGTGAGAGAATAGTGAAAGATACTCTAAAGCGCTCCCCCTCCTCCTCTTCCTCCTTCTTCTTCTTCTTCTACTACTGCTACTATTACTAGCCCCTTCATCCCGCTCCTCCCCTCTTATCTCCAAAGCGTTTGAGAGCGCCTTCTCTCTGGGGACTTTCTTTTCAATGAAAACGACAAAATAAGGACAAAAAAAGGACAGAAAAATTCAAATATATTCAGAAAAAAAAGCAACATACACAAGATGTTTTTAAAGTAACTGTTGTTGTTAATATTCTGCAGATTCTCTTGTTCTGTATGTAAGGATATGATAATTTTGTAAGAAAAGCAACAAGAAAAAGACATTCTCCTAATCTCTGTTCTCCAGCACAAGCAAACAAAAACCCACCCCTTTCTGTTTTTATGGAGCAAATTAAAGAGAGAGGAGAGGAGGGGGGGCGCTAAGAAGAGCAAGCCACGACTTAACAGAAGGTGGGGCACGACTCTGCCCCTCGTTTCCCCTTCCCCTAAAACAAAAAATGAAAATCCCAAACACCGTGCGTCCGGTTGGCCGGGCAGAGTCCAGGGTCAAAGGTGAGAGGAAAGGTCTCTTTTGTGCCTTCCGTCCTTTTTTTAAAAAAGTTTTTGGTGCTCAAATATTCACACACTGACATGAACACAGGCATATGCACACACACACACACGTCTGCACACAGACACCGGAGTCTGCTGGAAGGTGGCTCTGACCTCTCGCTCGGCTCGGCCAACCAGAACATGCCGCGCCGTGTTTCAGTCACATCGAGCTGGTTGCCCCTCTGCTCCTCTGGGCTGTACAAAGACTAGTTATTAATAGTAATAATGATAATAATAATAATCAGTAATATATCAATGCTTCAGGGCTGGATGGTGAGGAATTATTGTGATAATTATAATAATAATAATAATAATAAAGCGGTAACAATAATGATGATGATAAAACTTAAACAGGAGGATGTTGTATTTAGCATTTAATGAAAAAAGATTAAAAAAAAGAAGTATATATGTAAATATCAGCGTATCCTTTCTGGCGTCACTAATCATCTGCATGATCTATTTTTATTTTATTTTTTAACCCATCACGTTCATCATCACCTTTAGACGAGCTGTGCTCTTGTCGCGTGCACGCACACACTCTGCACACACAGATACAAACTAGCTGCGCATTAGAAACAGGCCACACAGACTTTAAATCATATCATCCCAACACATTTCAGAGCCACTGTCGTCGTCACGGTGACCGAGCGAGGCCAGGTGGCGTCACTGATCAGTTATCAATCGGTTTGGTTCGTTTTGTGTATAAGCACAATTACGGCGCCTTGCAAAAGTATTCACACCCCATTCAATATTTTCCTGTTTTGTCATTTTACACAGGCGAACTTCTCTGTACCTTACTAGGATTTTAATTCCAGAGGACTTTCTTTCTTTTTACTCTTTCTTCAGCAATAGCTTTTTCTTCTTGTCACTTTTCCATAAAAGCTCTGTGAGAAGCTCCACTAATTCTTTATTTTTGACAGATTCCCATTTAGAGTCACCACAAGCCTCTTGGCTGCTTCCTCGATTAATGTTCTCGGCCAGTTGTGGTTTACCATCCACTCATAAAATACACGAAAGTTTAAGGCAGTAACGTAGCAAACAATGGTAAGAGTTTGATGGGTGTGAATATTCGTACAAGGCGCTGTGCACCTACAGTCTTTGTGTCATCCGGAAAACATCTGCCCTCTCGATCCGTCTGCATGCCTCGCTTTTTTTCTTTAGTTTTTGTCCCATCCACCGCTGATCGGCTCTTGGTTTGAGGATGGGAGATGTTCAGAAGTTGCTCCCATGTGCACTGAGTCAAAAAAAAAATAAATAAAAAAATCATTACATTTGTTGGTAAATTTTTGTTAATAAGAGCAAAAGTGATCAACCTTCACCCGCCGTGGGACCATTTTGAGGGGCAGACGATCGGGGATCCCGATCTAAGAGATTGTAACAATAACCACACACCAGTGCGTCTGGGCTAGTAGCTTCTCTTATACTCAGTACTGTAGATTTAAAAAAAAAAAAATGCATGGGAGTCAAAATTATACTTGTCTGACTGTACGGGTGGATTCCTGCGTGTGTGTGCGCGTGTGTGTATATTAAAAATTAAAGAGGGGTGCATTAAAGTTGGAATGTACTGTGGTTGAGAGTGTGTTTACCTACTCCAGCAGTTCTCACGCTCTTCCACAGATGGGTAGCACACCTCCTCCACTCCTGTGTGTTAAGTCACCTGCCACCCACCTTCACCAGTGTGTGCGTGGGCGTGTGTGTGTGTCTGCATCTAATCTGGACCCGCCACCTCGACTAAGCGTGTGTCACCTTGGTATTTCACAGCAGCTCTTGTGTACATGACACTAGCCTGTCCTGGTGTGTGTATGTGTGTGGGCGTGATTTGCATGTCTTTCATCTGCTCATTGCTGAATGTGGGGCCTCTCGTCCCTCAAAGTGGCTCTCACACATGCTGACTGTGTCTTCTCACTATCTGTCTGGCTCGTCTACCTGTCTGTCCGCCGTGGGACGGCTGGACAGACGAGGCGCCACTTTGTCACAGGCAGGAATGATCTAAACACGTACTGTCTTTTCTAAAGTGACTGTCAAAAAAAAAGTCGTGCGTTTGTACCCATCTAAGCCTGCGTAGCCAAATAATATGAGTGTGTGTATGCGTGTGTGTGAGGGAGAGACTAGAGATATTTGTGTATATGTGAGTCTGGGTGCGGATGTGCGCGTGTCTGTGTGAAGCCCAGTGGAGGCTACACTCCTCTATGTTTGCTGTTCCCATTCCTGTTTTTATACATTTGCATTTTTTTAAGGCTGAGTTTCTGTCATTGGCTGAGTGAGCGAGAGGAGGCGGATCCTCCACGCCACCGCCCTGTCACTAATCTGCCACTCTGTTCCAAATAAAAACCAACCTGATTGGGTAAATGTGTCCCCTCTCTTGTCTTTTTAATGTTACTGAGCCACATTTGAGTGGCAGTATATAACTTTTATGAATAATATACTTTTTTTTTTTTTTACATATTTTTTAAAACTGTCTTGACGGAATGGAATAAGTCGGATAACCTGGGAAAACCTTCTCCCAGTGTTGACTAGAAGCAATCAATCAGAGCCAGGAGGCGGGTCTTAGCGCTGTCAATCACTAATCCCTCTCATCCCCTCTGCTGCTGCTACAGTTTTGAATAAGTTATTTCTTTGCTAATAGCACATTGAGCAGTGGGTACATTAGGTTGATTGACAGCTCTAAGCCCCTCCTCCTGGCTCTTATTGGTTGTTTTATGTCGGGAGCAATAATAGTTCAGAGAAGAGCTAGAGAAGGTAAATCTTTTCACAGATTTATCTCCGCTCATTGTCACGACACAGTGACAGTTTTAATAAATGTGTAAAAACATAATAATTAAAAAAGTTACATATTGGAGCTTTAAAGGTGGATCTATAATCTACCCTAAAACCCCACTGTTTTAGTCTTGGACTCAAAAATCACACCGAGGTTCAAAATCATCTGATATAATAACATTTACTTACAGTGGCTTGCAAAACCATGTATGCCCCTCAATTTTTTCCAGTTTGTCACATTAAAACCAGAAACTTCAGTTTATTTTGAAACCAAAATAAAATATAGAAATATGAAGTGGAAGACAAAAGATACTTTTGCTCCAATTACAGCTGAAGGTTTTCATCCAAGAGAGGAAACTTTTTGTAAAACAGCTCAAGCTCTGTCAGACTGATTTAAATCTTAGAGGTTTATTAGACATAGGAGTTTTCTTTCTGATTAGCAGACTTTAATATAATCTTCCAACGTTGTCTAAAGCAACAGTTCCCCAGGTTTCAAATGATTCTTGGAATACTGACAGTTTTCTGCTCATTTACACGTAACCCATTTAATTTTAAACAATTTTGTTCAAAGATGTTCTTGTTCCAACCAAGTTTAACAGAAAAGTTGGCGATTGCTTTAAAAGTACGTAAGTTGGTGGATTTTAGGAGACGTTTTCTCTTTCCATAGCGGAAAAGAAATAGTTAAAACATCAGATCCTTAAGATGAAGAAGAGGAAGAAGAAGAAAATCCAGCAAAGGTCTGACACAACCTGAGAGCTGGGTCATCCTTCAGTTCATCCATCTTCAGTCTGCCAAAGCCTCATCATAAATGGTCTCACTGGACGATTAGCTGTCAAAAAGTGATTCTAAAGGAACGGGAAGGATGGTGGTGGATGGGTGGAGGCGGAGTATGTCAAATTACACAAGGACTTTCTGTCATGAATTGGGCCGCATTTCAGTCGGTGTTAGGGATCGTGTCAGAAATGATGGACTCGTGAGCACAGAGAAGTTCTGTCAAATGTTGATCCGGGATGATATGGAATATATTTGAATGGCAGCAGTCTCCCTTTCCAGAGCAAATATGCCGTAGAATTGGGGAAATAAATCTCCTTGCGTGACCTCGTCAGTTTGAGAGAACTAAAAATGAAAAGCAGCCAAGGTATTAAGAATCCATCCACAACAAGAAACTACATTATCCCTCAAGAATTATTGAAGAAATTCCACAGGAAAAGAAAGCTAAGAGGATTGTTCAAGAGAGAAAGATTCTGTTTTATCTTATATTGGACATTTATAAAAACCAAACGCTCTCCAATAATTGCAAAACCCAATGACAGTGAAGTTTAAGGGAACACCACAACAATGTATTTGTGCAAAGCTGTGTAAAATGTTGAGAAAACCATCAAACTTTACAGAGAAATGCACCAACAGGCCTGAAGAAGTTCATCCTGGAGCTTTAGCTGATGTTGCTTTTAATATTTTTATTTTTAATTTTTTTCCCCCCCCACAAATAGGGAGCAAGCCCTTTTTTTCTTTGTGCAGCAGGCTTCTTAATCAAAAACATCAGGCTGCAAGTTTCTGAAAAAAAAAGAAAACTTTATATACTAAACACAACTTCAGACGGACTTCATTTTGTGCCTCAGCTGAGCTAATTCCCTAACAAATGCACCATTAATCAGAATACCCAAACTAATTACAATGTAATTAACCTTGGGATGTTTGAGCCTCTTAAGGTCACTCTAATCAACCCTTGCTTATTATTATATTTTTTTTGTTTCACTAGATAAAAACTATTTATGTACATTCTGTAATCAGCAACACAGCTTCCTTTTTAATGGGAAATTTTTGCTACAAATGCCTTTAAAACTTAAATAGCAACCTGCTGCAAAAACCTCTGCAGGTCAAATTGGCGAAATAAGTTGACTGCTCATAAACGCTGCTGTTATTGAAGCGCCATCCTCCCAACTCTGAAGTTTTGGAAAATTTTAGTTCATTTTATTCAAATGGAAGAGAGAAAGAAATTGTTTCACACAATCTCATTCTTCACATTCTTTTTTATTTCTTGCAAATCCTATCACATAAGTGATTTTTTTTTTTTTCATTTTTAAATTGATTGGAGTTGTTTTTATTAACCTAATTGTAAATGTATGCCCTTTTTAGTTGACATGCTGTATAAATACGATACAGAGGCTGCTATTTCTCTTCAAAATGGGAAAGATAAGAAAACATGGCCTTTCAGGTGAGGGATATGATGCATCTGCTGCCTTTAAAATAGTCCTGGAAACCTTGACATCATGGATCCTTTTAGATACCTGCTGGACTGTATCTCATCGTGTCTGGACAGACCAACATAATAATGGATTACCAAACACAAAAGTAACATTCTTTCTTAGCTTTTTCTATGTTATTCCTACTCAAATGAATGTAACCAATGACTTTTGTTCAGACTTTTGGTAGCTTTAGGTCTGTAGCTGATCTGTTCATTATGTTTCACATCAACATCTGCACCTCTTCTGCACCAGCCAAAGTTATCACAATCCTGGATAATGCTGAGTAATTATTTAGAAAAAAATGTTCCAATTGTTTGGTCTAATAACTCAGATTTTGTTTTTGTAATGTAGTTGTATCAAATTTCAGTAGTAAGCAGTCAAAATGAAAGGAGAAGCTGTGTAAGATCCAAACTACAGAAACAAGAAAAGCTGAAAATAAAATGAACCTCACACGGAACGTTTACTTGCAATAAAAAGGCTTAGGCAAGTAAAATCCTATTGTCCTGACCTTACTGCTACATCAACGTTTTTGGTAGCGCATTCTTTCTCGACAAGTCTGAAATTCAACATGTTTCGATACCTTGCATCTCCACTTCCATCTGACAACATGTTCCACTCACTGAGATCAGGAGACTCTCCCAGTAACGCCAACGTCGCCAACATCTCTTAAGTCCGTGTAATCGAGAGAACAAGCTATCAACATCACAGCTCCTCCTGGTTCCAGCGGAGGCTGCTGTCAGTGAGCTCCGCGGCTTATCCACCAGGACATTGTTACTGGAAAGACATGCAACTGCTGAATTATTTAAATGTCATTTCATCCCGTGCTGACAGCATTACAAAGGAAACTCCATTTGTATTCATTTTGCTATTGTGGAGAAATACAGTGGGAAACCTGAAGCAAAGAGCTAAAACTGTAGCACATCTTGCAGAGCTTCGTGGAGTTAATGGTGCCGTGCAAAAGTGTCCACACCCCTTAAACTTTTCCACATTCTATCATGCAATGACTGAAAAGGATTGATGTGTTTTCCTGAGGTTTTGTGTAATGGACCAAAGCAAATGGGTGCATACATGCGATGAAGAAGGAGAAAGAGAAGGATGCATGGTGTTCAACAATTTTTACAAACAAAAATCTGAAATGTGAGATGTGCATTTGTTTTCAGCTTTCTTCCTTCACTCTGAATCCAAGGCTGTTCAGTCCATCATCTGAAAGTGAAGAGTGTGTTACCACAGCAAATCTATCAAAACATGGCCATCCGCCTAAACCGGCAGGCAATGCCGAAGAGATCATTAATCAGAAAAGCAGCTAAAAATCCCGTGCTGGCAAAATCTAGAGAAATGAAGGGGTGTGAACACTTTTGGAGGTTATGATCTGATCAAACATGCTTTAGTTAAAAGAAGTGAGTTTCTCCTTTAGATCCTCAGACTCTTTCAGTCCCGCTCAAACTTTATGCTGTGAAACAAAACGTCAGATAAAAAGGTTCTGGAAAGATACAATCAAAGCAAAGTGCGTGCCGATACAGTTCCCTCCCTGTAAATTCACACGCCAGCATTAACTTAGCCTCTAAACCTCTTTCAGCCCACTGATAAGTCCCTCAGCTTGTGTTTCTCTGCAACAACATGCAGGGCCATACATCTGAATGTGGGCCATCACAGTCTCTTTACACCAGACTTAAACATGTTTAAGTCTGTGTTGTTTCAAAGCAAGGAAACTATTCTTTATATGTCACACTCATACTGTCCATAGGGATGTGTGAAAACACTGGAAAGAAAATCAGTCTTTTAGTATTCACGTTTTACATTTTCATGACCGCAACTAATAAGGTTAGCCGAAGGAGAGGCACAGAGGATTTGCAGAAGACGAACTGTCCTGGTTTAGGTAGGTGGGCTGCTGATATTTGAATATGGCTCCAGAAAACCCTGATAGGATGCATCATACATGAGTCTTTCCTGTTAGAGTGAGACGCCATGGCTCTAATCGGTGCCCCATCTGGTGGGTAAGAGAGGAACAACTACAATGTGAGGAGGGAAAATAGCCAAAAGCTGGCTTTTTTGGCTGCATCTATTAATAACTTAGATGCAGGATTGTTGAACATAAAAACGCTCTCCACTATGCTAAGACACTCTGCAGGTACTGTTCTGTTTTTTTAGGGGTTGCCATTTGACATTCTGGGCTGTAATTGGGTTTGGGAGTGGAGAAAATTTGGTTTTATTATCAGAGCTATTGAGTGTTTGTATCATTTCCGATTTCTACAATGGGTTAGATCATTGGTAGGTGCAAATGTAGACTAAGCAACATAGGAGAAACATTTTTTTTTACATAGGTAGTTTATTGAGCAAAGAGTAAAACCCAACATAAACAGAAATATTTTAGATTTTCACATTTTCTGTATATGGTGATAAATAGAAAAATCTAAATGAATTTTTTTCCCTAATATTATTTGTGCATAGGTTCTGGTAAACAAATAACAAATCCTACAAAGACTTGAAGGACACTATACCTCAAGCAACTTGTATTCTCAACTCTTCCTCCATCTGGAACCATGAGTTTCAGATTAAATGCAAAATTAAATTTGGGCTGAATAAAAGAGGAGTCTAGATCACAGAGTAACATTCTGGTTTATTTTTCACCCAGATCAGACACTTCTGACACTTTCTGAGAATCTGCAGTTACTCAACACAGAAAATGCTGCAGTTGTAGTCCTATTCGTTTGTGTGTGGCTCCAGCTGTTGTCCACATCTTTTGTGAATCATCCCCTGTTAAACTGGTTCACTTAACAATCATTTCACTGATACACTTATCCCTATTGCTCTTGCAATTTTTTTCTGCCACACTTTTTCCTTTCACCCAACCTTCCACTGATCAGTTTGCATACAGCCCTCCATGAACAGGCAGCTTCTTTAGCAGTGATGACTTTCTGAAGCTCAGCCTCCTCCATGAGGAGAGTGTGAGTGACTGCCAGCTTAACAGCAGTCAAGTCAGCAGTTTCTTTGATTGTGTAGGCCATCACATATTATTATTTTCTTCTTTTTTGCTGGCCTAATGTAAATTCTAAATTTCCAAAAATCTAGAATTTCCCAAAAGCCAAATTCATCAAAGGAAAAATTGTTAGAAAATAAACACATAAAATATAAAAGTATGTGATTAATCTTAAGAGTTTACTCAAGTTTTTATTAAAGACTTGTAACATAAACAAACTTCGGCAGCAGCCTAGATGACTTATTTAAACTCTAAAACATTTGAACTAGTAATATCATGTTTCAGATGCAAAGACAGTGGTACAAAAAAATTATTAAAAAAAATCATGAAATCTGTCTTTCATTTATTCTTTTCTTGTCTTTTTTTTTACTAAATATTTTTTTGCAACTCAATTTTAGAAAAAAATATTTTATAAAGAAGTCATACTTTGTGATGTTAAATTATAGCAATTACACAAAGAGCTGTTGTCAATTAGACGAAGAGCTGTCGTTACTTTCTGATATAAACACTTTTTTTTCTAAATTGTTCCAAATATCTTAAAAATTATTTCAACAACGACGTCTGTCTCCAGAAATCAATCTTGCCTTAACCATAAACAAAGTTCATGTGCAGTGAATTATTTCCTCCATGATTGGCTGCATCAGCTTCACCTTCTCCTTTCATGTGACCACTTCCTGTCACATCGCAGAGGCCTAATCAATCAATCAGGCTCGTTAGGCGCTGTGCTGCGTCCCCTCGCTGCCTGACCCTGAGTGACATATTTGATTATTAGCTAAACGTCATGGACTCGACGGTAGCGTGTAATGATATGGACAAGGAGGGCGACTCAACTGAAGATTTCGGTAAGGACAATGAGCCCGGCGTTTAATTGTTTTATTGTTTAATTGGCTCGTTTGTGGCGTTTTGGCTTGTCGTCACTTTCCATGCCTGTTTTTTTTTTTTTTTTTTTTTTTTTTACTTTGCGAGACTTATTTAAATTCACAGTATCTCCTGTGACAGTGCAGCTCCCAGTGGTGCTAGGAGACATTTTAAAAGCCGTGTTATTAACATTCCCGACCCGATGTTTGGACATGGGCACAGGGTAGAAGTCTTAGCAGCGGGAGCTAGCAGTGTGGAGCTAATTAACCGACAGGTGAGGCGGCGCGAGGCGTTGCACACCTGGGACACTAATTAGGTCACTGCAGCCTGCAGTTTCTCCTGAGGAACATCAGTCATGTGTAATGCAACATGTGACCAGTCAGGCAGGAATTCATTTTAACTGTATATTTTAATGTAATACATGCAGGTGGGTCGAATATTAATGCTTTTGGCCTTTACTACACCTATAGTGGCTCTCAAAAGTGTGCACACCTCTCTTAAGATACCATCACAAGTTAGCGTCCACTTTTAACGTGGCATATCTTGCGCAATTCGACAAACATCAGTTGCAGTCAAAAATGCAATCCTGTGATCCTTTGTAGCCTGTAAATTTAGCAAATTAATAAATGTCAGGAAAGTCTTGAATGTTTTTAAGAATTAATGGAGGGACTCTGAAGACTGAATGTTGAAATTAAATCAGAAAATGTTAGAGTACATGGGTAGACTCAGTTATTTAACCTGCTTTTTTAACATTAAAGAAATCTGTATTTTTCTTTCTAACAGATTTGATTTTAAGTTAGGTTGTACAGCATATATGCCACATTAGTTCTGTAAAACTTTGCAAATGTTTCATCGTGGTCGCAGTGTCTTACAAAACTGGAAAATCCAGGATTTTAAAAGAGGTTCTACCTGTGAGGGCCACTTTTAACATTAAGTGATCACACAATGTGAATTTTTAAAAAAAATATTGCATTGTTAAATGATCTTGAGGCATGAAACATGTTAGATATCCTTAGATTTGGTATATAAATAAACATTATTTCTCTTTTTACATCAGTAATGATCATCCATAGCTATATATTTTACATTTTTTGGTCAGGTGAATGACTAATTGTGAATTAAGTTATAGATATATCTATGTAGGTAAAAACTGTTGGAAGACCATTTAATCCAGTCTATAGGAGACACATTTTTACCAAAGTGCGTATTTCTTATAGTGAACAAAACTTAACATTTCTGAAACTCAAATTATTTACAAATATATTGCATGAATCCTCAAACATGTCAAAAACCTGCACAATAATCAGATCTCTATCTTGCTTAATGTAGCGCAACTGCTTAATTATAGGATGGATTTAACTTTGATTAGATCAGAAACATTTTTTAGGTTCTCAGGAAAGCACCAGATGTTCCATTGTAATGACCTTTCTGAATAAGATAAGTGAACTAAACATCTTTATTTAGACATTTTAGCGGCTGGTCTTACTTTACCCTGTTTCAGGCGGTCCAAGCCTGCTGTGTGAGGACCTGGAAGATCTGGAAACAAAGGACAGTAAAGAGAAGACGAGCAGAGGAAGGGAAGGAGATGAGAATGCGTTAAATCAGAGAGATAATGAAGAGACGAGAGGGGAGACGGCGCATGAAGAGAGGAACGAGGGGGAGGAAAAAGGAGAAAATAAAGTTGTTGTGTCAGAGAAGGAACTGATGGAGACGGAGGAAGCGGAGCAGGTGAAGCCTGAGAGAAGCCTGCCAGCGGAGGATGAGGCGGCAGCACAGGATGTTCAGATGCAAGATAAAGAGGCCGAGATTAGCAATGAAACAATTATTGATAAGCGAGTGAGTAAAAATAAGAAAGTTACAGAAAAGAAAACTGTGCAGAAAAAGAGCAGGAAGAGGCGAGGCAAGAAGCAAAATGAGCACGTGAAAACCAGGAAAGGTGGAAAGGAGGATGTCAGTGTGATGTTGGAGGAGGAAAAGAAAAGCGAGACCCAGGAAGTCTCAGTGACGGCGTCAGAGGAGAGCTCAATTCAGTTTGATCCCTCAATAGGCCTGATTAGTAGCTGTGAGCTGTCTGATCCCGTTTATCTGGGTATGGAGACGACTGGGCTGTACTGCCCCCCGGACCCTGTCCCAGTACTGTACCCAGCCCAGCCACCAGTCCCGATCCAGTCTGCAGCGCCGACGTCACACGGTGGGACAAAACGACCCCACAGCCCCTCTCAGCCTCAGTGTCTACCCCAGAAGAGCTCCCAACCGCTCCAGGTGAAGTATCGCTGCTGTCACCTCTCCTCTTCCTGACAAATCTTTTACAGATTTCTTTAGTTGGGGCCTGCCATGGCAGAGCATAGGAGAGCATTGAAATGCAATGCATGGAAGGCACCTATTACTCTACACTTCAACATACCTGCCACTTCTTTTCACCGTTAATGCGGCTCGTACCGCTGCGTGCACCCCCACGATATACATATATCAAAACATGCGGCTGGATCTCGTCATGCGGGGTATTACTTCTATTGTAATATTTTGAGTAACCACGGTGACGTAATTAGCAAAAAAACCCAAATTTAAATCAAAGCAAATTCTAACTTGCACTGTTTTGTGTCAGTTAGGCTCAAAACAGAGAGAGTTTTGTCTCCCTCTCTGTGTCTCACTCACACATGAGAGCGTTTTTCTGGTAACCAAGAGCCACGAAGGGAACATCTAATTTTTACTTTTGCAAAATTTACCAACTGTAAATTTCTTGTGTCTAAGCAGATAAGCAGTAGTTCAAAAGAGCTTATGCTTTATAAACACTAATTAATTTGGTGTTAACAGATGAGCATTTTTTTTTTTCTGGTAACAAACTGCCACGAAGTATAAATCAGATTTTTACTTTTGCTTTGCATGTCTGTTTTATAATATATTCACCACCAATGACACACACACACACAAAAAAAACATTTTCACTTTTATGAAAAGTTCACCATCTGCACAGTTCTTGTTTAGTTGTATAGGATAATTAATATTTCAAAAGAGCAGTAAAATCTTGTGTCTTTTGAGCAATAACAATATTTGTTGTTAATCTGTTGCTAAGAGATGAGCGCTGGTAACCTGGTAACCAAGTGCAACAAATGAAAACATTGGATTTTTACTTGTGCAAAATTTACCAACTGTAAATTTCTTGTGTCTAAGCAGATAAAAGGTATTTCAAAAGAAATTGTGTTTCATAAACAATGATGTTACTTATTAATTTGCTGTTAAGAGATTAGCAGTTTTTTTCTGGTAGTGAACTGCAAGGAAGTATAAATCAAATTTTAGCTTTTGCGTTGAATGTTGCTTTAATATTTATCACCAATGACAAAAAATTGTTTTTCCCTTTTCTGAAAAATTTACCATCTGCACAATTCTTGTTAAGTAGTAGGTAGTGTAAGATAAATAGTATTTCAAAAGAGCAAAAGAAATCTTATGAGTTTTTTTTTAACAATAATAATATTTGTTTTTTAATCTGTTGATGGGAGATGAGTGCATTTTCTGGTAACCAGTGCTTCGAAGTATAAATCTGATTTTTACTTTCGCAAAATTGACCAAACTGTAAGTCTCTTATCTAAGCAGATAAGCAGTATGTCAAAAGCTGATGTTTTATAAACAATAATTAATTTGGTGTTAAGAGATGAGCTTTTTATTTTCGGATTATGAACTACCACAAACTATAAATCAGATTTTTACTTTTGTGTTTAATGTCTGTTTTATAGTATATATATCCACCATATATACCACCAATGACAAAACAAAATTGTTTCACTTTTCTGCAAAATTCACCAACTGCACAATTCTTGTTAAGTAGTATAAGATAAGTAGTACGGTATTTCAAAAGAGAAAAGGAAATCTTGTGTTTTTGAACAATAACAATATTTGTTGTTAATCTGTTGCTAAGAGATGAGAGTGTTTTCTGGTAACCAAGTGCCATGAAGTAAACATCTGATTTTTAATTTTGCAAAATTTAGCATCTGTAAATTTCTTGTGTCTAATCAGATAAGCATATGTCAAAAGAGCTTATGTCTTGTAAACAATAATACTACTTGCTGTTAATTTGGTGTTAAGAGACGAGTGTTTTTTTCTAGTAATGAACTGCTACGAAGTATGAATCAGACTTTTACTTTGGCGTTGAAATTTGAATGGCAGCATTTAGGCTAACATTAGCATTTTGGCAAATTTTAGTTTATACACTAATTTTAACATACTGAATGGACTAAGTCCATGTTGCTCAACATGCTTGTGACTCTCTACATGCTATTGAGTACATTGTAGCTTACTTTAGCATTGATGCTAATTTTCAGCATCAGAACCCTGGGTCCCAACCAACGGGCACTTTGGCAGGCCCCATTTAAATTTCTTCAGTAATTTTCTAGTTTATTTACAAGTTATGCTGAGTCTGATTTTTATTTTTTATTTTTTATTTTTTTTACCACCCTCAGTTTTAATAATACTTCTGCATATTTTGGGGAAACTAACAGGTGTTTAATAACTCATTTGCCACATGTAATTACAGCCTAATGTGCATGAAATGATGCACACCTACAAACGTCTGTGTTATTAATGAAGCACCTGTGAAAATGCCATTTTGATGTTAAAGCTTAATTTGAGGTGTGAAGTTATCATTTGGTAAAGGAGCCTCTCTAAAGCTTACAGGGAGCTTGAGCAAACTCAGATTGTGTGTTCTCATTATTTTCCAGTTGAAAGCAGCACCTTCACCATAAAATCTGTTTTCTTTTTGTTGTTCATGGTTTGAGTTGCAAGAGTTTAAGTTTTTCTTGTATTTCAGGATTCAGCAGCTCTTTCCTAAATCAAAGAGCAACCCAAAGTACTGAAACTTAAAATTTTATCCCTCTGGCAATGATGATAAAATATTGCAAAAATCAATTAGTTTTTTTTTATCTTTAAATATAACACTATCTTATAAACATATCCCGGAAAAAATACACATTCATTATCAAATAGTCTATTTTATAATAAAAAATAAATGAATAAATAAAACTCTTACAATTTATTCAATTCAGTATTCTTATATAGCACAATTTCACAAATGTCAAATCAAGGTACTTTACAAAAAAAGTTATTTTCATTTCTGATTATAGTTATCAAACTGTGCATACAGATACTTTTGCTCTTATTTTGTTTAAATAGGAATTTTAACTGTGACATCACTTTTAAAAATAAAGTATCTGTATTTTTAGACATAATAGTGATAATGATTCAATAAAACACACTGAACATGTTTTTATAGTTGCCGTTCCTGCATTTAATTTATTTTAAAATACCTCCGATGAGGATATTTTTAAGTGGCTGCAGACGAAGAACCCTAGATGTCGGCTAATTAGGCTAGTTTATTTTTGACTGGACTCTGGACATCAGCCAGGCAAAGAGGGATTAAATGACTGTTGTTGCATCCATCAATCTTGCCTCTTTGTCTATTTCAAGTTGACTTCAATGTGCTTTGCTGGAAAGAAAGACAGAGCTGTGCACACTGAAGATCTGCTTAAGTGTGAGTGGTCGTCTGTCACAAAGCCTGATGTGTAAAGAGCTGGTTTAATAAAGGATATTTTCAGTGCCTAACGTAGTGCTTAAACTTGTCAAAACTCGCCCATATTTAGTCACCAGCCAAGCTACTAGTGAATCTCTAATTGATTATAGCGATATTTTAAATGTGAAATGTACAAAAACTTGTTTTGATCTGTTCATTTAGTGATTATGCCTTTGCTTGTCATCCTGGGTGAGCATGATGTTTATACAGATTAGGGAGAATGGTGGGGTGATTTATAACTTTATTAACTAATAACCTCCCCTTTTGGATAGGTTCTGTAGAAAAGGAAATATATTTTCACACTTTAATAAATGTCTTGCAGTGGCAATTTTATATTTAAATGATAAACGTGATGCCTTTGTAAAAAATGCGTTCTAGATTATATAATTGACTTAAATACAACCTTAGGTCTTGCATAATTGCAGGTCTCTTTTTTTTCTTTTAATGGACTAACCAATTAACACAAAACTGAGGAAATCATTATCTGCGTCCTACAGCCCCTGTGTACAGACATATTAGTTGCGCATAAGAAACATAATCAGCGAACACAGGAAATTAATAGCTTGCTTCTTAAAGTCCAAAGCCAACTTCTATTGTCAGAAAATCACAGCAGCATTGCTTTCAGTGGGTTGTAACGTTTAAGACAGGTTATCATGTTGATATCAGCAGGCTGCTTGCATAGACTGGAGGAGCCTTAAATTTGATTTAAGCATTTTCCAAGTAAGTGTGTGTTTTGTTGTTGTTTTTTTGTTTGTTTTTGGTTCCATATTTCAAGGATGTCCACTGTAGATTTATCTGCCACAAATTTATAGTTAGATTTTGAAATTGTCTTCTGAAATAAAAAAAAAGAAGATTAGAATAATTTTATTTTGTTAAAAAGAAGCCATACAGATAAATAAATGGTGGTAATCAAGAATTTGACAGGATTTCATTCTTGAGTTGATGTTGATTTGGATTGTTGCAGATAGAGATAAGTCAAGTGTACTCCACCCGACGCTCCATCCGATACAGCAACAGAGGCCGAGGTCGGGCGCTCAGCTGTCCTCCGCCGCCAGGGTCCGAGTTGTTGGACTGCGTCCCACTACCACCTGCCCCGAGGAAGAAGACACGGACGCTCTACAGTACAGGTAGAGGGTGTCTGTTTTATACACACACCATTATTTAGCTTCATTACACAGGTAATCGTCTCAACAATGTGACATGTGCAAGAAAATATCTGGATAACAAGGAATGTTTAAAATGATGAAAAACAAAGAAAGTACAATCCCCTGGTGAGACAAGAGTCCCCACCGTTAAAACAAAACTGTTATCGCAGCTTTTGATTCAGGTTTTGGAGTCGGCATTCTTTGGCAGAAGTCTATCAGCAGACCGCATCAGGCCAATACTAGCCCGCACAAGCACGTAAAAGTTCCCAAAATGATCAGATTGACACGAAACACTGATGTTTAACAGAGCATGGATGTTGTGGCGCAACAACATCCCACGTTTTGAACATCTCAGAGCTCTGATCGTCATCTGGAATGGAAAGAATATGACGCAAAGTGCTACTTATCGTGACAAGGGTAGCATCACCCAAGAAGCTGACTCTTACTCTGAATATATAATTCCTATAGTGCAAAATGGTGGGAGCAGCATCATGCTGTGGGCGTCCTTTGCCTAGTTACAAAGGCAACAGTGAAACAAAAGCTGTTGGAAACTGCAAAGACATTAGGCGTCCCTTTCTCATGCAGCCAGAACTACCATTCAGTAGTTTAGATTAGCCTATGCATCTGTCTAAAGTTAAACTTTAGATCTAAATCCAACCGATAAACATGGCATGACTTTAGAATGGATGTTTACAAACACACTTTATCTAATCGGGCTGAACTTGAGTTTTTTTGCAACAGTTTGTCTGTAAAGCTGCAAAGCTGGTAGAGATGCACTCCAAAACGCTTAAAGCTATAATTTAGCAAAAAAAAATAAAAAAGAATTAAAATCTTATCAGATGTGGGGTGGGGGTGGGGCTTTCTGAGAAGTTTTTAAAATCATGCATAATTCTTGTAGTGTTTCACAATTAGATGCAGCTTTGTCACATAAAATCCTTCTTAGAAAGATGAAATGTGTGATTGTGATTGTAATTCAAAAATGCTACAGCGTTCAAAGGTTGAAGTGTTTTGTAGGAAGTTGATGTGTGTGTATTTGGGTGTTTCAGACCAGCTGGAGCATTTAGAGGCGTTGTTCCAGGAGGATCACTATCCTGATGCAGAGAAGAGGAAAATTATTGCTGCGTCAGTTGGTGTTACCCCTCAGAGGATTATGGTCAGATCATCCTTCTGCTCTTCTGATCTCCACAAGCTAATGAACACATTTATTATTTGGTCATTTACTTTCTACAATGCAGAACAGATCATTAACACAGACAACTCTCAACTCCCTATTTTGTAGTTTTGCTCGTCATCTTTCATCTGTTTAAAATCAGTTTCCATGTTCACTCACTGTAGTTTTTGAACTGAAATTGATTTAATCCTGCTCTTCTCCGTGTTGCTGTTCATCAGGTTTGGTTTCAGAACCGCAGGGCGAAGTGGAGGAAAGTGCGTTCAATTACAGCTAAGGCTGAAACTGCACTGAGCAGAGTTGAACCCAGTACGAATAGTCCAAATCATAAAATCAATCCTCATTTAGCTATGCTGACATCCAGCAGGTAATTCAGTAAGAACCTAATTTTCAGTGATTGCATTTTAGGTAACATTTCAAATTTACCATTGTTCTTTTTTTCTTTTCTTTTGTTACTCGGTTTAGGAAAGGAGTGCCTTCTTTTTCTGGCCATATTGCAGCTTCAGTACAACAGATTGGCTCTGCAGCTGCTTTTCCCACACTGTCCACTCAGACGACATCCTCCTTCAGTAGCCTGTTGGAGAGTCTTAACAGCCCAGGTATGTAAACAACTGTTAATAGAACTGATATGTCTCGGTGCCTTTGGTTACAATGCATTTGCGTTGTATTCTCGCTATCCTTCTTTCTCTCCTCTACACTTCTTTCCTTCTTTTTCTTCAAGTCTTCTCTCCCATCTTTCTTGCATTCTTTTCCCCTTTCTTTTCCATCTCCGTGCCCATTAAATTTGAAATAAGCCCAAAGCAAATTCTACAAAGGTTTTATTTAAATAACAAGTGGGGCGTCATAGTGACAGCAATAATGCTCCACTTGTGAGTGTAAAACTGTTGGACCCGATCTGGCACTCGGACAACAAGTCTGAGACAATCAGACAGGATGTGTTAGAAGAAATGCATTTGTGTTTTTTTTCCTGATTCGACACAAGGTGCAGTTTTAGAAAGTTAATTAGCTGTGGGGTAATTAGTTTTTGATCAGCAGCAAATCTAGCTCTGACTAATTGTGTTATTAAATAAAATTTGTCCATGGTTTTCATAAGGATAACTATCCAAACACCAGTTTAACAGTTTTTTACGGAGCATCCACATCAGTCCTGTTTAGTATGCTTTAATTGAACTCTAGTTTCTTGTCTTGGAAGGTCCGGTTTGTTTTCAGAGGTGTGAATGTGCAATCGAATTCTGATGTGACCAAAAAAGCGAAATCTGATCTGCCTAAAAACCTAGGTGTCGGTTTGGTTGAAATGAAGTCTTGTGCAATTTGAATTCACATGTGAATGCCAAGTGAACTAGAAAACCACTACAAAAGCAGGAAGCTGATTAAAGCGAATGGCGTTCTGGTAAAATGCAACCAAAACGAACATGCGAGTCTTAAGACTAGAGGACGAAATAGCTGGTGGTCTTTAGCCAAAGACAAAAGGAAAATCCTACAATCGCTAAAATCTGATGCCATTCAAATTTTGTTTGCATTTTGTGAAGAAGAAAGTTGCACTCAATGTCTTCTTCAGAAGTTTGTAGATTATTTCCTTCAGTGGTTCTTGGTGCAGCGCCACCACAGGCCAGGGGGTGAACCGGTTTTTCAAAAGGTTTGTCTCGTTTGACGCAAAGTGAAAACAAATTGCCCCAGCTGAAAATGGGGCAAATGTTGCAACTTTGGTCCCCAATGAGCAAGAGTCCACTGGACTATCTGGTGCCTCGGCTTCATCTGTTTAATTCTAGTCGGGTTGGAAGAAACCGCCACACATCCTTTGAGAGAACGTACATCTTCTTCTACGACACAGGTGTCAAACTCCAGTCCTCAAGGGCCGGTGTCCGGCAGTTTTTAGATGTGCCGCAGGTACAAAACACTGGAATGAAATGGTTTAATTGCCTCCTCCTTGTGCAAATAACTTCTCCAGAGCCTTGCTAATGACCTAATTATTCTATTCAGGTGTGGTGCAGCAGAGGCACATCTAAAAGTTGCAGGACAGCGGCCCTCGAGGCCTGGAGTTTGACACCCCTGTTCTACGACATCATCTGCAGCCCACTCTCTTGGGAATGAATGAATGAAGGAATACATTTTCAGCTCTTTCACACAGTGCTTTTTCTTAGCTCGACATAATTTAACTGTAGCTCTGTTTTGACCTTATTTTATGTATTTCTAAGCGTCAGCAGAAGGTAGTGGTCAGACAGGTGATGCTTTGAATTGCTTCCCTCACCTACTGCTATGTTTTACCAAACAGTTTGTTTCTTAGTATATATTACGATAAGTTGTTCTTGATGTATGGAATTTTTTTACACATTTGTTTTATCTTGAAGGTCAGAGTACAGGGAGAGAAATGAGCTCGGGGAATTTGCCAGAGTATCATCACCCCCGTCCCATGCACAGCCCTCCCCCCCTGCGACGGGCCAGCCTCCCTCTTTTTCCTCCTGTGTTTAACTCCGTCACACCGTCTCTCCTCAACACCCCAGCCCACACCCCACCTCTGTTTCTCGATGCTCTGGAGAGCGGCGGCTCCTTGGCTCATTTCGACACCCAGTCTCACCAGAATGACACCAAGTAAGTTTAAAACACAGTAAACTGCGTTGTGAGTACTAGAGAATAATTCAAACATGGAGAAGTGCAACAACTGACAGGGAGACTGAGCGTAGGCAGAGAGGGATCCTGTGAAATGATGGCTCACACAGAGATGGTTGTACGAGAGAGTGGGTGACAGCTGGTGGTCTGAAATATTTCAGACGTCACGCTGCGAGACTGTTGTAGTTAATAAATCGATTTGAATAAAGTCAGCTTTGTTTTACAGCAGCTAGAGTTTCCACCAATGAAATGGGAAACTCAAAATGCAACACAGAGCAAGACCCACTTTGAAAAATATGTAAGCAATCAGTTGAGCCAAATTACAGTGATGTATGTTGGAACTAGGAAAAGACTGGATTTTGAAAGGCTGTGTTGTGTTTTATTTTTACTTTAAGTGAACATATAAAGAATATGTTGTTGCTGCTCTGGGGTGGTGAGGGAAAAAACATCAACAAAAAACATACTGGAACAAATCTGAGAACCTCCAACCTTAACCCCAAACATCACCTGCCAAGTTGTGAAAACTGTAGCTGCTGAGCTGACAGTTTCTTGGACTGATGGTACTGGAAGCTTAAACCTTGCAGTGCGTTGTCAGCAGCATCCAGTTAAACCTCTTGTGTAGCTCAGTTCATTTATACTTATATTTGCTAATGTGTCTTTTGTGATCCCTGCAGCTCACTCTTTGACTTTGCGGAGAAGCTGAGCCAGCAGAGCAACTCCTTGTCTTACCAGCTTCAAAACTCCTTTCCAACCAGCCAGCATCAGCCTCAAACATCTGTACCCCACATGGCCTACCTTACTCCATCGCCCTACCTCACCCCCAACCCTCCAGATTCCAACCCTACCTCCTACCTTACGTTTGGACCTGGAGGAAGCTCGGCTGGACTTGTCACATACTCCACAGGTGGTCACGCCTACTTTCAGTCCCAGAGGACCGGACAGATCCTGCTGCAGCCAACCGGCCACCATGGTGAGACACTGGGTTGAGACCAAAGCTGTTTGGAAATTCATTAAATGTGTAGCATAGAATAAGCATGCATTTAGTTGTCTTCAGCCTCTGAATCCTCGCTGAATTTAAAGCAGTATTACGGAAATCTCACTCAATTAAATGCAGTAATTGCTCAGAGCTGCAGATTGTGTTTGCTTTTCATCACTGCAAACAGTCTTTGCAAATTCTTGCTGCCGAGAAGGGTTGGAGCCCGCATGATGGATAATCTGCACATCTGTGAATGCGCTGAGATACGGGCTATAAAGCAACATATGGTCGTACGCATGTAACTAATCTAAATGAGCTGAGCTGAGTCAAAAATGTGCCTGAGAAAGCTTTGATTATGTGAGCAGCTGAATAATAATGATAATGTAAGTATAGTTTGTACGTTTATCTTCATTTTCCTCCTTCTTGCAGGATTAAAATATATTATTTCAGCTAGAAAATCAGAAAATCTGAGAAAGAGAAACCACATACTCGCATACATAATCAGTATTTTGTCAAAATCAAAAGATCTGCATCCGGATGTTTCTGTCTGCAAGTAATTCAATCATTATTTAATCATGTTCAAAGACTACATATTTAATTTTCAATTTAATAGCTATTCCAGGGATTATGCTCAGTGAATTCAAAGCCCTTTTTCTGACTCTGTTCATATGTTTGGCGTTAATAACAACAGAACATTCAGATATTGTATGTATTATGGTTCTTCATACATTTGTTGTGCATATCAATGAATTGATGCAGTAATGTTTCATAAATGAATGGCACTTGAACTTGGTTTTAAAGGATCTGTAATTATGTATCATAATTCAATCCAGGTTGATTAGCTTATATACTTTTCTCATTGGAAACTGGTTCTAATGCCAAAGAGCATTGGAAATGATCCTGTTTTGTGTTTTCAGAAATGTAAGTTATTTCTGAAAAGTCATTTCTCCTCATTGACTAAAATCAAATTTGCTACTCCCTGACTGCATGACGCTCTGGGCAAGGAGCCGGAATGACTCTCAAAAAAGAAGAACTGCTTAATTTACAATCAGACACATTTTGTGCTGGTCTTTGGGATCTGTGTGCACATCACCATGGAGGATAAAAATGAATGACAAGAGCACCAGATGAGAATGATGAAGCTGGCTGACAGCTGCATCTTAGGACGATTGTGAGAACTAGCAGCAGCTGTTGGGCTTAATGAGAGATTCGGGATGAGAACGAGAAAAAGATATGATGGGAACTCAATAAGGAATAGCATCCAGATCAAGTTGGTTCATCTGAGCTGCTTTTAGGGGTTGACTCTTTATTTTTTGGTGTTTCCATAGTGGGAAATGGCAGATAGATGGTCCCTCCTTACTGGACATAGTTTCAATCAATCAAAGGTTTTGACACACCCCCTTCTCAGTCTCTTTAATGGGAGGTTGTCCAAACCTTTTCAGCCAGCATAGAAAACAATTATTGCTATTCTGTTTATAATTTTATTTTTCTAACTTTATTTAAATAATTGTGCTATTTCATAACCCACAGGGAATGCTGATACTTCAGCAATGAACTCTTCCTCTCAGAAAGCGCTTACACTGCAACCGTTTCCCACAACTGTACCATGTTGTGGGTGTCATGACAGCAATACTGAATAGTGAAACATTCCATGAAAAAAGTTTAATAGAAATTCCTGTTCTTGGTGTTTTTTCTCAATTAAAAGCTTATTTGCTGCAGTTTTCATTTTTAATTGTTTTTCTTTTTCCTCTGCCAGGTGGGGTGGCATCGTACCAGTCGTATCCGTGGAGTAACTTGTACAGTCAGCCGGGCGTCCACCAGCGCACCCAGTGTCCCTCCACCTTTACAGCCAGCTTGGGATCCATTCGAGACCACCAGACCCCCTCTACCTCCAGCCTGCCTGTCCATCCTGGCTTTCAGGTGGGGGAGCATAACCCTTCACATACAAACGTGCAGCAAGCAGCAGAGACCCAGTCAGACATTCCCACCAGCACCACCATCCTCCCACCAGTGTCCACTCTGCGACCCTCCTGTCTCAGAGCTGAGACTACTCCGACTGGTTCTTCATCACTGCTTCCTTCTCAGGTCAGCGGCACATCTCCTCAAAGCCCTTCAGCTCCCTCTTGTGTTAAATTGGAGTATGACAGCCCTCAAGAGATTCACAGTCATTTCCACTGTGATTTTTCCCCAATACAGTTTTGAATCCATGTTTGAGTTTGCCATGTGTGTAAATAGTGTAACATTTTTGTATATTTTGTATTATTAATATAGTCTTCTCAGTGGAAATGTTTGTATCTTAATACTCTGTTGGGCTGCGTAAAGCTCAGCTCCAATAAATGCAAATGGAAAGGTTCATTTTATGTGTTTAAATTGCATTTAAAGCAGGTCTGCTAACAAATCATATACATTTTTATTCAAGACAGTTTTGTTTTGGAACTTATGTGCACAACTTGGTTCTTATCCTGTAAATCATAGCAAGCAAGCACAAATTTCCTTGTTTATCTTGGGTATCATAAAGGCAGATTGGTACTGAGCTAGGACATGCTATTAAAAGAAAGGTGCAAACAAATACAAAAGCAAAACCTTATATAATTCTGTTTTTATTTTATTCAGATTTAAAATAAGAAGTAGGATTGTTCGATGCCCATTTTGAAAGTTTACATAATCTACTATGGTGTGAGGCAAAGTGGTTGGCAAAAAATAAGTTATTTTGTAGAAGTAAATACATTTTTAGTGACCCACCTGGATCGGAAAATATAGCTTTCTTGTTTCCACAAATAAAGTAAACCATATTTACTTTATTTACTATGCAAATGTCTCAAACCTGAAGCCTTTAGCCCAGTGGGTACAATCTTATGAGTTTCTATATATGAAGTATGATTAATGTGTAATGACAGCATCACAGTTCCTACCTCCCTGAAATTAAATGGATAAGTTGAATGATTTCAGTGACCATAATAACTGGTCAAATAAAATTTTTGTTTTATTGTACAACTATGTTTCTGCAGCAGCTCTGTGATGTATACATTGAACAAACATTAGAAACACAACCATGTCGCTTTCAGTCTGCCTCACTTTCAGTTTAAATGTTCTTAAACAAAGAATCAGGAAATTTGTTCCCTTCTTTTATATTATCACAGAGAAACCCCTTGTAATAACAATTTCAACTGTTCTTATTTGAATTGTTTGCTGCAAACGGCTCCTAGTTTGTGCATTTTTCCTGAATACCTATTTTGCAGTAAGAGTTGAATGATTTTAGATGCATCTGTTTTTAAAATGCTAAAACGTGAACAGGCACCAAAAATGTTGCTTTGAGTTCAGAACTGTGCAGATTCTGGGCAAGTCAAATATCCACAAGTTCTGGCCTATAAATGGCAAGTCATTGTTTGCTGTTGCCTTAAAAAAAATGTTGAACGTTTAACCAGCCCTTATAGTTTCTGCCACCTGGATATCTCAAGATATTTCACTCAGTCAGAAACCCTGATAAAACTTTCCACCCCATCCAAAATCTTTCCTGCCAACATCCAGGTGCCAGACACAACCTCGTCTGGCATTTGTCAAGAAATAACTTTTACTGAAGTTATCAGTAGGTAGAAGGGGACAGTTACTAGCTCTGACTTTTAGTCATTAAATAGTTTTTGTCAAAATTCATTGAGAAATGAATGTTGCTAATTCTGATAGATCACTTGGATCTAAACATACAGTCTTCCTATCCAATATTATGATTGACCACACAGACAGTATCCGCTAATTTTGGCTAAGAATATGTTCATGTGTGTAAAGTCAAGGAAACTTAATAAATTAGTTTTGATATTATAAATATAAAGAAGATTCAGCAATTTTAATCTCCAGTAAGATTAAAAATGAAGTCAATGTTCAGAAGATGTTCCCTTGGCACCTCAGCTTGTTGAATTTGTATCAGTTCTCCAAGGGTCGTGAAATCTTTTTCAAAAATCCTGAATGTTCCCGGACATAAATAGGTCTATTTTCTCCTGAGGGCGAGAATGAGAAGAAGAAATCTGGTGCCAGATCACTAGAATACCTAATTCTGGGTGCTGGACATGCTAAAAAAAATATGAGTTAGAAAACTGGATATTTGTTTCAGACCTCTTAGCAGCGTGTAGCTTCATTTTGACTACAACCTCACCCCACTAGTGGGCACTGTTTAGTCATGTGCAAAGAAGCTGGACTCTTGACTAGCAGGGTGTTTTTGAGACGTCTCCCCACTGGAGAAGAGAAGTTGGTGGATATGTGACTAATCCGATGCAGTGAAATATGGATGGAGCCGTCGTTGGAACAGAAGCATCCCAGACATTCGTAGATATACAGGCCTGATCCTTAATCTGTGTTGCCATCTGCTGTGTTTGCACACTAACTGCACTTTCTGCTCTGTTTAATCTTAGTATGCAAGGCAGTAACAGGAGCATGTGGAAACCAAATCCCTGTATGAATCTCTGCCTCTGAAACAGCTGAAAACATTTTCCCTCAAACTGGAATTAAAAAGGAAAAAAAAACAAAAAAAAAACATTTGGGGAATAGAGTGCCAGGTTTTCTCCCAGCAGTGCGAGTAAAACAAAAAAGTTTCTTGTTGGAGCTCCACTTAATATTCTATGTTCATAGCTCCCCAATAACACAGAGCTTAGATGATAGAGGAGGAAAGAGAAAGGACTATTTGATGATGATGAGGAGGATGTGGTGGATAGGGACCAAAGGGGGAGTTCATAAAGGAGATAAGAGGAGCAAAGGCAGTGAGTTGGCCTGGGAACAAGGGAGGAGAACAGGGATGAGCTGTTGCTAAGGGACGAGAGGAGGACATTGGGTGGACTCTGCCAGCCGGCGTGGGAGGGAGACAACAGTGGAGGGGATGAAGAGAGAGAGTGTGCGTTGGTGGAACAGGGGGGTTTTGGGGATGAACAGAACTGTTGGTTATGTAAGAGTCGTATTTGGGTTTTAAATGAACCTCTCTCTTTCTTCCTCCATGCTGGCTTGCGGAGCTGTTATAGTTGGCAGGGGAAGAGCAGCATAAACACGCAAATTCACACATGCATAAAAATTTCTCCTGTACAGAAACACACACACACACACACTCTGCTTCTCTTCCAGAATGAAGAGTGAGAGCTCTGTTCAGACGTTCTGCAGTGATGTTTTCACTCGGGATCGTATTTTACTTCAAGGTGAAGTTTGACAGACTACACGTTTTCTTTTGGTGCGCGCCTACTCAAACTGCTTCATATTCATGTGTCATGTGACTGAGGCGAGCTTCATGTAATTAATTTTTCCAGGACTTCCCTCGTATGAACAAAGGAAGCTCAGAGCACAGCTGTCTTTGAGGATGTGTGTGTGTGTGTGGGTGTGGGGGGGGAGCACAGGTATGGGATGCTTTGGTCCAGCCCGCTCCCCACTGTGTCAATATTTGCTCAGTATTCTGAGATTTGAAGAAAGGCAACTTGTTTCAATATTTATGGATGTGGTCAAAAACATGAAATCCTCCCAGTCTTTCCAAACTTTGTGACAGTGGAAACGAGCACACAGCCTGACCGAGCAGCCTTGGACTGCTCGGCTAAATCAAATACTGGGGTTTATTGAAAGTGGTAAACAAAGTTTATTAATGTAACAGATTGAAAGAAAAGAGGTTGGTTACAGAATAAGGAGACAAACATTGATTGATTTAAAAATAAAGGCAAACAGCACAAAATATCTCACCTCACTGTTGATGGTAAATATTTCTGTTTAGCTGTGGACAAAAAAAAAAAAAATGCGTGGTGCGGCACAGCGAGGCTCTGATGGGGTTGTTTGCTTCCCACTGGTTTCCACTCATATGCAAATAAACCAGCAGAACTATTGTGAGGAATACTTACTCAAATCAAACAGGCCAGAATGGTTTGCTTTGGCAGAGAAAAGAGGAGTTACAGGAACATTTCCTTTTTCTGGAAAAAAAAACAAAAAAGCCCCAGCAAATACGCAAAAATATGCATGCTGGATAAAGGTAAACAAACAGGTGAAACGGCGAGTTCCAGTAAGGATTGGTTTTGAAATCATTTTATAGTCCCATAGAAAAATACTCAAATGTATTTGTCACATCAACGTATCTCAATATATTTAAAAATTTTATTTTCTAGGTAAACCAACAAAAAGTAGCACATACATGAAGAAAGAAAACGAGTTAACATTTTCTTAAAATCTGAAAAGTGTTGCATGCATTTGTACGTTATTCACTTCTAGGATAATACTTCTAAAAACAGCAAGTGCAGCAAATTTCCTTCCTAATTAGGAAACCGTATCACAAAAACCCAGAGAAATAGCCAACAGATCAGAAAGGGTAGATCGTAAAGTAACATGCACATGTTATGGAGCATTGTTCAATATCTTTACTGAAAATGTAGCGTATTAAAAAACTTCAAACCTGATCAAACAAAGCTGCCAACTCGGCAAAGGAGAAGGTTTATTTTTTCCTTCAATGTCCCTTCAGGGGCTCCGTACAAATGCATCAATTTTATAGAAATGAACTGGAAGCCAGTAACTGTGGTGCTGGTGGATTTTTTTTTTTTGAAACAATCATTTCTTAATTTTCCTAATGAAAAACCAGATGTGTGGACTGAAGTCATGTGACTTCACAAATATAACAATAGTGAAAAAAGTGACGCAAGTGCTGCCAACGAACATTGTGTGTTAAAAATGTTTAGGTATTATCCCAAATTTTCTGTTGTGCCAGAAATTAAATCAGTACGTTCCACAACAAATTTTCAAAGGTCTTTGAATTAAAACCTAATTTTGAACCAGGTCTGTATTTATTTTGTTTAGAATAGTCTAAGTTGGCTTTCTTTAACAGTCTGAAGTCCATACCAATTATATCCACTATACAGTAGAGCAGGGGTTTTCAAAGTATGAAAGGGTGAGCCCCCCTCCAAGGAGCACAATGCCTGCTGCGCCCCCCCCCCACAACCCCCGAACTGTGACATGAGCTCCATGTCACAGTTCAGTTGCAAAAACTCCCACCTTCAGCCCCGATTATAGTTACTTTGAAAAAGTAACTTTAATCGGACTACTGATTACTCCTTGAAAACGTAACTTAGTTAGATTACTGACTACTTGATTTGGAAAGTAACTAAGTTACATTAAAAGTAACTTTTTAGTTACTTTCAGCAGCTGCTAACAACAACGCTCTGCCTCCTGTGAAAATCACATTGATCTTTGCTAATACCTAATTGTAAGCTATTTTATAATGGTAACATCAACAATGTGTCTCCACTGATAAGGTTGAACTGAAGAGGAGATTGTACAAAAAACAGTACAAAAAATAAAAAACGTGAGTAATTTGTGTGGTCCACTGTTGTCTGGAAAACTCTAAGAAGGATTTTAAAGCCCCCCTCCCCCCAGCCTCCAGATTCTGCATTACGGCCCTGCATTTGGTGTCAGCGCAGCGCACAGAGCTCCTCCTGCAGCTCCACAGCTCAGATGGTTGCACAGATTTGTGACACTTATCTTAATATTAATAATTATAATGGTGCTAACTTGCCATTATAACTATTGCCAACTACGGACACGTTTATTCGTGGCTGTTTTCACGTTTATTGCGCTGTTCATATCGGTCTCGATGTTTGCAGTTTTCTGGAGCGCAACGTGAAGCTCGACGTCTTTCAGAGGTAATATATTAACTTGACATCAACAAAGACACAGCGGGACGGATCATCCGGAAAATGATAAACAAGGAGAGACTGACTAAAACTACCTTAATGACGAACAAATTCTGGGATTTATTGAGTTTCTGCTTATTTCCAACCCCAAATGAGTAACTTCACGTTAAAAAACGAGCCCAAAAAGGCGCAACCAGCAACTCGTAAAATTTTCAAGCGACTTTAAAAAAAAAAAAGCCCAAAGCCGCTTATAATAATCGGACTTGTCGACAGAAACTCAAACTAGTTCCAGTTTTTCCACCAACAAAATGCGCATCTCCCTCCATTGTTTACATTTCTGTTGCATAGAGACGTCGGTCACTCGACAAGACGCGTAGAGGAAATACGATTAAATAACAAAAGAAGACAGTAACGCACAGTAACGCAAAAATGATTTTGATAAGTAAATGTAGTCTAACTACTGGATTTGAAATAGCAACGCGTTAGATTACTCGTTACTGAAAAAAGTGGTCCGACTGGCCAAAACATCCTCTAAGGAGGGAAACATTTCCACTGATCCCCGCTCCACACGCGCACCCCACAGTACCAACTTTTTCCTAAATCCACAGAATTTAAACCTAATTTTGATAGCTTTTTCCGGTTTTATTTTTTCCTCGAATAGTCTAAGTGCTTTCTGGCGCCCCCAGAGGCGCATACCACACTTTGAAAACCGCCGCAGTAGAGCATAAGGATGAAAATTGTCCAATAGATCATCTTGTATAAAGAAAAGACATTTGTTAAGAAATTCAACATAGAATGAACTGTTAAGTACTATTTGGTGAACTGGTCGTTGAATATGACATTTTAAATACTCAAATGACTCAAAATTGAATCTCTTTAATGTTGATTGTTATATAAGATACTGATGGATGGAGGTAGAACTTCTTGTTTGGGTTCAGTTCAATCTGCCAAGATGACAAAATTACATAACCACAGATGTGTGTATGTACGCGTGTGTGTGGGTTTTTCCCACTACCCCCTTTAATATACTTTTACAAATAACTGTGTGTGTGTGTTATTCCATCTAAGGCATAAAAAAAAAAACCCTTCGCCCCAAAGATGACATGAAGTCCCAGAAAAACACGTTGCCTATTTCATCCTGAACCCATCATCACGCTCAACACGTAGCGATTCCAGTTAGCCCTGCTGCTCATTGAGGAGAAAATCTGTTCAGGTAGTTTCTGTACTGTACAGGCCGCTCCCCTCAATTGCGGCTTGTTCATGGTGTGTGTGTGAGGTGGTGGTGGGTGGGGGGGAGCGTTACGGAGGAATGCAGAGTAGAGAGGGTAGGGAGGAGCGGGACGTCGAAGGGAAAAGAGGGGTCTCTGTTTTAGATTAGAAAGATTAAAGAAGTGTATATGAGCTTCTTGATGAAAATGTGTTTTCATAGTGTGTTTGCTCCACTGGGGCCCTTGCCCTGCTGACACTAGACAGAAGTCCACGCAGGGCTCAAAGAAAAGTCTGATTAGTTTAATTTGAAATCTTGAATTTTTAATTTATTTTTTTTAAAACCTGTTTTAGGGGTACAACAGATTCATCTAGTGAGGAAGTTTATTGAATATTTTTTTCGACCGATGGAAAAATGACAGAAGTTCACAAAATGGTGGTTATTACATACTGTACTCAGCAGCCAGGAAGTAGCTTGTACTTTTGAATTTCAACAGAAACTCACACACACACACACACACACCCCCGTTATGCATGAACGGCGGGAACACTGCAGGCTGTGTATGATGGCTCTCGTTCACTTCCGTCCCACAAACGTGTGTTTGCTATACGAGTGAACATGGGGAGAAAAGAGGAATTCATGTTGGTGTTTATTTGAGCTTTGGCCAAATCCAACCTGAAGCTGCAGAGCTGGTGCTCATGCTGTGCACCAAACCCCAGTTGGTCCTGCACCCCCAGCTAGACACACACATACACACACACACACACACACACACCCACACACACACATCTCCTGCTGTACACATGTTTACCTGGACATCCTAGTCATATCAAGGTGTTTGTATTTCCTTGCCCACCATTTAGGTCCTTCCCGGGCAGGTATTTCCCTTCCTTTCCCACACACACACACACACACACACACACACACACATGTACCCACACTATAGGTGTGGAGAGGGGGGCTGCTGTTTGTGGGCAGAGTGCATGAAGCTCTTGCATTGATAACCTGCAGCTCAGCCTCACTCGGTCTCACTTTGTGGCTGTCCCCATCACCTGGAGCGTCCTCCGGCCCAATCTGTCTCCTTCCTGCTTCTCACTGCTGGACCGTCTGTGGCCGCGCTCGGACCCCCTACCTTTAGCTGTCACCATGACGCCCACCGTGCCGCTTTTCCTGCTGCTACTCGGCCTTATCGGAGCTCAGGCGAACTTTGATCAGCGTATGGCCGCCGCTATGGGTAAGAATGACCTTTTAACCCCTGAAGCCTAACTCAGAAACCCAGATGATACCCAACACTGGACTCTTGATTATGAAAAGATCTGAAGTAATTTCCTTGTCAAACTTTCTCAGACTTGAAACCATACATAATATATTTTGAAAAAAATATTTGTGCAAAAGTGTGTCAAAATATCACCAACTTAGATCAATGCTGAATACTGAAAAATAAGCCGTTTTTCTTTTTTGTATTCGCATATATGTATGTATGTGTGAATTCATATATATATATATATATATGAAGAAAACCTACAGAATAATCACAATTAAAAGAGAAAACAAGTTCAGTTATTGTGATTGAAATGAGATTGAATAAAATAAATTATGTTTATGTTATGTATGGTTATGTAAATTTATCAGTGTTTCTTCAGGTTTCACTCATTTTGATTGAAGAGCTTTAGAGAACCATTGTTATTTATTTTGCCTAAGTAAGTTCACCTCATATAATTATGTTGCTGAAATAGTTAAGCAAGTCAAACACAAGTAATATTAAATATTCAAATCAGTTTCAACACAAGCTGATAGCCTATAGTATATTGAGTAGTAAGTAGTATTGAGTAAATGAGCATATTTACTCATTCCTAATGAGTAAATATAAAAATTTAGGCAAAAGTATTTGGGATTTAGCTCGAAGATTCAAAATCTGGATGTATTTGTTATTTTTTCCAGGCCTAAAATTGAGATTATTAAAGTTGTACAGGCAGTTTTAGTTTATCTATCCATATTTTCTGTTGGTATTTGTTAATTTAAATACTTTGGTAAATCTTCTAAGGTGCTCGGAAGTTGTGGGTCACAGTTATAAAGTTTGGAAAATGTGTGAACCCAGTGTGGCTCTTGAAGGTAGAGTGTATTCGTCTATTTTAAGGGTGAAAGCTTGGTAGAAAAAAAAAATAGCTGTAACAGAAGGAAATGTGAAAGTTGAGATTGAAAATAAGAGTGAGCCTGTGTTTAGTTCAGACCCACCCAGTATTTACTTTTGGGGTCCATTTAGATAGGAAATTGGCAGCAAAAGATTGGATTATTATATAATAACTCCGTGTTATTTGCCTACATGGATTTGATGCTGGACAGCTTTGGGTAAAAAGTGGGACCCATATAAATGTGCGTCTTTTGCAGAGTTTCTTAATATCCATTAGAGACAGAGTTAAGACCTACATAGAGAGTCCAATTGGCTCTTTTGGAATGGGCCATGCTTTGTCAGCCCAAATGGACACCATGTACAAAACCCCATTGTGAGCCCAGACCCAATTAGTATTTATCCAAACTGAGCACATGTTTGCTGGAGAAAGGCCCCAAATCTCTTTGGTCACGCAAAAAAAAAAACTGTGTTTAATACAGAGAATTATGAATCAGTTTTTAATTCGTTTTTAATCACTAAAAGTAGATGTCTTGCTGTTTTTCACATTTGACATGATTTATTGAGCTTTTATATAAAATGCACGAGTTTTTTCTGCCCAGTCTTTCCTCCATTTCTGCCTCTGTCTTTCCATCTCTGAAGCCGAGTCGTCTCTGTTTCCACCCACTTCCTCATATATACATTTCGGCAGCCTCCATCCCCTCTCCCATCCATTCTCACTGCCTTCTTTCTCTTCTCGTCTCCTCCCACAATCCCCCACCCTTCTCTGCTTTTTAATCTAATAGCCCTTCATTACTAAAAGCTGTAATTATGTTTTCTTTTTCTTAAAAATGTCACAAATGTTAACATACAGGACATAAAAAACGAGTCTTGTTGCTTCCATGTGCAGCGGCAGGTCTGTGCAAAACAGACCTGGTGTTCATCATAGACAGCAGTCGTAGCGTTCGCCCTTCAGAGTTTGAGCAAGTGAAGGTTTTTCTGACAAACGTCATCGACGGGCTGAACGTCGGACACAACACCACCCGAGTCGGAGTCGTCAACTACGCCAGCCGTGTCAAGAATGAGGTAGAGATCAGTTCCCAACAGCTTGACAAATCTTGCCTAGTGTGGAAGTTGATTATTTATCAAGTCTGGAAAAATGAGTATTGAGAAGTGTTTGAGTTTCCATACTTTAGATGTTATTAAGTTATCTGAAAGACACAAATCTGATTTATATTTAGAAGATGGTATTTGTCTTTTGCTGCATGGGCACATCAGCAAACATTTAATTTCTTTTTGGCTTTTGGACTTTCACTATTCTCCAAGTCTGGAAAAGTTAAGAGACATGAAAATTGTCTTTCATGTGTCTTACAGATTATGAAGTCTACGTTTACACTGGACCTAAATTGTTGATTTGGTTTAGCATTGTGCATGATATGAAGAAAACGTATATTCTCAAATGTTTATAATGTCATAAGAGTATTTACAGAAAAATCTTGATACTTGAGTCATGGAAATTTCTCAAATGGAAATGTCGCCCTCAATCGATCTGTAGGTGTCTTTGAAGACTCACCGTACCAAAACTGCTCTGGTCAAGGCTGTGAGCAAAATCGAGCCTCTTTCCACTGGAACGATGACTGGATTGGCCATCCAGTTCGCCCTGAACGTGGCCTTCAGTGAGGCTGAAGGAGCTCGGGCCAAATCTCCTGATGTCGGCAAGGTCCACTGTAGATTTCAGAAGCTTTACGCAACCAGTTCAGACCATTCTCCAATCCTTTTACACATATTAAACAAATTTGCTTTCACAGGTTGCCATCATCGTGACAGACGGGCGTCCACAGGACAACGTGAAGGAAGTGGCTCAGCGCGCACGTGATGCAGGCATTGAAATTTTCGCCATCGGTGTGGGACGTGTGGACATGACCACCCTGAAGCAGATGGCCAGTGAGCCTCTGGATGACCATGTGGACTATGTAAAGAACTACAGCGTCATTGAGAAGCTCACCAAGAAGTTTCAGGAGGTCTTTTGTGGTAAGATGAGAGAGCCACCCATGTTTACAGTAAGAGGAGGGAACAGAAAGGAGAGATTGGTCAAGCACAAATGAAAGAGAAGTTAGACGGCTATTATCCATGTCTTCATCACAGTGGAGACATTTCTGCTGGCCCCTTTGTACAGAGGGTAAGATGTCAGGAGTATCATCTTTTATTCCAATTTATTGTGTCCTCTCTTTTGTCCTCTGCGCCTCCTCACCAAGACTCAAATAATGAATGGGCTAATTTCATCCATTCATATCAAACCTCCTTAAAATTCCCTCTTCATGAGGACATTAGGGCAGAAACAATCTTTTGGAAGGAGATTTGCTCCTGTTCCTCTCTCAACTCTCTCTTAATCGAGGAGCGAGACTGATCCATCTGTAATTACCGATTTATTAGTGACAATCATTAAAACTGAATTAGTGACGCCCTTCGGCGGTCTCAGCCTGCGATAGTATTCAAGGCTTTGTGCTGCTGGCTCTGTAGAAGCCCGTCTTATTGCAGATGTCTCTTCCAAGGGCAGAGCTGCATGACGGCACTTTTACTTCATAATGGAGACAAAAGTGTACAACATAAAGACATCAGCACAACATATTTAAAAAGTCATGCTGCGCAGGCTTTTCCACCTATTTGTTTTAAAGATCCACTGGAAATATGCATAATCCTTCACATATTAAAGGGACAGTTTGTTCTTGTTGAAGTGGAGTTATGTGGTACATGAGCAGTTAATGACTTATCTGTACCAGGCAACAATTTGTCTGGCCCCAAAAATGAATCTCCTATAAGAGTTAGCTTAAGAGAGATGGAGAGATGTTCAAAGAAAATCACTCGTGGGCTAAATTACCTCAGTTTTATGACTCATGGTTTATATTTGGATACAAAATTAAGGTACAAATTGATAAAAGAGCAAAGTAATAGTAAATGTCATAGAAAGACAACCTTCAGTGTCTCTTTGGAATGAGAGTTTTATCATCACTGTTTGAGCAAACACTCTGCATGTTAGTATTTGCAGAAAAACTAAGTCAACTTTTGTGAGTACATACGATGGCATGTATGCCGCACACATTTCACAGTTGAGTGGATCGTGCTCTATATAGGGCACTACGAACACTTAAATTTTAGCTGTAACTTAATGGTTTCTGGTAGGATCTCACTTTGTTTAAAAAATAAATCCTACATCTCTGATACTGGGCATTCACCATTTTTTCTAGTGATTGTCCAGTCTGCAGATATTTTCTTTGACAAATGCCCTATAACAACATACCTTCTTGAAGCCATTAGCTACAGCACCAATTTCTCCAATGCTAAGTATAGTTAGCTTTCCTAAGTATGCTAATGGTACCAGAATAGGGCCAAACAGCTTCTTAAACTATCTAACCAGATCGACAAGGCTATTTTTGATTACGTATATGGCAAAGACCATTCATCCTGCAATATTTTGGGCTATCCACAAGAAACCACTCTGGTGTCTCTTGCAGTAAAGACATTGACTACTCCTGGATACTCTTCAAAACCTTGCTTAAGAACAAATACACAAAGCATAATATCCCTTTTGAATGACTGCAGATTGCAGTGGATCATTAAAAGGCTTGCTGAAATTCAAACTGACATAGTTTTTTTTAACCCTAATCAACAACCCCGTGTGTGTGCTTGCACCTTTCCGTATGGTGATGTGTGCACTGTGTCCTGTGCACACACAGACACAGTGTCAGACCTGTGTGCCACTGGGGATCACGACTGTCAGCAGGTATGCATCAGCACTCCAGGATCATACAAGTGTGCCTGCAAAGATGGCTTTACCCTAATGGACAATGGTCGCACTTGCAGTGGTGAGTGTGTGTGTCTGAACGTATTTGTGCCAGCTTAATAATAGTGCAATTCGATTAAGATTATCCCCTCGATGTATTTTCTGCTATCAACAGCTTGCGGCAATGCTGCGATAGATACGGTATTTCTGATCGATGGCTCAAAAAGCGTGCGTCCTGAGAATTTTGAACTGGTCAAGAAGTGGATCAACCAGATCATTGACAAACTGGATGTCTCTGATAAAAATGCTCATGTTGGTCTTGTGCAGTACTCCAGCACTGTCAGAACGGTAAGTTTCAGTTTTTACTCTCGGTGCTGCCACAAAAAAGCCATTAATTTCCCTCTCATTTCGAGATTCTGCTTCTGTTAACACGCAGGAGTTTCCCCTGGGCCGATACAACAACAAGAAAGACCTGAAAGAGGCTGTGAAAAAGATGGACTACATGGAGAGGGGAACCATGACAGGCATGGCTCTACGCCACATGGTCGACAGTGTCTTTAACATCGCTCAGGGAGCCCGGCCTGGAGTGCAAAAAGTCGCCATTGTCTTTACCGACGGACGCAGCCAGGACTACATTGGAGATGCGGCTAAGAAAGCAAAGGAACTTGGTAAGATGGAGGAAAAAGAAACCTACTTAATATAATAGTGTTGAAAGGTATATGCCAAAATAATGCTACAATGTGTTTGTGCCTCACAGGTTTGAAGATGTACGCTGTTGGAGTGGGCAATGCATTGGAGAGTGAGCTAAAACAGATTGCCTCTGAGCCAATTGGAGAGCATTACTTCTACACAGCTGACTTCAAGGCAATGAGCCAGATTGCCAAGAAGCTACAAATTAACGTTTGCAATGGTAGTTACCAAAAACGACAAACTGAACAAATACTTATATTACATGAAAAGCAAAGATTAACCATGTGCTTCAATGTGGCAGGTGAGGACCCTTGTGAGTGCGACACTCTTGTAAAATTCCAGAAGAAAGTAGAGGATGCCCTACAAGCACTAAACAAAAAATATATCCTTTATGGTGATTGAGAGTATAAAAATCTATGTTGTGTGTTTGGGAACATTTCTAGTAGTAATGCACCAAGAATTTCACTGTTTGTTGGAAAACCCAAAATCTTGTCTTTTTCCCATAAGTGAATGGACCATATCAAGTGCTATCAGATTGCAGTAACGTCAATAATCTTTAGTGTGGCAGCTGTTACTGGGAAAAAGAGAATGCAAATTAGCAATTTTCATTACGGAGTGAAATATTTGAAAATAAATGATAGGTATTTTTCAAACCTTCATAAGAAACAACCACAGACAATGTTTTAGTTTTCAATCAAGTCTTTTGCAAAAGGAGAAAACATAGCAAGCCACTTCTCCAAGGTGTTTACCATGCGTTCTGACTCTCTGCATCAGAACTGGTCTTTTATTACAAAACAGAGCAGGAATGTAATGTGGAGGGAGGGTTATTCCGAACAGAGAAAGAAAAAGAGAATACGGAAACTAGCAGTCTACATACAGGCCATTTAGAAAGTATCCCAAGATAAGAAACAACTGCAGCTTCAAGGTTTAGGGAAAAGCAAGTTTTGTCTTTCACACGGTTTAACAAATTCCTCCTCTCTGGGCTGTGAATACTAAACCTATGAATGAAAAACAAACTAGTAAAACTACTAATGTAAGAATGATAACAAAACATAATTATTCTAACAATAAATATCTCAACAACAATAAAGTCAGAGGAAGCACAGATATGTAAGCAACTGTAGTGTCATGTTGAAACGTGTTTGCTATACATTTAGACTGTAGGAGAAAGTACGAGAGTGCAACACTATCAGTGGATAACAGGAAGGCTGAAGATATTGCAACAAAGTTGCAGTTTTATCCTTTTGAAATTTCAGTATCTGTTTGGCATCAACAATAGTGGATTTGGTGGCTGTTTGAAAGTCTCCAAGTTCAGGCAAGAGTTTAATATCTTCAGGTAATCCTCATCATAACTGTCGTTTAAAATAAGATAGCTGTGCTAACAGAGCTAATCTCTAATGTAAGATGCTAAATACAGTGTGAACTCCATAAATATGTTGCCTTTGTTTCAAAATACTAAAACCCTGTTTTACAAAACATACTCTCTCACTTAGTAGTCTGACATCACTCCTACTCCTAGGAATAATTAATGATTGTAATAATGAGTCGGATGTCTGTGTTATTGACTGTCTCTGTTTCTGCCCTTAACAACATCTTACTAGAGAGTATGTCAAAGAGGATTGCCTTGCTGGAGAACAAAATTGTTTGAAGACTCCCATGCAACTCATCTCTTATGGCTCTGCACACTCACCATGTTGCATTCAATAAAAATACTCAAGTATATGAATCCAAACTTCTGCTTGTGCCCTGAACTCTCCAGATTCTTCCAACCAACTCCTGCCAACTCTATCCCTGATTTTTCTCCAACTCTCCTGGGACACAAACCTCAAATTACCATGGGGGACAAGCCTTTATATGCGCATGTTCTCTGTAGGTTGTTCTCCAAAGCCGGCCTGTGTGCTAATAAAAGTCTTCCCTCATAGGGAAACGGTGATGGTTAACTAAATGTTTTTTTCCGGAAACAACCTCTGCCAAGTTAAATGATGCAACTTCATCACCTTTGCTTCTCTGTTTTTACTTTTTGCTACCTGCCTCTCTTTTCTTTTCTTTCTTATTTAAAAGGCGGCTTTATACATATACCGGTAAATTAATATAAGATTTATGTCTGACAGGAAGAATACAAAGGTGATGTTTATTTTGCTAAATAAAGGTGATTCAGGAAGTTAACAAGGATGTGGTCTTTATGGGTCAGAAAAAGTTATGAAACAAACAAAGCACAAGCACACCTAGTTCAACGTAGTTTCATATTATTTTAGTATAAAACAGATTAAATTAATATTGCTACAGTGTGTGGGTTTAAAATATGTAGTGGGCTCATGAGGACCAAAAATGCTGGATGTCTTTGGGTTACCTGCTGCAGCTTAGCTTAAGTGCTAAAGTGCTTCTCGAGAGGCAAATATCTGTATGAAAACAAAACAGAACACTTAGCTGATTTCCCCCTTTTATGAAAGGATTCACAAAAATGCCTTTATGAAAGAACAAATGAAAAGATCAAAGTAGAGTTTTAACAGAAATCCAGCAGCAAAAACTGTTAAGCCATGACTTTGATTATGTTATTATTTAATATTGAAAGATCATTTAAAAATGTTAACTGAACCCCTGGATTGGAGCAAAAATGAGCAAATTGGCTGCATGAAGGACTGAAGTAAATACAATGCAACTGATTTGACACAAAATAAAGTGATATGAAACTATAAAGCAAAAAAAGGTAGTCACAAGAAGATGCCAAACGAGAGAGAAGTCAAAAAACCAGAGGAGGGTTTTGATGTAGGCAATATGGGTCATTGCCCAGAGCGGCATCTTATCCAGGAGTGGGCGGTACTTGGGACCATCTGATATATATAAAATTCTGTTGTATCTTGGCCCCCCAAGATTAAATGCAATTCATGCCAGTTCAATTTAGTTTGGCTAAAAATAGTTTAATAATCCCAAAAAGAAGTTAAATCATCCAAGTTTCTTCAGAGTTGTTGTAAAGATGCTGATGGCTGTGGGCAGGAAGCAGTAGCAGTCTGTATTACGACAGTCTGAAGAAGCCACTGACTGAAGACATGCTGTTGTTAAATATTAGTCTCTAAAGAAGAAGATGCTTAGAGTTGTCTGTAATGCTCTTATTTTATAAAGAATCTGTCTTACTTGAATAGTGCTATTCATTCATGATATTTAGTTTAAATATCTGAAACATTTTAGCGTAGAGATAAACACTGTGCTACACTAAAAAACAGTAAATTAACTCTAGAATCATAACCTGTCTTCATTCAGAGGCTACTTCAGATTCACTGTAATACAGACAGCTACTGAAGAGCCTTTCTGTCTACAGCCATCAGCCTTTACAAAACCTCTTAGAAGAAAACTGGATAAAATAATGAGGTACAATAAATATATTTTTGAATGTAATTTAAACTGAATCGGAGAGCAGTCTAGAAGTAAAAGCAAGTTTATAAGAGTTAAATACACAACTTCCATGCCTTTCCTTAAGATAAAAATATTTAGCTGGATATTATCTAAAACTTTGTAGAGTGTTAAAGTAAGAAATGAAGTATTTATGAAGCGTTTCACCACATTGACGACACAAAACGGGCTCTCCAACATCTGAACACAAAGAGACAGGAATATCAGAAAGTTCCTTGGCTCTTGCAATTTAATTAGAGTAAATCATCATACGTTGTATTAAATGTGTATTTCTGTCAAAAGTTGGAGACCTCACCACCATGTTTAAAAGTAAACGAGTATTCCGCTTTTAAAAGCGTCGTTAACGTCGTTCCCAGCATTGCTAGCTTGACGCTACAAGCTAGTTTAGCGAGCTAACCGGAAGCTACATATTCAGGCAGCCGGGTATGAAAACGGAAGGACAGGGGGAGGATCTGACTGCTCATTCATCCCTGTGTGAGTTTATGTGGAGTGAACGATAATATTGTCCAAGTATTTGACGTTGACGTAAACTAATGTTTCAATCAAACTAGCTCAGAGTAACCTTTACTTTAGGTTGAGCTAGCTTGAGAACAACAGGCAACCTCAGCTCAGCTCAGGTGTACCAGGACATGGCCAGCAGTTCCGTACCGAGCTTCACCTTCCAGGCTACTGGAGAAGACAACCCGAGGCAGGTGTCAGGCTCCGGGAGCTCACGTCGTCACCTCTCCGATTCAGAGTCCGAAATCTGCCCGACGACGAAGAGCTTAGCTCGGCTGTGCAGTAGGGACAAAGATGAGCGGGCCACGGCTCTGGAGAAGCTGAGCCAGAAGATCCTAGTGTGTTTAGAATTGGACCGGGCCGGTTCGCCTCGGCTCAGCAAACAGACGCTTCTTCATCTACTCCGGCTGTCCAGGTCGTGTCCCCTTCAGGAGGTTCGGATAAGGGCCACCGAGCTGCTGTGTATTGCACAGGTAATGTTGGGATGTTCAAAAGCAATTTTTTTTTGTGCTTCATATTGCAAAAACAGAGAACCTGGAGCTCAATGATGTAGCTATTATGTCAATAAGAACAGTTTAAAAGTTGGGTTTTTATTTTTAAGAACTCCAGAGGGAACGAGTAGCCCACGCAGTCACCATAAACTTGGACCTGATAATCATTTATCAGCTGGAAATGGTCCTGATTACCTCCAGACTGCGGGATATTTCATCAGACACTGAAGTGAAGGTGATGCAAGCTCCTGCTGCTGTGAGCACAAACAAGCAGGCCGGACACGCCTCCTCCCGGTGCCCTGAAAAACATGCAGCAGGCAGGCAGGCAGGCAGGCACACCCCCCGAGTCCCAAAGCAGCACTCTAAAGTAAAAAAGTCTCACCGGCTTGACGCATTTCTACCATTTTTTATTTTATTTTATTTTTTACCTAACTCATGTTGCTAGAAGCAACAAGGAGCTTCACTCGAAGTATTTATCTCTCGTGTTCAGATGTCGGTGAGTTTTTTGACTTGCAATTTGCGTTATTTTAAGAACTGCTTGTTATGAAACAGGTGTCCAATTGCAGTTCGGCTGCTGCAGTCAGATCGGGGTTTTAGATTTCATGCGGTTATTTTTTTTTTTTACTTATTTGTTTGTTTTACCAAAGTATGGTTTGTGCTGAAAAATGTTCGTTAAACGGTAAATACGTGACTTTTATGGTTGCCTACTAACAGTTGAACCATATCCAGAAAATCCAAGATTTTCTGGATCTGGGACTAGCGGGACAAAGGTTGTCAATAGATAATTAATAATCAGCTGTTTCGTAATGTAATTCGACTTAAAGCAAAATTACAAATCTTCCCTTATTTATGGGAATTGGCCGTTTTTATTTTTTTTATTGAAGTTTGTACTCTTATTTTTTTAGGAGCAGGAGCCTTCTGGTTAAGCACCAAAACTAGCAATATAGCCATATTTACTTGTCTGCTGTGCTGCTACAATGAAGAAGGTTGGCATTTTTCTTCAAATAGAATAATCATCAGATTATTTGACAGGAATGTGTTACTCTTTATTTCCAGGAGGAGGGGATTGAAGTACCTCGAGCCTTGGCTTCTGGTCCAAGTGCTTTCATTCCTGCAAAAGAGGTATGTAGCTGCAGATATTTCTGATGCTTAAATGAGGTTCACATTGAGCTTTAAATGTTAAGATTTGGTAAATTGGAACAATTTGTTGTCTCACTATTCACTAAACTACCACTAGAGCTTTATATTAGTTTTTCTCTTTGATTTATAATGCTATAACTGCAGCGCCCATTGCCACCTTTCTGGATTAAGACCAACTGATCACCTCCTCTATAAGGGGTTTCCTACTTGATTGTAGTTAAATTATACAGTATGCCAATAATGTTGTGTGTTTGCACATTGTTAATGTCTATTGATGCAAATCCAAAGACAGAATACCAGACATGAAGCACCTTTGTGCAGAACCAGAATAGAATAGAAAATGGAAAACAATATGGACTAATTTTCAACTTTCTTTGAGGTCTGAACTGTTGATTCCATTGTTGATGTTTTTATTTTTTTTTCTCATTCTAAGGTCTCTTACACTTAAAATCAACGGGAGTTTTAAAACCATCAGAACATTAAGGAATTACAAAAAATGTCCTTATTTATGCTGGTCAGATTTGTTCCTAAACCTTATCTTTTTTTTTTTTTTTTTTTATTCAACTGAAAAAAAGCATCTACAAACCAAAACTGATAGGAGTCCTTCTTTTTGACGCATTTAAAGAAAATGAATTTTCAAATCATATTTCCATGTATTTGGCCTGGCTTTGATCGTATTCTGTCAGACAAGCGCTTTATGTTAAAGGTTTCTGAGTTTTCAACAAGTCACAGAAACTACTTTTCTACCTCTGTTTGCAGTGAATAACATGTACATTCAATAAATATGTGCAAATACTGTCTGATAAAGTGACAATATACATGGTACTTGTTTTTCTTCTTTAGATTTCCTATCTTTAATGCTCAGACATTTATGTTTTTATGACTAAATGGCCGGGTAAAGAAACTGGCTGGGAAACAGTGGGGCCATCGTTTCTGATGCAACATTGCCGTACGAGCTGCATTACCCTGTGAAAGATGCAATACTAGAGTTTTGCTGTCAGAGCTCCTGTTAAATGTGACTCATGAAGCTTAGTTTCCGCAACAGAAATTATTGCGTTATTAGCTAGATGTCATTAAAAATACTAAGATGAAATTTTGGATTCCTTAATAAGTCCACATTATCTACAGTTGGAAAAAGCAAAAAATTTCCTAGACAAGGTTTGAACTTGAATCTCTTTTTGTTTCTCAGATGTTGATAGAAGGGCTAAACCAGGACATCCTCATTGAGTCTTTTCTTTCTCTGGGTCGAGTCGATCATCTGACCATGGTCATGGCGCTCCACCCGTCTTACCTGAGCTGCTTCTTGAGGACCCGGCATGCTTTGTTTGAACTGGACGGCCCTTTGCCCCGTGACTGGAGACATTACGTGTCCGTAATGGTAAGAAAATCTCTTTGAATTACTGTTGTTATTTAGAAGGAGTTGTTGTTGTTATTATTGTTATTTACATGGGAAAAAAAAAATCAGTTTTCAGTTAATATAATTATGAGCTCACTCTGTTCAGAAATAATTACAACAGACCTGCTGCTTAATATGTTGCACTAACTACCATATTTCCCTGAGGTTATAACTTGATGATTTAAGAGTTTTATTTTAATGTTATTTTTCACTAGGTTTGCTGTGTTTAATGTTGTATATTGATATTGCTTTTGTTTGTGTAATTACAGAAGTTCATATTTATGCAATCGTTTTGTTTAAATTATACCAAAAGAACGCAATGAAAGAGAGCTTACACTTAAAATGTTATGTTTCAAAGTATTTGCTTAGAATTATTTCTGTAAAGAGCGAAAGTACATTGACCTCGACGTTACGCTATTCTGTAGTTCTCTGACTGAGCTTTGGAGATGTATTTTAATTTACCGGGCTTGTTCTCATCAAGTTGTTTTTGGCAAACTATTCCCCCCCCCCTGTTGGTTCCATGAGAGCATCAACAAATGTTGTGCTTATGTTTCCAATTACGACTGTATTGAATTATTGTGAAACATTTAAGAGCAGTGTAGTTAAACCTAACTTAACTGCAGTAACGCCTACCACGGAGAACTCAAGGGGAAAAACACATTTGTAGTGTTTTTGAAGGATCTTAAGCTGTCATAACAAGTCTCTAACAGGTTTGCCAACTTGCTTTTTCATAATAACGTGGTGACTCGTTTCTCATTTATTAAACCAACTGCTCCACCTACCCCAGATATTTACTGTTGTTTCTAACCACAAAACACCTGATATCATTGTTTGACTTTGATGCCTACCTCAAATATAAGGCCATGTTTTCAATGGAAATACTGCCAGCTGGGTTTATTTTTAGTTTACCTTCCTGGTGTCTTTCAGGCTGCAGCCCGACACCACTGTTCATACATAGTGCAGCAGCACAGCAAGGCTTTCCTGGAGGCTGGAGGGGAAGAGAGCTGGCTCAGCGGCATCAAGAACGCGCCCGTCAAACTCCGCAGCCTGCATACCCTCAACAAGCTGCTGGCACACCGTCCCTGGCTCATCACACAGGAGCACATCCAGGTCAGACATATCGGCTGCTCGCCCACTCACTTCCTGTCTGAAGTCGACTTTATGCTTTGCCGTTTTTTTTTGCTAATAGTAATAGCTAATAGCAGATTTCTGATTTGTATCCAAACTCGCCTCCTCGGTGACTCACCCGGTGAAAAACTGCATTCTTGCATTAGGTAGCCATAGCTACTCTAAAATGCTAAATTTTTCTCAGCAGACAGTCAAATCTCGCCAGCATTTTCATAAAAGAAGAATGTAATGTACTTAGGCCTGCCACAAAGAGCAAATGATCAATTAATTGCATGATAAATTAATATAAGCTGGATAATTTCCATTCTGCCATTTGAAAGGCAGTTTTGTTTAGAGACTTCATAGTCCATTTTATTTATGGCTTCGGTTTTGTGTGGGTTTTATTTCCGTTTTATTTATTGTTTTTGGAGTGTTTTATTTTGAATATTTAAAATCTCTTCCAGCCCAAAATTAAAGTCTATTGTTCATTGGGAGGGCGAACTATTATTACACCATTATCAATATATTATTTGAAAATGGCCTCAAAACAACAATGTTGTTTATCACAATAATTTCTGGGACAATTTATAATCAAGCAAAATTTGTTATTGCAACGGGCCTAAGAGTGCTTTGTGTGAAAGATTTAATGAAATGTACATTTCAGAAGACCAAACAAATCATTTTACTGCAGTTGTCACCAATTTTAGGCAGCCATGATGGATTTTCAGGTTGGCTTTAGTGAGAAACCCCAGTATTTCTCTATCAAAATTATCATATCATCTGTCCGGTCTTTTAAAAAATTTAAAATATGATCCTATTTCATGTACAACTTTATTCATTGAGGGTATACTAACATTACCAGTTTTTCATAACAAACTGTGGCCATCATCCTTAAAAAAGTCTTGACATCTGTTGGCTCATGAGACGAGCACATTATTTACCCTTATCTCTCATTTCTAACCCAACAGAAGTATTTATCAAGCTCTTTCTTACCGATGTTTGCAGGAGTTGGTGTGTGCCGGGGCAGAGCCGCGTTGGTCCCTGGCTGAACTGATCCATGCCGTGATTCTGATGGCACACACTCACTCGCTCTGCTCCTTTGTGTGGGGCTGTGGGTTAAACCCAGAGCCGGACCACATTGGGGGGTACACCTTCCATCCTCCGTCGCCTTGTCACATTCCTCACAGCCCGGCTCATGAGGATGGCAGGCAGGAGGTGAGTCACGGTCATTCCCATCAGCAGTCCGACGGGTTACCGGTTGAACTTGTCGGCTTACCGGCTTTTTTTTGTCGTTTGTGTGTATACAAACATCATAATTTCAATGGTTTGCAGCTGGTGGACGGCGCGGTGGAGGTGGAGGTGCTGATGAAGAGAATGGTGGAGCTGCAGCAGCAGCAGGAGGAGGAGGAGTGCACACAGGAGGAGATGGTCACTCGGTTTGAAAGGGAGAGGAGCGAGAGTATACAAACAGGTAAAAATGTGCCCATTTATTGCCGGCCTCTCCGTCGGCCGCTTGGATATTTGCTAACTCGACTTCTTTGACTGTGTTTGTTTAGCGGTGGTAAGAGGAGCTCCACCTGAGCTGGTGTTGTGTCTAGTTGAGGAACCTGAGTTCAGATATGAGGACTTTGCCCCCAAAGGAGAACAGTCCCCACCCATCATGAGAGCACAGGTAGTTCCCAGTTTCATCTGTTCAAATATTTTCTAAATGTTACATTTTAGCTGTAAGCACAAAAGTTGTCAAATTATTTTCCAAAGAAAAAGTCGAGTAGGGCTGGACCGATCAATCAAATCAATCGTGATGAATTGATTAATGAGTAATTGTCAACTTGTATGGGAATTGATTTATTGTTAACCGGAGTATACAGACTAAAAAAGGCCATTTGCTCAAAAAACATATTCCGACCAGTGATTGAGCTAAAACAGTACAGAAAAAAAACCCCAAAACATTTTGCATTTAAGATGAATGCAAAATGTCTGTAAATATGTGGCAGTTTTAGCTTCAACTGGTGAAAATTCGGTACAAGAATAAAACAAAATAACAACCTTTTAAGCACCTTTTTCCTCCCAGTTGTTAATCAGTTAAATGAAAAAAAATAACCACCAGATCAGCCTTACACTGTGTTGTTGCCAAGTCCAGCAGAAAGGGCTCAGCTTTTCACATGTTGATGTTAAAGTCATTATTGTAAATAAAAATGTGTTCTTAACAACTTACCAGGTTAAATAAAGGTTCAATAAATATATACAAATATTTTTTAGCTGCAGATGCATCTTTTGCTGCAAATGATCAAGCGTACACTAAAGGAATGCTATGTTATTGCATTTTATGCAAAAATATTTTTCTTATTTAAAAAACTAATTGAATTACTTATTTGCATCTCTTATTGTAGTCCCAATACTGTATAAAATGAAGACTAAAGTGGATAAATTAAAAATCTGCTGCAATGTGCCATTTTTGAAATCATGTTAATCATCAGAATATATTTTTGATATAATAATCGTTAGTTGTAGGCCTGTAGTCGAGTCTTCACTCTGTAACAACTTCCTCACCACTGTCCATTACTGATCATGACCTTTCCAGAGTAAAATCACAAATTTCAGTTATTAGTTGATCTGTTTGTGCGTCTCATTTGTTTATTTGTTTATTTAGGATTATTCATGGGAAGATCACGGATTCTCTCTGGTGCAGAGGCTGCTTCCCGACATGGGTCAGTTCCTGGATGAGGAATTTCAGGTACTTTCACCTTTAATCTCTTAAAAACAGTGAGGATGAAAATGACCCAAGAGCAAAAAACGCACTCTACATGAATCACTTGTAGATTCAAGAGCACACTGCCTTTATGACTTGATTTCCTTAACAGATAAAGAACTAAAATCTAAAAGATTACTTTTTTTTGTTGCTGTTTGTCACTCAAAATAACTTTAAGACACCTGAAACAAGACAGTGGGCAGTAGTTTTTGTTTGACCATTTGCCAGGACTCTAACTTCGCCTTTGTCGGTTTTCACAGTAGTAAATTTGCAGAAAAAAATTCTTTCAATTCTTGTTTCAGGGATATTTACTCATTTTCTGTTCCTTGGCTGCAACACATGCTTGAAATAAAATGCATACAGTCCAAGTGGGTAACTTTTGCAAGGATGCTTTGTTCAACAGATTATAGGAATACTTTTTAAAAGATATTTAAAATCATGATCTGTTTGTGTGTGAAAACATAAAAAAGCTTGTTTAAGTTGATGATGGTGGTGCAACTTTGCAGGTTGTGAGCAACTTGACTTACAACAGGATGGCCATGCATGAAGACGTGGACACTTACACTCTGAGGAAAGCTCTGTGGAACTACATCCACTGCCTCTACGGCATACGGTTGGTGTAGCGCTCTCTACTCTCACACCTCCTAAACCAAACGTCCACCATATTCCCACCGTCTTAAGTCTTTCCTGCATCTGCAGGTACGACGATTACGACTACGGCAGTGTCAATGTTTTGTTGGAGCGCTCTCTGAAGGTCTTTGTTAAAACCATGGCCTGTCACCCTGAGCAGACCACTGCGCGCATTTACCACGCCTTCTGGAGACACTTCAGACACTCCGAAAAGGTATGAACTGGTTCAGACACACACCGAACCTGACCTCTGTCATCACAAATCACTTGACATTTCAACTCCTCCCTGGTATCTTCTCAACAAAGAATGAATCACTGGCATTTCAGACTTTTACTGTCGTTTCCGTCTCTTTTAAATGTCATCAGAAAACGAAGCTTTACAGACAGGGGTTGAAAATATTTCACCCTTTTACCCAGAGGTGGATGACATGGCATTTTGTTTTTTTCCCTTTTTTCCTGCAGGTTCACGCCAACCTAATAGTGATGGGAGCTCGGCTACAGGCTGCTCTTCTATACACTCTAAGATCCATAACCATGTACATTAAATGACTTTTTGTTGCACAACTTCTTGCAGATGAGCCGCTGTGATGAAAAACTTATTCTCACACACTACAGTGAATGTTTGCGAATTCATATCGTATGTTTCAGTGTTAAATGTTTTTGATGCTGCTTTGCAATGTGGATGTATTTAAAAAAAAAGTTACCTATTTTTGCACTGTCAGGATGGAAATCCCCAATGGAGCCTTGAGCGTTCTGATTTATCTTGCACACATCTGTGAAATCTACATGCTACACTCCTGATTATGTCAGGTCAGTTTGTTACTGCATTAGTAAATCATTGATTGAAAAAAAAATGTTTATTTTTGATGTTTAATTAATACTCTACCCAGCAAAAATCAAGATTCTAGTTGCTGTCTGTAGGTACAAGAAGGCTAAGCTGAAACTTAAAATATCTTGTATTTTTGTAAGCAATAAAGATACTTTGTTAATGGTGTAATGTTTTTGCCTTTTTTCCCTCTGACTTGGTTCCAAAGTCTAGAAAAGTCTGGGCACTTATTTTGTGGAAAAAATAAATTGAGTATGGAAATAGGTTACAATATTTTCCCTTACTAAAACTTAAAGGATAGAAATAAGTGGCTTCCAAAAGACCACATCTTTTATCATTGCTTTGCCACAACATCTAGACAATTAGTGTAAACCACACCTGTACTTTTGCTTGGATGCCAAAACATTGGCAGTTGTTTTTAATATTGGCAAAAAGTAAAAGTTATCTTTGACCACGAACTGATCTTTAAAAGAATCTATTTGGTAAAATCCACTTTTGCTTTTTGAAATATGTTGAATTTGATACAAGGGATTTTCAAATATCACCAGGCACCACAGCTCAACTAACGATTCCTTTATTGTTCGTTTTACGACTATTAAAATCTATGCCTTTAGAAATCGTGTTTGTGGCTTCTGGAGGTCTGTAATACCAGCTGAGTAGAAGATGAAAATGATCTGAAGAGTGTTGATCAGGGGGACCCTCACTGCTGGCTTGTTCAGTTATGCCTTGGACCGGCTCTGATTTAACCCTCCAAGATAACATGTTTTAAGCTCAATGGGCTGGGTTTCCTTAATTTAAAACCACTTCCATTATGGCAAGCTGAATTGAAATTTATAAATTCGAAAAATAGGTTGGAAAATAATAGGATTTTGGCATTTAAGCTGTTGCAAACCTGAACAAAAGGGCTTTCCTACGTTGATACATGTCGTACCGCTTTTACACCACAAGATGGCAGCAAGCTTCCTTACATTAACTTGTTAAGCGGATATCTGTAAACCAAAGGCCACTGTTAATCGTGAATGTGTATCTATGCTGTAGTTGACAGAGGTCAACTTTGCCACAGTGATGGGAAAAGGAAGCACAAAAGGTCAAGAAACTTACCGTACACTAAGAAGTTACGTTAATTTTTCATGCATGCATATAGTTTTTGATGCGGATGTCGCACATCTCCTTTAGTCTTCTTCCTGTCTGTCGCACCACTCGGTCAAAGTGTCACATCTGAGCTGCAACTGCACATCACCCAGGAACCGAGGCTGATACAGCAACGCTGTCAGCTTTTAAATGAAACGTAAGTTACTTGTTAAAAGTAAAGGCAGACCTTTTAATTTTTTTTTTTTTTTTTTTTGAAAGTTAAAACTGATCTAGATGAGGTTTATTTATCTAAAAATAGCCGATATATTGAAGTCATTTCTCTTCCATATCCGGTGTACAATTTTCAGGCGTGTTTGCTGTCGCTAATAGTTATTTCAGGTGCGTTACGTCTCTTCTTCGGTGCAGATAACAGACCGCTTTCGTTGGAAAGTGCTTTAGAAGTCATGGTTTCCGCTGAATGAAGTGACCACGGGCCCGCTCCACGCGCGCCGCCCTCTGGGCTGGTCCTTTTAGTGCACGCGCGCTCCTTTTTTTTCTCTATCTCACTTATTTTGCTCTCTGAAGCAGCGCGCGACTCTTCTCCAGCAACCCCACACCTGGATTCACCGCTTGAACGTCGGCTTCTTTCTCTGGTATGTACACACTGAGTTAATTCAGTGACTTATTTCTGTAACGTAAACTCCATTGCAAAAAAAAAAGTTACGTCTATTCTTGAAATGTTCAAAGGTTCTTGTGTGTCAAAAAAGACTCGCACATTAAAGTATTTAAATGACAACAGAACCAGGCAAAACCCTGTGTAGATCGTACATCCCGAGCAGCCCAATTATATTTTAATTTCTAACTTATCTGCTTTTCTAACTTATCAATTTGTCAAATTTCTGATGACATACGTGAAAGCTGAGAAGCGACTTTCTGTCTGTTAAATAAAGGGAAGTTCGTTTACTGTTGCCTGCCAGAAGCTGATGAAGTGCGGTTATGCACTTGTTCTTGCACTTTTCATGATGGACAGATGGCCTACCACAGAGGATGTTTAGAAATTGTGCTGCGATGTTAAAAAACTGGAATTTACTTTAAAGAGTTTTGTCATAACCTGTGTTGCCATCAAGAGGGTTGGCAATGTCTCCTCTCAAGCTTTCACCCTGAAGGGGATTTAGTGAAGCACAGACTTTCAAGAGATGTAGTATTTATTTGTTCAGTATTTCATTTGTTTATGTTAATCTTTTTATTTTTTTTGTCCTTGATGAATGTCCGTCATTCAGTCCAGAGACGCTAATCTTAAAAAGTTGCTGTTTCTATGATAAGAGGCAAGACTTTTTTTCCCCCGTCTCTATAAAGTATAAACCAACACAGTCCAGCCCCTTCTCTGTCTGTTGCTGCACACAGACAGTGAGCTGGCTGAAAGACAACAAATTTGCTGGAAATATTTTGGCTCCCAAAAGTTGCCAGACAGTCTCGATTTCCCGGCAAATATTCGCTTGGTGAACTTACTCTTCTCTATAGAGGACAGAATGGTAAAAAAGGCTCCATTGGAGGTTACCAACGGCCTTAAAGCATACCAAATTATATATTGTTTGGATTTGTGATGGGTACACATTCCTAAATTTTTCCAGCTAGATTTTATTTCTGTCTGTGTGTTACATATTCCTTTAGTCGATTATTCATAGTACATGCCTGCAGGAAACCACCTAAAGGAAAAGGCTGGGCTGCCTGTTTCCTCAACATACCCATCATTTTTATGGTTTTAACATTAAGCTTGGGCAGGTTGCTAATCCTTGTAGATTCCTTTTTGTAATCTCTGAAAGTATAGGTTTCACAACTTTAAAAAGTTTAAAGGCGATGAAGAAATTGCGAGAGATTTGATGGGTAAAACCAGTGTTAGGCCGGACTCCGTCACTTCCTGTTTCTTTACAGGGTCAGTTCCTGTCTATAGCCCTGGAGCTACATACAGGCCGGAAGGAAAAGGACTTGTGAATATTTTCTGCTGTCGGAAGAATTAGAATTGCAAGAGTGCTAAACACCTGGGTATGAGCTGAATATGACACAAAGCAGTCAGCTTCCTCTTGTTGGACAAAGTCTCGATCCTAATATGTAGAAAACAGGGGAAACCTCCGAGAGTTATAAACAACAACCCGGGTCTGGCCTCTGTATCTCAAGGATGTGATGACATCATGTAGAAACAGGACATCCCAATGGCTGAGACGCCTTACTTTTCCCCCTCTAACTCCGTCTCCCTCGCCCCTCTGTTGGAGTGTGTGTGAGCGGGTTCAGTGACAGTTTGCTTCCCATTGTCCTATCATTCCTGCCCCACTCGCATTCTGCATCCTGTTGAGTTTCCTGCTCATGGTGCAGAGTTAGAAAGAAAGGTCTGAGCACAAAAAGGTAAAAATAATAGACCGAGAGGACCGGGTGGTAAAAGTAATGGCGGCCGTCTTTAAGGAGAAATCGGTAAAACAGGACAGATTTAGGGCCGAGCGTGTGTGTATGTGTTTGACTGCAGTGAATTTTCCCTCTGGGAGCAGCTTATCTGCAGTCCACTGAGCAGGAAAGGGTGTGTCACTTGGATATGGATGTTGGCGTGAGTGACGGTGTTGATGGAGGGGTTGATGTTATTGTGATTTTTAGAAGAATGCACAGAATGCTCGGTAGTAGTTTCTAGGTCAAAGTTTTGTTGCTTCCTTACATTGTTTAAACTGGACAAATCCAGCAGTATACTGAATTGTACTCGAGTGCGGAAGTGGAAAGTGACATTTTCCACAGCTCTTCTTCAGTACAGGTTTTTACCAACTTCTGCATCAAAGATGGAGAAAGGTCTGATTGCCAGTTGATATGGGCAAAACAATTCACCTTCCAGTACCTAGTACATGTCCAGTTATTTGGGAGGAGGTGGCTCTCCGTGTTGCGCAGAGTGTAAATATCTAAGAAAATAAAGTTTTTTCTTAATGTTTATGAAGATGTATCTGCTTCGCAGTAGAACTTAAAAAGTTATTTTGGAGTTTTAACGGAAGACGTATTGCGCCTAAAATTTAAAACATCATTTTGAACTGAACTAGATTGTTCTATAAATGGTATAGTATGCACTTTGAAAGTTATGAAACACTTTTTTCCTTCCTTTGTACACACACACACACACACACATGCACACGCACACACACACACACACACACACACACACACACATATATATATTTCACATGATCATAATGTAAAGTAGAAAATAACATAAATAAAAAAAAATCTGTCACTTTTTAAACTATGACAGATATCTTTCAACATAAAACAAAATGTTGAAAGATATTTATCTTCTTAGCCTTCTTAATAATCAATGAAAAAATTGCAGCATTCATGCCCTTCTGGTAATTATTGCCCTGTAGTTTATATGCTTGCACTGATACTTTGACACTTTATGTTTGAACTGGAAGGCCTTCTTGCCATTTTTTTTTTTAGTACCCTTTATTGACGGTTACCAGGCAGGAAATGTTGGGTGTCAAACCCATGACAGCTGCCTAATGGTTTAAATTGGTTTTTATGAGACGACAAAAAAATGTGAGACTTTTGCCTCGTCCGTTTGAAGCATAGAGTAACATACTGTTGCCATTCTCCCATTTTGTTGCTATCCCCTGCTGGTCAGCTGGCTGAAAGAAGCTATCATGTACCCCATTTACAAGAAATGCAAGATTGCAATTTTGGAAATATTTGGGTTGCAGAACATAAAGATGGTCGTACTGGTGAAACTAACATGAAAGTTAAACTTTTAAAACTACAGTCTTCAAACCTCAAACACCATGTCTCTCTGATCTAATTACTTAACCTGCAAATCAGTAAAACCAGCAAAAAGTTACATCCACAATGTCTGGCTAATACCATTCAATACTTTAGTGACAGAAGTGTCATGATGTAGTTAATTAACAAATTACCCGAAAAAAAGATAAAGTATACAGCAACTATTTCACAAAGGTGGTTTTGGGAACAAAAACTTGGAACTGACACATTTCCATTCAACAAGCAAGTCAGAGGTTCTCACAAAAGAAATTAAGTTAAAATGTCTAAATTTAGACTAAAGTGTAATCAAGCACAATTCCATTCTTTAAGAGGAGCGGTCCTGCTGGCCTCATAAAAAAACAAAAACAAGTTTAATTCAAAAAGTGAAATCATCTCCTATCAAGCCCTGCGACAGACTGGCGACCTGTCCAGGGTGACCCCGCCTCTCGCCCGGAACATTAGCTGGGGATAGGAACCAGCAACCCTCCCGACCCCATTAGGGACAAAGGGTGTATAGACAATGGATGGATGGATGGATCTCCTATCAACACGTTTTACAAGAACCTGATAATCCATTTTTAAAAAAATCAGGTATCCCTGGACAAAGAGATATCAGCCCTGATTAAGCCCACTCTGATTCAGAAACCAACAAAAATGTTGTTCTCTTGTTACCAATCTAGCAGAAATGAATGTGTAAAGAATTAATAACAAATAACTCACCCATGTACAGCAGGAGCATTATAGCACTGCCTCTTCTGAAAAGATGCATTTGAAAAGTTGCTTTATAAAATAAAAAATCAAGCATGCAGCTGCTGCAATTATCTGTGATTCTGACGTTTACATAAATGCTTATTGTAACTTTAACTCCAGAGCATGACCATGCAAACACGAGTTTCTGGAGAGCTCACCATCTATATAGTCAACGTCTTTGGTATTTCCGCTAAAGCATTTTATGATCAGCTGGCTGGGAAACGTTGTTTGACTTCAAACAGACAAACACGAGTTTAGGTATTTAGGTGAGATGACAGCCCACGAAAAAGGTCACATGTGAAGCTTGAGTAAAGTTCTTTGATGGTGAATATTACCAGTGGTGCTGCCAGACTTATCAGAGACGAGCATCACACTTCTCTCCTCCAACAGAGGAAGCAGGTTTTGTTTCACAGGCTATTCTAATTATTACATTGTGTTAGTACGCTGCTATAAAAATATCCTGACACTTATCAACAAGTCCGCAACATTAGGTTGAGTCTGTGCTCAGTCCTGAAGGGCCGTTTTACGCAGGGGCACAGCCGAAAACCAGCGACTGCTCCAAAATTCACTTCACCCTCAATATATACCGGTAAACAAAAGCACTAATGCACCTTTTGAGTGCTATATTTCCTCTTTAAAGTCAAAGTTAGCAGTAATAGCTATCCCCCCTGCACCGGATCTCATTGTTGTCATATGTAATTAGCAAGCAATATGAGCTCAGACTGTCAAACTAAGTGTGATGTTTAAAGGATATTAACTGTGCAACCCCCCACTTTGCCACTCATCACCAACACCACAAAACGCCCACACACTCTCATACTCTTAACCCTAGTACATGTTATGACTTTGAAAGCTTGCAACTTGAACTTCAATGGTTATTAAACATATTAAGGTGAGTTGCTCTGAGCAAGTGAGACTTTCCAATCACAGAGAAAGATTTTTTTTTAATTCTACCCACAAATCAGTTTTAATCACGCCAGTTGTAAATTTATTACAGCTTCTGTGTGCAGAGAGTGGAAAACAAGACAATGACAGGATTATTTATTCAACGGGAACCCAACAGGGAATAATGACCGATGAAACACTTCCCACTATATGTGTGATTGTGACTGTTTTGTTATATCACACCTGTTTGTGCTCACCTGCCAGTCCCAAAAAGGCAGGAAGTGTGACAATTGAACATAAAAGGGCAAAAGAAGGCTAGTTGAATCAAAATGGCCTCTGTGACGCCTCCTGTCACTTCTACTTTCCTTGCTTCACTCAATAACGCGTGCAGCATCTGAGGAGTGGATGTAGAGCATGTGAAAGGTGGTGTAGCGCAGAATGGAGAACAGTAACAGAAAGGAAAGTGTGAGCTTGGGGTGTTTCTGTGGCTCTGCAGCTGCTCTGGGTGTGTATGTGGATGGACTCTGGCCTCAGTTTCCAGGAAAAGGGGGGAGCCATCAGAAGGGTGGACAGGAAACCCTAACAGGGCTAACTTCCTGTAACTCTCACGATGGCCGGTCTGATAGTGAGAGAATGTTTGTGTGTGTGAATTTGCTGCTGTATTTTTTGCTGCATTACGTCGCCCTGAAATAGCCGTTGTTGCTGTGAAGTTCTGTAAGAACGTCGAAGGTTTTTACAGGGGAACGAGTAAACCCGCAGTTGCCAATTTGTCACAATGAAAGTAAAGAATGATTTCTCTTCCTTCTCTGCCATAACTTGTATTGTTCTCCTTTTGTGACTTCCTGTGCATTCCTGAGTAGGTGGGGTGGCTGCAGCCTGGAAGATTAGCCATCTTGAAAGGTTGCAGGTTAGAATCTAAGAGCACTCTGGAGACATTATCCTGATGTATGTGTGAGCTCAGCCTAAAGTAATCAGTTGTAAATTAAAACCTGTATTTTTCTGGGTGGTGATCGTTTGGTCCAGCATTTTATAATTTCCAAATGTAGACTACACATTTTAAAACAGACCATAGATACAAAAGTCCTGCTACAAACTGATCTCTAACATTTCTTTATACTCAGTTTCTTGTAAATGCAAGAAACCTTTTTGTCACATTGCAATCTCAAACTTGAATGTATTTTGAATGTATTTATATGTGAAAGACTATCATGTTATTGGTCTCCAGTCTCAAGTCTTCTACAGTCCTGGCATTGTTAATCTTCCCATCAACTCTGACAAGCTTGTCTCTGGTGAAGAAAAGGATCCCATAGCATGATGCTGCCACCAGCATGTTTCATCGTGAGAGCGGTGTGTCCACTGTTTGTTTGCCACCAAACTGCTGCCCATCGGCAAAAAAAAGTGTTGGTTTGATCTCATGTTTGTTGTGTTCCCTCTATGACATGAGATAAGCTGCAGAAACAACCACAAAAATACTTTCAGGTTTGTCATCGTGACAAAAAAATGCTAAAAAATAATAGGTGTTAATGCTTTTCTTTAGGCTCTTATGTGAATGGAGGACATGCATCTTCGTCTTGATTTTGTCAATAACATAGCAAAATAGGCACTTTCTGATTATTTTTTTTGTATCAAAAGATGCCGTTCCAAAAACCTGCCATGTTTTTGTTTGTCTGCTTCTTTACAGTTTCCAGAACCCAAAGTTAAAGTTTAAGGTTTTCAAAGAAAAAATTTTAATTTGGGTTTAACTTTGACATCTTGTTGATGTCAGCAAGATCAGTTAGTGAGGCTGTCTGCTCCTGGCTAGCCTGCAGTGGGCTTTTTGACAGACATGCCTCTTGTAATTTTAAAACAGCATTACTGTAATATTTGTGATGGGTGGTGCGGCTCTAGTTTTTATACTATATCTGATCCTGGTTTTCTGCGTTTCTCAATAGCAGCTTAGACCTTCATGCCTCCTCATGCATGAGCTGATGAAACAAGCTTATTTTATTCTTAAGAGGAACATTACGTAACTGTATGTAACTGTATGTAACCATGGAGAACATTTATTATCCTCTTGTCATCTTATGCGGGAACAAGAAAGAGCAAGCATCTAACATAGCTTTTGCTTTGGCGCTTCATTAGAGGGTTGAGATTAGGATTTTATTGGTGGTCTTAAAGGTTCTGATTTGATTATATTTTAATGATCTTTTACACTGTCTTGCTTCATCTAGAAGACAGCCAATTGAGCTTTAATAAAATATTCCAACACAGATATAGATTATCTTGCCTTTACAGTTGCTTCTCTTAATTATATCCATATTAGAATGGCTGAAGGCCCACAGTGATGTGAAAGACCCAGTTCAATTTACTTGAAAAGGTCTTGACAAGTTAACTCTATAAATTGTGTAATCAAATGATTTAGCTTTTTCTGGGTTTCTGCATTTTAAAAATATAATTAAAGGAAGCACATGAATATGTATATATATATATATATATATATATATATATATATATAACAGAATAAGTGTAGATTTCAAAGCATAGTTTTGTTTATTCAGGAGAGAATGCTATCAACCTGACCCTATGTGCAATTGGGACTAAAATTGAAATTAAATAAAAAAACAGGCTAAAAAGCAAAAACAGAACAAATCTTTTATGTTTTTTTTTTTCTTCTCACCACTGCACAATGTATGTCGTTGGATAAAAATTTATATTAACATTCAATAGAAAAACAAGACACCATAATAATAAAAAGCTTTAATGTAGCATCTCTTCTCATATTTTTCTCTGCAGCACTGTGTTTTAGCCAAGCTCTTTAATCTACTGAGTAATAAGATCCCCTGAAACAAAGAGAGTTAATACCCTCTCTCGAAACGCCAAAACAAAAAAAACAACAACTTGAGACTTTCTGCTTTTCACCTCAAAAAAATATTTAGAATACGTGTTTGCCCTCATACTAATAATTGTTTCTTTGCTGAATTTGACAAATTTGACATAACCTTGAAGTGATACCATGGGATTTGAAATAGACATTTTTCCTGCTGAGCTGAGTCAAATGATAAGATCAGGAACTCCCCATCACCACAAAGCAGTTTGCATGCATCAATCTATTTTTATTAAAACCGTGTAAAGTCAGTTCATGTGGTAAAAGGGGCTGATCAGCTTTAGTCCTTTTAAACATCTGATACTTCATGTACATTGTAGAATATTTGCACTAATGGCTTCTTATTGATGCAGTTTAAGCTCAGTGACCAACAGCTGGCAGTCATATGCAAACACTCTTATCTTTTAAATATTACTTAATGTGAACTTGCGCTATTTTCAAAGCACCGTCACTAACCAGAACAGCTTATGTTTATAGCCCTTGTTGTTCTGCTTGAAAATAAAACAATTGACAGTTTTTACTGTATGTTTCTTCCTCTTTGTGTTTGCGTTAGTTTTTTATTTGCTTTGTGAACGTGCCTCCTGCCGAAACAGTGTGGTTTGCTCAAAACTGGAAGTTGGGATTGATACAATGATCTTTGTCAAAGCCATTACGCACCTCCACGGCTGAGCTGCTGTATGTCTGCTACCCTCTGCTCCTGTGATGACATTTGAAAGCTTGTTTTGCCACAAACTCTGAAGATCATGCACATGTACATGTGTACACAGCTGTTGACCGAAAGAATAAGTTAATAGCCTCTCTCGAAACGCCAAAGCAAAACGGGAAGTGGCTAACCTCACATTTCTCTCTCTGTCAAACCTTATCTCAAGCTGTCGGTCTTTTTTTTTCTTCTAACATCTCTGCTTGCAACTGCCTCATGCTTTACTGCCCCTACAGTTCCCTTTCTCCAGTTCTCTGCCCGTCATTCCCGCTTTGCCCTGCTCTACCCGACAAACCCCCCCGTCACTCAACTCCTCCCCTCTTCTTTTCTTTCCAGTGGCGATGGTGATTGACAGATGATCTGACAGAGGAAGACATCAGGTGAGGAAAAAGATAACTTCTCCTTCCTACCCTGTAATTAATTCCTTACTCTCCATCTCCTGCACCTCCTACTGTTAAAGGGAAGTTTTTTTTTTTTGTTTGTTTAAAGTTGGTGACTTCTCTTTCTGCAGTTCTCCATGGTTATTTTGATCACTGTGCGTTAGTAATCCGAGTTGCTCTCAAGTCACATCAGCGCCCAGTAATTAATTTAACTGCAGTTTCTTTCTATGTGTAATGGCTATTTTTTTTAAAGGTGAAAAAAAAAAAGTTACAAAGAAAGAATAACTCATCTTCTTTGCGCTTACAGACGCCGTCGCCGTTTTGGTTATTATGGGGTGTGCCTGTTGCAAGCAGAAAAAGTCCGCCAAATCACTAGGAGCAACATCTGGAACAGTGGATGTTACTGATTTGACTGCGAACAATGCAGAAGGACTGTCTGGAGGTTTGTCGCAGGGACGCTACTGTCCGGACCCCACTCAGACCATCCCAGACTTCAACAAGCCCTTCCCATCCCCTTCAGCCTTTCCCAGCACCAATGCAAACCCTCGGCCTGGAGGCATGGGTAGGCAAATCATCTCCACTTTAAGACATTAAAGTACTAATCTTCCTTTAATGATTTCTCTGTCATGCGATGTCTGTCTTCTAATTTGTGCCGGCACAAATATTTGAAGAACGGGAGTTAAGTGACGGACGGATGTTTTGCTTTGCTGCAGGTGGTGGAGTCACTCTCTTCGTAGCTTTGTATGACTACGACGCTCGCACCGAAGATGACCTCACTTTCCAGAAAGGAGAGAAATTTCAAATCATCAACAACACGTGAGTTAGAACAACCCACACTTGAAAAATAGGTATTCATACACCTTAAACTTTTTCACCCTTTTCATGTTGCAACCGGACACTTTGGGGCGTTTTAATGGGATTTGTATGAGACAGTCGAGCTCACGTTGAGTAAAATTATAAAGTTATTTCTTCACAGATTTGTGGTTTCCATTTGTATTCAACCCCCTCTACTCTTCAACGTCTAAATAAATTCAAGCCAATTGCTTTCAGAAGTCACCTAATGAGTAAACATGAGAGTCTGTGAGTAATGAAATATCCTGCTGTTCTGCAAAGGCCTTAGAGGATTGTTAGAGAAACGAACAGCTGTAAAGACAAACAGCTTATGTGGGAGAATCTGTTGATAGGACAGCTGATTGTTGTGCAATCCAAAAAAATCTTTTCTGTGAGTGACAAGGATGCCAGTGTTAAATACATAACCGCCTGCGAAAAATGGTGATGGTGGGTTGGATGACTGTATGATACATGAACTGTTAAAGGAGCAGAAACTGGGGTTCAAAAAACTTTTTCATATTTCAGAGTAGCCTAGTTAATGTTCAGTCTTAAATCTAATTTAGAATCAGACAACAAGACTTGGAAATTGGTCCATCCGATCTGATGGAGCTTGAGCTTATTTTGCTTAAAAAATGGACCAAAAATTTCGGAACGTTTCTTACAGGTATGGCTGCAAAAGACGGTGGTTCTACAATACAAATGCATATCTTTTTATAACGTTAATATCTGCATTTACTAAGAATGGTTATAAACATCCAAGTTATTTCTCTGATTGTAAAATGACAAACTGTAGAAAAAGGTCAAGAGGGGTGAATATTTTTAGGAAACAACATAAGTAGCGTTTCAATGTCTGCAGACGCTACATGAAGGGACCGCAGCAACAGATAAGAATTTATCTAGGAGCTGACGGCATATTGAGTTCTGTGAAAGCTAAACTAAGTCAGTTGACTGTTTTTCTATGCATTAAATTCCTCCCATTGTGAATAAATGTCACTGATTAAAAAATATCCGAGTTCTCAGCGGCCGCAGGGCACGTCGACCAGCCTTTGTTATTGAAAAACGTTTTGTCCTGCTCAGGAAATCCAAAATCAATTTACATGATGTTAACTTTTGACCAATGCTGTTTATATGTTGTCCAGCAATATCTTCATTTTTCTTTGTAATTTTCTTTTCATAAATTGTTTTTGGTTACAGGGAAGGTGACTGGTGGGAAGCTCGCTCGTTGAACACCGGCAACTCAGGTTACATCCCCTCCAACTACGTAGCTCCTGTTGACTCCATACAGGCTGAAGAGTGAGTTTGCAACGGAAAACAAAGACACACACAACAGTGACAGTGTTTGTTATGTTTTGTGCTGCGCTTTAAGCCAACACTTAAGACTCCCTTAGTGATTGACATGTAGTCTGAAAGCAGAGGTCAAGTGACGTGTGATGTTATTCCAATCACCTGTGTGGCGTTCTCATGGTGACAGGTGGTATTTTGGGAAGATGGGGAGGAAGGACGCGGAGAGACAGCTGCTGGCTCAGGGCAACCAGAGGGGAACTTTCCTCATACGAGAGAGTGAGACCACCAAAGGTGAGGAGAAGAAGCATTCAACACGTCTATGCACTATCTCTTTAAAGAAAGTCTAAAAACAATCAAAGCTTTCAACTCTTTCACGTCAGCCAACCTTCCCTTCATGAAGCCTTTCACATTTCTCTCATACAGGTGCTTACTCACTGTCCATCCGGGACTGGGACGACAACAAGGGAGATCATGTCAAGCATTACAAGATCCGCAAACTAGACAACGGTGGCTACTACATTACCACGAGGTCACAGTTTGACACTGTTCAGCAGCTGGTAGAGCACTACACAGGTAACACGGCAGCAGATTCACAAATTCCTCCTCCTCTTTTCTGATCGCCTGTCAGCTTTCAAAGCTCCTGTTTCAGTGTCGTCATACTGAAATATTGCTTCAATTGATGTTTAATTCTTTCTTTAGCATAAACCTTGAACTTTTTCACATAGATATTGTCAAATTACTGCCATGACCTTCAGTGTGCTTTAGTGGCCGTGCTGTGTAGGAATGTATGACTGTTATAAATGGTCATGTGCAAAGATGCTTTGCAGTAGAACCACACAGATGGGAGGATTCAGCAGTTGTGAAGCAGGAGAAAATAATGCATGGCTTTGAATAAAAAACAAACTGCAATGTGGGATGCATTTGAATTGAGAACCAGTTACTCTGATAGCCCTCATTAAGATCCAGCGTGACCAGTTGTGTAACCATTTTTGGCTACGTTGCGTTTGGGGATATGTTCAAACTTTGCACATCTAGAAACTGAAACCTTTGCTTATTTTTTTATAATAGTTCAAGTTTTGTCGGATTTGATGCAAAGCTTCTGTGAGCTTGCCCTGCGACAGACTGGCGACCTGTACAGGGTGAACCCCGCCTCTCGCCCGGAACGTTAGCTGGAGAGGCACCAGCAACCCTCCCGACCCCTCTAAAGGACAAGGGTGTACAGAAAATGGATGGATGGATGGATGGATGGGCTTCTGTGAGCTTCAATTATTAACTCTACAGATCCTCAGTCAGATCTAAATTCAGCTCTTAAAATTTTCATACCGAACCTGAAGAAAAGTGTCTCCACAATGTGATCCTGCCACCACCTTGTTGGATAATAAAAAAATAATAATAATTTATTGTCTTCTTCACAATAATAACCTACATTGTGTTGGTTTTGGTTATCATATGTGAGCCTGGGCATTATGAATCCCTCTAAAAGATGTAAAAATTGTAGCTGTAACATTACATGTAAAAAGTTCAAAGTGTATGAATACTTTTGAAAGGAAGTCTTAAATACTTCTACCTGATACTGCTTTTTGCATTGTGCTTTTATAAGCATAAACAGTCCCTGTAAAAATTACTCAATCAGTTATGATTAATAGAAAAATGAAGTTACTCTGGCCTTTTTCAAAATGTGAGAAACACGTTTGACTTCAGTTACAAACTCGAAAAAGAAGAGTTTGGATGACATAATGTGTTTCACTTCCGTCTTACCTTAAACTAGTTGAAAGTGTAAATCTGCCCCCTAGTGGCACATTTTTGAATTAGCGCACATAATGTAGTTTGCATCTTGGCGCATGTATTTTTCTTTGTCTTTCCCACAGCATCCTGGCGTTTCTGCCACATTTATGCATATTTTTGCTTTGTACATTATATGTTTATGTGTGTTGTGCGGTTGTATGTTTGCTTAACTTGCATTTTTCTGTCTTTACCTTTGCATTTGCTCTTTTCTCCCTCTTTGTTTTGTCTGTTTGTATGTCTCTCCGTCTCTCTCTGTCTCAGAGAGAGCGGCGGGACTGTGCTGCCGCTTGATGGGCAGCTGTAAGAGAGGCATGCCTAAGCTGGCCGACTTATCAGTGAAGACCAAGGATATGTGGGAGATTCCCCGCGAGTCTCTCCAGCTGATTAAGAAACTGGGCAACGGCCAGTTTGGAGAAGTCTGGATGGGTAGGACTGTTGGGGATTCGCTGAAGGGGAAAAAGGACAACAGAAGCACGCCTGATTAAAAAATGTATAACTGTAACAGGATAGAAAGTGTGAACATTTCTTTACATAAAACCGGAAAGAAACAAATTCTTACCTTAAACAGAAATTGAAAAATTGCAAGTGGGCACGTCACGCAGAGGAAGCTGAGTTCCCACTCCACATCCAGATGTGCTGAGTTGTTCTCCTGATCCTCCTTTCGTTGCATGTGCATGTTTCTAAAACTCACATCACATTTTGTCACTCCTTTCCATCTTTTCACCAACTCTCCAACCCGCACCTTCACCCTTTCTTCTCCCATCCTCCATCACCAAACTTCTTTCCCACCATCTCTGGCACCCCCTCTCCCTCCTCTTCTTCTTAGGAACTAACGATGGACTCTGTTATTACCTGACCAAGCCCTGCCTCAACTCCACCCCTCTCACCCTGGGCCTTGGGCGGGACGCCTGGGAGGTACCGAGGGAAACCCTCTCAATGCAAAGGAAGCTGGGACAGGGTTGCTTCGGGGATGTCTGGATGGGTGAGACTCTAAAAGTCAGGAAAAAACAGGGAAACAAAGATTGTTTTGTTGTATTTCAGTGTCTAATTAAGATTTCCTTTTATGCCAATGTATTGTTTCTCAGTAGAGAACACACTGGATATTTTTACCTTAAAAGATATAACCCTTAAAGAGTTTTCCAGTGACTGAATCTGAGTGTTTTAACATATTTTTTGAGCTGTACAGGTTATCATCCTGATGTCATCTGTGCATCCTACATGTACAGTGCTGCAGGAAGTTCACATACTCCCATCACGGACACAAATCTCACACTGTTTTAGGTGCTTTAATGACACATTCGAACCATTCTTTTTTACACCATGAATTGAATACCTCCTCTAAAGTTTAGAAAATGTTGCTGAGCAACTCTTTTTGTTGCCATCACCAAGATCCCTGCACTATTCTTAATGGATATTCCATCATTGTTCTAATCTGAAATATTAGAGTTACTTTAAATTGGCAGTTTTTAGTTGTTTCTTGGGTTTCAAAGTCTCCTTTTTACTGCCCCAAACCTACTTTGTTAATGTGTTCAATCTTTAACTTGTCTGCTAGGGAAGATGCAGACTTCAGTCAATTTGAAGGTGTTGGTTTTTGATCAGGGACTTTTTTCTTGGTCTCACCGTGTTTCATGTTGATGCTAAACTTGCTCCCTTCAGACAAAGACACGGGTGTTTTTTGGCTCAGCAATCTTGGGGGTTCCTAGTTCAAACCAAAGTTGAGGAAGCCAGTTTGGAGCAAATGAACAATATTCCCAAACACCATGATTATAGTTATAATCAGTCCACGATTCCAGTGGTTCCTTAAAATCCCTAAATATATCAAATTCATGTCCATCATGAGAGTATGTATACTTCTGACCGACACTGTGGCTAAGGGTCTGCTTTTATTGATGTAAGAAAACCGGACAAACCTCCGTTCATCTGTTGTCCCTCAGCTCACTCATTAACATCATGCATGCACTCCAAAATACCAATCATGAGCATGCGTCAGTATTAACCACATGCTACTCCATTTTGTTTATTGTTTGCTTTTTATATGCAGCAGACACACTGCATGTACATGCAGCTATCAATAGGAGAGACAAATTGGAACATACATGAGGCCTTTTCCTGTGTGCATCCCTGCTTGTCTGTGCGCCCGTTAACATCAACTCGTCTGTATGCCAGGCATGTGGAACGGCACCACCAAGGTAGCGGTGAAGACTCTGAAGCCAGGAACCATGTCCCCCGAGGCCTTCCTGGAGGAGGCTCAGATCATGAAGAGGCTCCGGCACGACAAGCTGGTGCAGCTGTACGCCGTCGTGTCTGAGGAGCCCATCTACATCATCACAGAGTTCATGAGCCAAGGTATCGGGTTGAGTAAACTGTCACCACTCTGACATATTGTAAGTTTGAACTTCCTCTGTCGCAGCAGGGGGGGAAGCTTTACTGACGTCAAACTTTTGAAGTGACTTTGAATTTTTTTTTTTTCAATCCTTAAATGAAACGTATGGTTAACAAAACTCAAAGGGATTTTGTTCAATTGTAAGGATTCAGTTTATATAAGAAAAGAAAAGAACAGAAGCAATATTGATTCTGATTTTTAGCTGTAGCGCTGCTAAACACTCAAACCAAAAAGATTTTTACTACATCACTTCCAAAAAGAAGAGTGCAGTGAAAACCAGTGCTCTGTTTCTGTTTTATATGAATTTAAAACTTGGATCCTGAGATTTTATCACTCATGTTTCTGTTCCGAGTTGGAAAACCACTGGTTCTGCTAAATGACGCTCGGTGACCAGGATAACTACTAATAGCAATACATACATTTCCAGCACTGCAGAGGCAAGGTCATTAAAGATTATATATTAATCGAATAATACCTAATCTAATTAATCTTACATATTAAATAACATATATGAATGATTGAGTAGGAGACGAATTGTCAAAACTGAATATCTGCAGTTTTTATGCTGGCTGTCACTATGTTTTATATGCGAAGCAGCCATTTTGGATTATGAAGTCAAGGTTGATGAGAAACATCTGACTTTTTTACTTTCACTCTGATAATTTTCCTAATTTTAAAGGCAAAATATGTCATCTCAATGGATTTATTTTTTTATTGACACAACAAAGAAGCTGTGTCACTTTAAGGTTCACAATTCCTGTTAAGATGGTGGTGCATGGAAAACATTCATTTCTGTGATGGTACTTTGCAATAAATTGTTTGATAACCTCTGACTTGAACCGCCGTTACATCGCTGGGGGTAAGCTTAGCTTTGTTGCCCTGCTAAACCATGAACCCCTGCCCCATATTCTTAAATCTTTTGCAGCGGTAAAGTTCACAAAAGGGGACTCTAGTTTTTAATTATGTTACATATAGAAAATATATAGTTATCAACTGGACTTTATTTAGAGGGTTAAAATGTTTCTATCTCATGAGGTGTAAATTTATTCAGGTTTGTGGTGGTAATGGCACAAACTGTGAAAACGTTCAACAGTAATACATAAGTATTGTGAGTATAAACATGAAAGAGCTCTACATGTTTGACAGTGAAGTACACGCCGCAGTTTTTCAGTTTCAGCTATATGATAGAGAAGTATGTGTGCATTGACAATATTTCTTAAGACAACATGAGAAAGGCATATCATTTGAAAATGTAAGCTAATTATGTCAGACTGAAATTACAGAATTACCTGCTTATAAATGTCTATTACTCCCACACACACTCTCCCTCCTCACACAACCTAACATTTTACATATAGGATAATATATTTTGCAGTAGTACAGAACAAATTAAGATAAAACTAAATAGCTTATTTAAAATTTCACTTTACATATATTAAAAAAATGAAAATATAATGTAAAATGGCTAGCGACCCTATCTTCTTTCAATAACCTTAAAGAATTAGAAACTGACACAAGGAACTTTCAAAATTTTTGAGGAAAATCGTTAGGAAAATTCTCTATTCGTCATTGAAAGGTGCCTGTTTTTTTAATTTTCTCTCATAGGAAGCTTGCTGGACTTCTTAAAAGATGGAGAAGGGCAGACCCTGAAGCTGCCTCAGCTGGTGGACATGGCCGCACAGGTGAGGTTCAAGTCGAACAGCATGCAGTGGACAAAAGTGAGGCTTTTAGCACCACTGCAGTTCTGTGAGCATGTTTGGTTTCTCTTTGTGTGCAGATTGCAGCTGGGATGGCATACATCGAGCGGATGAACTACATCCATCGTGACCTGCGAGCTGCTAATATTCTCGTTGGAGACAATCTGGTGTGCAAGATCGCTGACTTTGGCCTGGCCAGGCTAATTGAGGACAATGAGTACACAGCCAGACAAGGTAGCTGAATAAAACATAAGCATACAGCTTTTGCCAGACGTGTGCAAGTGCTCATGGTGGATGAAAATGCCAGTTATTTTGTCTTTTTTAAAAGTTTTCTGAACTAATGCTTCTGAAGGGTGTGATGAACATGCGTTCATTTTTAAAAATCAAGAATCAGGTGCACAAGTTTGAATTTATTGCGGATTTTCTGTCAAACATTCAGGGTCAAAATTACACATGAAATCTCAATTACAGATCGGACAAAGATATAAACACACAGCTGAACTTGTTTTTAAAAGGCTCAGCTTCACCTTTATGAATAAATTTCCAAAGACTTTGACTTGAAGCCAGAAGCAATGGCCAATGTTGGACTGTGTATGTATAATTTTAAGCAAATACAATACAAATAGTATTAAGCCAGTTTCTAATGTGTTAATACTTGTAAACCCAGCACTTGTTTTTTTCTTTTTTAAAAACAAACCATGATGAGTGGAAGCAAACTGTGGTATGGAACTGAAAGTACGTGTGTGTGAGTAAGAAAAAGAGAATCCAGGCTTCATCTGCATCTTTTTGTAAAGTTATTTGTTTAGTCTTTATGTCTGTATTTTTAGTCCTAACCTATCCTAAATATATGAGCACACATCTTGACTGTGTTACCATGGTTTCAGGAGCAAAGTTCCCCATCAAGTGGACGGCTCCAGAAGCTGCACTCTATGGACGCTTTACCATCAAGTCAGATGTCTGGAGCTTCGGTATCTTGCTGACTGAACTCATCACTAAGGGACGTGTTCCCTACCCAGGTACTGGACCAGACCGGCTGGTTGAGATTAAATCCAGATCATTTCAGAGTGAAGCTGTTTAGTTTCTGCTTGTGAGACAGCTGATTATTGAGACATGGTGGGTTTTCACACTAACAAACCTTGCTACTGAGCCGCTCTGCTGGAGACTTTGTAGCCTAAGCACTTCCTCACTTGTAGATGAGAACTTACGGTAAAAGGAGGGGTAACCATTTCTTGAGCATCTACCACCCTCCTGTGCCAATTAGCATGCAGATCCTGACGCTTCCCGAGTTTACATGTTTTAATAAGTGAGATAATTTATGCAATTTCTTCATGAGCAAAATGTTATTGATACCTTACACCTCAACTTGGTGATTTGATAAAATATGAAGAAGAATTGTGTGACAAGATGGAACTGGGTTGAATAATTTCCCAGTTGTCTTAGTGAAGATGTGTTCATTTTGTTTTATCTCCCTCTTCTTCTGCAAGTTTTTATTTATTATTTTTTTCATCCAGTAAAAAATAAAAGGATCTTATGTTGTGCGTCTTCCCTTCATTTTACTTTATTTTTTCAGTCTTGTGAGCACACTGGAGATTCTTGATATAATGTTAAAAACACTCTCTTTGCACTCTGCATGTGTGCACATTAATGCTGCTGTTGTCCAGGTGATGTAAAGAAAGTTTTTTTTCTTTTTTAGCAGAGACATTTGTTGACCAGGACAATAATACCAAGGCTGAAGCGAAACCTTTCAGAGGTTTTGAAGTTGTGATGATGTTTGGTTGCACTTCAATTGCTGCACTATTTCTGCACATAACCTGACTAGTAAACATCAATCCCAACTCACCCAAAACACCCCGGTGTTACCGGAGCGCCTTGCACATTTGCTGTGTCCTCTGCTACCTGGCGTATGCCAAACTTTAGTCAGAACTTTTAATGACCTCCTTGCAAGAGCAGCTTTCTTCAGCCCACACTTTCATAATGAGAAATTTGTGAATTGTAATGATTTATAGTTGTCTTTATGAAAGATCCTCCCACCTGAGCTGTGGTTCCGTGCTGCTCCTACAGAGTTACCACGGGCTACTTGGCTCCTTCTCTGATTAATGCTATTTTTCCCCCAGTCTGTCAGTTTAGGTCAGGGCTCTGCAACATGCAGCTCCATCGCTGCATGTGATTCTCGGGTCCCTTCACAGTTGTTCTTAACTTTGACCAAAAATAAATCACAGAGAAAGATAAAAAAAAAAATAGATCTGCTCAAATTTGCTTGCCTTTTTTTCTAGCAACATCAAAAAGGTTCTCGACAGCTTTCTCATGGACCTATTCTCTATGTTCTCTGTACTTTATGATGCAGTTTGTTCTCTAATGTTCTCTAACAAACCTCTGTAGCCTTCATTCTTGTTAGAAAGAGAATTTAGGGGTCCTGTGGTGGCGCAAGAGTTAAGCACAACCCATATATGCAGACCTTAGTCCCCGATACGGCCGTTGCAGGTTCGATTCCTGGCCTGGTGACCTTTGCCACATGTCTTCCCTTTCGCTCATTACCCACTTTCCTGTCAATTCACCATCAGATAGAGGCCACTAGAGCCAATGAAGCCTTTTAAAAAAAGAAAGACACTTTAAAAACCACTAATTATTTTCCTTCCACCTCACAGTAAGGGGTACTTTATTTTGGTGCATTACAAAAAATAAAAGTAAAAAATATACTGTATATTCTAGACAAATTGCCAAAAGTTCAAAAGATAGAGTCACTTTTGAAAAGGCAGGATTTTTCTTTTAATCATTGATGTTTTTTAAAGTATTCCATTACATTTTTTTGTTATTTAATTTTTATTCAAATGTGCATAATATATTTGATATTTGTTGTGTTTTTTTTTTTTTTCCTTTTTTCTTTTAGCACATATTTCAGTTTAATCCTTCTTCCTCTTTCCCCTTAAGGCATGAACAACCGCGAGGTGCTGGAGCAGGTGGAGAGGGGCTACCGGATGCCAGGCGCCCACGGCTGCCCGACCTCGCTCCACGAACTGATGCTGCAGTGCTGGAGGCGGGAGGCCGACGAGAGACCCACCTTTGAGTACCTGCAGTCCTTCCTGGAGGATTACTTCACCGCCACAGAGCCGCAGTACCAGCCCGGAGAAAACCTGTGACCGGAATCGTGTCAGACAGATGCGGAGTTTTTTAACCCACCGTGCAGAAATACAATGACGGGCATGTTGAAGTTGAGCATTTATTTGTGCCCTCAGTGTTTTTGATCCACACTTCACTCGTATGAAGAAACATATCAATGACTTTTGACGTTTCCTTTATTTTTTTGGTTGCTGATCGTCACTGCATCCTGCTCAGAGCAGATCAGTTATCCATGCTGAGGAGTTGGAGCTCTCCTGAACCGGCCTTGCAGTAATGTTGCTTTACTCTGTAACCATGACAACAAGCAACTGAAAGAAAATGTAGATGCTTGTGTTGAGGGGTGGGTTGAGGGAGTCCAGTGGGTCCATGATCTGTTCAGCTGCCATATTTCTTCAGGTCCTTAGATTTCTTTTTTCTTCTTCTTCTTCTTCTTTTTTTTTTTTTTTTTAGTTTTGCGAGGAGAATTCCATCAGATCGACTGATTTCTGTGTGAAAAATGTGCTGATGCAAAAAGAGTCTCGCCTGCAACAAGTTGCACATCTCAAGAAAGCTCCGACAGCTGTCAGTGAACCTCGCAGTTCTTCATCTGACCAGATTATTAACAGATTCACTCTGATATTTAAAAAGCAGGTCTCTGCTCAGCAATAACTGAGCAGAGACCTGATTTCATTATAGTTATGATATTTGATAAAAAAAAAGGGTTTGATATTAAAGCTATATCTGTCTCCTTGAACATGCTGCGCTCAAAGTGGAAGGAATAAAAAAAAATGCGCTTTATGTATGAATTGTCTCGTTCATTGTTCTAATTTAACTGAATTATATCTGTGCATCACAAACATTTCTATATCTAGTAAACATTTATGTATACAGCTGTCGTCCTTTAAGGCTGGAGGGTAGAAAATGGCAAATAAAATAAAATAAAGAGGAAAGATCTCTGGCAGCAGAATGTGAAGGAATAGTGTTTTAAATGTTTTTTAATGGTTATTTTTTACACGAATGTAACCTTCATGTTGCAACTCCTTTGTCATTTTATTGTAATAAAGATCCGATATCTTTTCCAGGTGATGTTTTGTTTTCTCATTTGTTTGGGGATTTATTTTAATGACCTATCACTGTTGTTATGGGTTCTTTTGGTAAATCAAAGTTAAAATGTACCTTAACTTAAGAGAAATAGTTACTGCTTTTGAAGGCTGTTCACTTTTAACGAGGAAACTTTGGGAACCAGATTATTTCATGAGAATTTCATTTGAATGTACAAGATTATAAAGTTAAATTGAACTAATAAAAAGAAAATAAATTTCAGCTGTCAGCCTGTCATTTTTGGTGGTTGACTCTATCTTAGTAAGTATGTAGGTTTGCTCTTTTCACTACTCGCATATCTTGATGGTGAGTTAAACAATAATTAGTGTTCAAAGCTTGTTATTTTTCATTGTTGTTTTTTCACCTAATTGATTTATACTTTAGATGGGTTTCTTCTTGCATTGGATTTAATAATATGAGAGTAAATGTCACATTTTTTATTATTATAATTTTTCAAAAACCTTCAAGTTTGTCACTTATTAGTTACATTGAAGTTTGAAGACATAAATGTATTCTGGTCATCACTGAGGTATTTAAGTTGATTTCTACATTACATTTTGTTTGTGTTTAGCTTCTAGTGAGATCCTCATTACAGCTTCAAAGACCATTAAGGAAGACAAAAATTATTCTTGATTTTTTTTTTCAAGTAAAAAGAAAACACATTATTTTAATTTATCATGTGTACTTTTTTCTGTTTTGTTCCTCTTCCGAGATTGGTTCCTTCCAGCTGAAAAACTACATTTCCTACAACTCCGGAGGGTTAGAGTAAAGCCAACTACGGGTGCCCACGTGTTTTGGACAACCAGGCACGTTGGAGAGGCACACACGGAGACTGGGGCGCACCGGAGACAGAGAGCAGGAATTGCAGAGGCAGAGGCGCACGGGCGCACGGTCGATTTTCGCGCTCCCGCATACCGGGGGAGTCCCGCGTCTGTCCCCGAAACCGGAGCGCAGGCTTTTTAACGGGGCTTTGTCAGTACCTTCACTCGGAACAAGATTATAACAGAACCTCTTTGCTCCTTATTTCTTCATTTTCTCCCCTTTTTGTCTTTTTTGCTTTCCCATATTTAGCGGGTGCAGACGCTGATATTGAGCCAGAGGAGGAGCGGCTTTTAAAAGGTTTAAGTGGGAGGACGGTGGTGGTCCAGCCGGGGCGCAGCGGAGGAACTCTAGATGAAGCGGGGGACACGCCGCTCGGTGACGGCTGCTGACGGCTCCGGTGAACCGGGCGAGAAGAGGGACTGAGCCCTGCGCCAGCCTGGCAGCCTGGCAGCCCGCGTTGACACCCCGCTAAACAAGCTCCGCCGCGCTCTGCTTTACACCAGGGGGTGAGTGTTTTATGCAGATACACGAGAAAAACGCTTACCGTCCACTCATCCAGCTGTGCCGCGCACATCTGGTAGAGCTTCACGTTGAGTTTTTATTTTTATTTTTTTATCTTATTTTATTTTATTTAACCACGTCGGTGCCGTTACCTGCCGCCGCTCTGCATGCCTACAGCTGATCTCGGCTCAACTGTAGGCATGCATGCATGTGGCGATAATGATGTTCAAATACACACAGCGAATGTGCGCGGAGTGAACCCTACATAACCCCACCTGTTTTTTGTTTTTTTTTGTGTCCCTTTGTATTTATAATAATCTCACCTATTAGCCTCATTATGGCAGCATGTACACACTGCAAGCAGCAACAAAGACAGATTTTGTGTCACAAATTGTGGGACTGGCTCCATGGATTTCCACCTGAGTTTGACCGGACTTTTCAGACACACATGACTGCCACGCACCGGATGTTTCAACCCAGATGTTTGCTTTACATATAAAGGCTGAGAGGCGGGGGGTAGATGGGTGGGGGGTGAGGGGGTGGACGGCCACTCTCTTTGCCACACTTAGTTGGACAGGACACAGCAGCAGCAGCAGCAGCAGCAGCGGCAGCTCATCCTGCAGTGGTGATCCAGCCAGTGAGTTTGGAGAGTCATGATTCTGAGCTCTTACCTGTGGTTTTTAGCAAAAGGGAGGAGAAAGAGTGCAGGAAAGCTAAGAAGTCATCGCCAGTGTCTAGCAGTGACAGTTGGTTATTTAAGGGCCCCTCAGAGACATGCACAGGCTGCCCTGGTGCAGGTGCTGTTAGTATGCAGAGTGATGCTCAGAGTGTGTCTCTCTCCCTCTCTCTCTCTCTCTCTCTCTCTCTCTCTCTCTCATTCTCTCTGACACGCACACACACACACAGTCTCACGATCTGAGTCACTGGGTAAAGACTTAGTTCTCTTATATTAGCAGTTAATGAATAATTTCCCCACAATGAATGTTGGTATGAAAAGGAAATGGCTTTACCTTGGCATTCAGCTGCTGTCTGTCAGACTTGTCTTGAGTGTGTTACCTTCTATGTGTGCGTGCGTGTGTGTGTGACAAACAGAGTGAATGTGAACAGCTTAGACCTATTGTGCTTCCTACCTGTGCAGCGGGGCTAGTTGTCATAGCAACGGCCTTGTAGCTCCGTTGATGTTCCTCCTGTCCTCATCGGCAGGGTCAGCGCACCTAACACACCACATCTCGTCTCAAATCTACCTCTCTGTGTGTGTGCGTGTGTGTGTGTGTGTGTGTGTGTTTGCAGGGAAGTAGCCTTTGTTTGCACTTTGCTGCAGTTCGTAGGTGTGTAGGTTGGCAGAACAGGGAAATCAGTGTGTGTGTGTGTGTGTGGAGCTATGCGTGTGTGCACGTCTAACGGTGTCACAAAGATACACCCTGACGATATGACAGCCGACAGCTCAACCAATCACCTGTCTTCCTTTTCTCTGCCTATCAGCGTGTGAGGTTGCCATAGCCAGGCGCCCTCTTTATACAGATATTTGGAGATGGAGAAGGCAGAATGGACACATGTATGCATGTATCCTGAATGGACAGTCATGTGGAAACACTCACCGATTGGTACGGCATGAATGGCGATTCCCCTGAATTCCTGCAGTAAATTTAGAAAAAGTTTGGAACTACGTCAAGGTTCATGCAACCTGTTGAATGGTCGCATATCGTTTTATTAATGCATCACCTCTGGATGGGGAGATTGTGCATCTCGGCCTCATTGGTAGTGCGTCAGTAAGCATCACCCATCCTTGTGGCTGGTGCCTATCTCCAGCAGTCATCAGCTTCCAAGAAATTCATTGAATCCAATTGTTTTAAGTAAATTTTCAAAAACAACATTTCCTGTTTTTTTTTTCTGAATTTGGCTATTGATTTGCATTGAAGTACTTTGAGCTTTTTGTGTGTGTATATCTGTGTGTGTATGTGAGAAGGCAGGGGGGTTGAGTATATTTTTTGCAAACATCACACTAAGTCCTCAAAATCCCACAAAAAAAAAAACACTGATCTTAATAGAACATAATCACTTTGAAAACACCTCATTCAGGACATCAGTTACATGATGTGTGATTCTTCTCACTAAACTGCACAAAGTAGCTTTAAAAAAATCATAGTGGTGAATTTATTGATTTTTTATCAATGATCTCATGGAACCAACAGTTAACTATGTCAACACATAGTTAACATTACTGTCAGTTCTGGGTGTTTTCAAACATCATTAATTGAAATTCGTCTTACCAGTAATAAATCAAATTCTTAGCATTATTAGAAACTTTTTACGATGACAATAAAAGCCAGTCCCTAGTTTTTGAGTACACTTTCGCATTGTGTACTATAATATATCTTTTTTTGTTGAGGTACTCTTTATAAAGTCGGCTTTTTAACATCTCAGAGACGTGGTTTGTCAGATCGTTCCTGTGGTTTTTAGTCATCTTAGTCAGAGACCACAGAAAGAGTCTATGTGACCAGAGTGTCCTTTGTCCGTTTGCACCCCCCTCCCTCACCTGTTGCTACTTTGCACGACTTTGTGTCGGGCCATTGCTGAAATAAGTGTGTTCTCATTCTTTTAATTGCTTTCAAAAATTCATCTGCTTGGATTTTTTTTCCTTCTAGTCACAAACTACACTTAGATGTGAGTGTGTGTGCATGCTTTTTTTTTTTTGTCTCCTGTTACCCTAGCGACCTGTCCAGAATGTGGCCCCGCCTCTCTCCTAATGACCGCTGGATAGGCACCAGCCCCCATGACCTCTCATGGACTAACAGGTATAGAGAATGGACGGGAAAAACAAGCGTACACTTATTGCTAGGGAACTAACTACAAATCCCCTCTTACTAAAGAAACGTTCTTTGAAATCTACTCTTATCGACACTGTAGATCTGGCTACTTAGCAGTAGGAATAATTGTTGCATTTATGCAACTTTTGTCGGATATTCTGACGTTTTTCCTCCAAAAGTGGCTATAATATATGGTTGTGGTATCACACAGTCTGAGTCTCATCCTGGTCCTTTGCTGTTTTGGAGTAACAGTTTAACAAGCCGATATTAGCCTCTGAATTAATCAGCTTCTGCAGCGTCTCTAATCAGCTGCCTAACAGACATGCAGCTCATAGATTCCCAGCTGTAGTCCTAAAACGGCACTGCCCTAGTGAGACCGACAGGTGGCGCTCCTTTAGCTTTCACACCAGTGACCAGCAACAGGTGAGGGAGGGGAACTGATGTTAAGCCGTTGGGACAGTGTGGCAGAAACTTTTATTGCTTTGGAATCTGTAACTTTTTAAATCCCATTCACCATTTTATGCTCAATATTATCTGGTGAACATGAGAGCCCCCTTTTCAAGCAACAAATCATTAGCATCAGGATGTTGAGTGGCATTAGGCAGAAGTCTTAAAAAGTTTGTCGTTCTCATGGATCCCTCCTTAATTGACACACCGATGAGTTTAGGATTTTACTGTTGGCCATGAGTGTCCCGAATGATCTGGCCACGACTCTTCTGCAAGATCCTCAGCAGTGATTTCACCCTGGAGAGGTCGGACACCCAAACCAGCCCAGGCAACACCTGACCTGCGTCAGAAGCATTTTAAGCTGTAGAGGAGGTGTGGCTGATGGTTTTGAACCTGTAACTTTTTAGAGTTGGTACGCGTCTGATTTTTCGCACAGCATTCCATGTTTCAGGAAAACAAAATGTACCTTTTAACAGGATTTTGATTTGTGCTTTTCTTCCACCTATGAATAGAGCTGTCAGCAGACGACTCTAAGAATACAGCGGCGATTACACTCACCAACGTATTTTCTGTAAAAAAAACCCCCATAAAACCTCTTCTGTTAATGTTTTGTAACAGGATATATTTGGAATAGTTGACAGCTTTCCGTATTCCCACTACTGGCTAAAACAATAAGTCATTAATTTGCCCTTGAGGATTCAGAGACCTGTCTTTCTTGCTCCCGTTAATCTAAACGTCACCTGGAGTGAAATGGCTTTTGCCGAAGGCAGGTAAACGTGGTTCATCTCCCACTCACACGCACACACGCATCTACACACCCAAGTGCACACACACACACACACACACATTCACCGCAACCATTTAGTGTTAGTGTAAGCAGTGTTTGTATGCTCCATTCTGTCACCTCCCACACGATACATTCATAAAACGGCTCCTCGGCGCCAAAGGCAGTGACTCAAAAAGAAGACGTCTCCCCCTCTCTTCTCCCTCGCCTCCTTCACTCTTTTAACCTCTCTGCCCCCGTCTATCCGTCCTCTTTGTCAGCCCCTTCCCATCCTACTTCCTTTCTTTTTCTTACCTACGTTCCTCATTCTCCTTGTCTCCTTCACCTCCACCACCACCACCCCCCCCCAGGCGAAGCTGGTTGCAGCCGGTTTGAGTCTGACAGCAGAGAGGAAGCTGCGACCTCTCACCTCTGGAAGGATGGAGGGAGGCAGCGAGAGAGGGATGATAGAGGGCAGCCGGGATGGATGGATGGAAGTGGATGGAGGGCGGCAAGGCTGCAAGAGGCGAGGGAGAGGTCAGAGAACAGGAGGGATTTACCAAGGAAAGAGAAGAGGAGAGAGAGAGAGACGGTACGGAGGGAAAGGAGGGAGGGAACAGAGAGAGGTCAGGGAGGAGAAGGGGTGATAAATGACGAGCGAGTGGAGGGACAAGTTGAAAGAGGAGACGGAGCGCAAGAGGACGAGGAAGATGGGAGAAAGACGGAGTGTGAAACGGCTGTGTACCTCCCTAACAAGCTGGACAGAATCAGCTCAATTATTAAAGAGGAGCGAGAGATGGGGAAAACATGCACGCACGCACGCTTCCCGGCGTCTGGCGTTCAACACTCACACACACACGCACACACACACCTATTTGCAGATCATTAGGATTTACAGTCTGTCTGATTTTGCGGAGTGTTTTTGGGTTTCTGCTCTGCGCGAATTCATGAGTCTGGGTATGTGTTTTTAAAAAACAATGAGTCAGAGGATCAGCAGAGACCTCACAGACACACACACACACGCACACATTAAAAGCCAACTTGATTTCCACCATCAGTATTGTCCCATCAATATGAGTCGATAATCAGCGCACTAAGGGGTCTGTCTATAAATCCCCACCTCGAATACAGTTCTCACCCTCTCCCTCCTCTTCCTCTCTTGTTTCAAGTTCTCTTTCTCTTTTCCCTCCTTCTCCGAGGAAGTGTATGCCCCCGAGGGACTGTAGGGATTCGCTACCTTCCAGGAGAGATAGAGATTGCATGCGTGTGTATGCGTGTGCGTGAGAGTGAGAACACACACTTCCTGAGATGGAAAGCGAGTGAAAGCAGGAGGCTGTGGAAGAAGAGGGGGTGGGAGGTGTGGGATGGGGGTGAGGAAAGAGGAAGAGATAAGAGGGAAAGACAGAGAGTAGTCGGGGAGAAGGGGGTAGGGGGGATGGATGAATGCACTGCACAACGTGTGAGTGTTTCTGCGTGAGAGAGAGAGAGAAAGAAAAGGAGATGGTAAAGAGATACAGAGGCACACAGAGGGACAGTAGAAGTCATAATTTCTCAGAGTGTTGCACAGATGTGTGTGTGTGTGTGTGTTTTTTTTGTGTCTGAATGTGTTACGTTGCCTCACTCGGGCTCGGGGCCAAGAGCCCCGAGAGGTACGGCAGGGGTGGACGGCGAAAGCGCGTGCCTTCTCCTGAGGTGTGTCTGCTGGGGTTGCGGCTGACGAGCTGTCAGTACCTACACTTGGAATGTTCACAAGGCGGCCATTGTTGTTCAAACAGCCAGCAGCCTTCTCCTTGGCAACGGGCGCTGCTGCAGCGTTTCCCACAGCAACTGTGGAGCAGGAGTATGGAGGAAGGAGGAGGAGGAGTTGGGGAAGTCAGGGCCGCAGCATGGGGGCCCCTGTCCAACACGCTGGCCTCAAGGTCTGAGCGTTTGTAGGGGTCCAAGCATCTGGCTTGTGTGTCCTTTGTGTGTGTGAGGTTGATGTGTGTTTATGTGTGAGGGGTTGAACTTGTGAATTAGTACTATATGTGAACACCTTTTGGATTTTACATCATAGTACATTTTGTGAAACATGAAGCACAACTTTCATCTGCTCTTTCTGTACAGTGAAAGAGTCAGAGGATCAAGCCAACTTGATTTCCAAGCAACGTTCGTGTATAAATAAAAGAAGATTAAGATCTGCTTCTGATTCATGTTTACTTCAAGGGACGGAGTAATATCTGGAAAATCAATAAGAAGAACAAAACGTTTCATTAGCTGCAACCAGTAATGGTATCAGTTAAAGTTGCGTCTTCAACACTCATCACTGGAATTGCACAAAAACAATGCTGCGACTTTTAACTCAAATAAAGCAACATTTAGTCTGATTTGTTCTGATACGAAGTCATGGATTCAATTAGTTTTTGTCAGAAGTTGCAAAATAAAATGTAATGTATTAGCTTAAACAGTGCAATAATTTACAATGCGTGTTTATTTTAACAGAGAAAAAATATATATTTGCCCTCTGAATTTAGTAGTGTCTTACACTAAATGTCTAAAAGGTAATATTAGAAGGCTAATACCAGCCTGTAATCAACTTCTTTACATTAGAGTCGACTTTCTAACTTTACTTTGAAAAAAAGCATTACCTTAGCTGGCTTAGTCTTTCTCGCAATGAGTGATGGACAGTTTGTAGAAACAGGTGAGGGTGGGGGGAGTGTGTTAACACAGAGTGACCGTGCCCCATAAAGCTGCAGTTTCCACCTTAGTGACTTTATTGTTATGTTTATTGACTTTTCAGGCTTTTTTTAGAAAAAAAAAAATTGCAACAAATCTAGTGCTTTTTGTCTTTTGCTGTTTTAGTGTAATGAAATTTCTTTCTTACTCTTCTGAACATGTGCTGTCGTTGGTCCCAAAGCGTGGGATAAAATCACTGCACTGAAATGATTTGCTGCATTTTTTTGTATCTTTTTAGACCATTCAGGTTGTTAACGTAGGTTGTTGGAAAAGTTGTAAGACAACTGCTGTACTGTAGCTTAATGGAGTTTCCTTAGCAAAACTGCATTCTAGAAAACTGAACTATAAACTATAGTATAACTATTGTTCTAAACATATTTAGGGAGCCTTTTTGTATTGTAGCTTTCATGAGGTTGTTCATTTCTTCTGCAGCTCCAATTGCAATTACATGCAAGTGACTAATAATGTAAATTAGTGATGATGTCATTAAAGACTTGAAATTAATTTTCTTACTAAGGAGTTGGCAACATTGCGTAGAGTCAAAGAAAATCCGGTCACTCTGAAATTTTCTCTAGCATTATCAAAATAAATATGAACTTTGTATTTGGTATGAGGGAAAATTTAAGCTGCTCTAAAATCATTACTTTTTAAAACCTTGGTGTTCCTTGATACCAAATCTTAACTGCTCTTGTTTTCATCCTTTTAACATAAATTAAAAAGCACAGTTTTAACGTGACCCACTTCTGATTTTAATCCTGATTTATATTGAACGAATTTATGCTAATCTGCTCAAATGCTTTTGATGGTTCTGATTTTAATAACTGTTGCGATAGCCTTTTTACTCACTACCAGTCATTAGTATGTACAGTGGCTGAAGGACATAACAGATTAAGCTAATAGCAGATTTACACCACAAACGGCAAAAATTATAATTTTTTCATGAGCTGGAATTCTAACTAGCTTTTTGCTCTTGCACTGTATTAGATGAGGGCAGAAAGAAAAAAAACCCCTCATGTAACACTGAATTATTTGCTGTTGTTCCTGGTTAAACACAAGCTAATGTTAAGCTAGCTGCTAGCATTGCAGAGCAGCTAGCTTTAACAGAAAGTTGTAGTTTTAAACTTCTACAGCCATTTCAGCAAAGGATTATTGTAATGAAAGTTTTCTGTACTTTTTAAAATTGAAGAGGAAGAGTTCTTTATGTGTTGTTCATGTCTAAGATAGCTGCATTCTGCTGAAAATCAATGCGCACGAGGTTCTCCTGAAGAACTGCAAAACTTACAAACCAATTTGTGTACATTTTGTTTTAATCCAACTGTTAATTTAATTAAGGAAAATGCGGTGGCAGATTTCTGCCTCACTATTAGGACGTATGAAATTCTGGTTTTAATTAACATTTGTCCAAAATATGTCTGGATACCTGAAGGATAGGTGCTAATTGTTCCATTTGACAAAGGAAATATATCATTTTTAATCAATGACATTTTAAGCAGTCTAAAAGTTTGTGCACCTCACATTAAAACATTTTATTGCAGTTGTTTCATGCCTTTGACTGGAAAGAACCTTGAGTAGTTTTATCTATTAAATTCCTGCTAGTTAGTTGAACATCTTGACTCCCAGAAAGTCTAGTTTAAGCTTCCTACACTTTCTTAGAGCTGTTGAGAGCTTATTTCCTTTCCAGCTTTACTTTAAAATTAACAATGTTATATAATTAGGGTTGGATAAAATAAATGTATAACCTGGAGGTTACACAGACATATTTTCATAAGGGGACGGCCAGTAAAAACATCTCGGAGGTATCAGGAAACCCCCATTCATCACTTATGTCTTTATTTAACTGGAATTCTTGGACTTGGTCTCGGCTAGGTAGATGGTTTTTTTTTCCTTACATCTGTATTGTTTTTACTTTCCCGCATCCACATATGCATGCCTCTGTTCCCCACTGGTGTTGTTGTTGGTCACATGACCTGATTCAAAGGATGGCCATAAGCAGTGCCAGAAAACTGCCTGCAGGAGAGTGAGGAAGAGCAGGGGAGAGTGTCAGGCTAAGTTGGAGATCAAGAAGGAGTGTTTGGGGAGAGGGGGTTGTGGGAAAGAAAGTGGGGGCGGGAGGAGAGGGGATGCTTGAGCATGAGGGAGACAAGCAGAGGGGGTCTGAGAAAGGAAGGGGGTACTATGGTCCTTGTCTTAAAATAACCTCGGCATGCATGTTCCTGTGAAACAAATCGGAGCGAAGCAGTCACATGTGGGTTTTTTTTTTGGTGGTCTTTGCGGTGAAGAGGGTCCTGATTTCTCGTGCTTTCCGCTTCTTCTTCTCCAGTCCCCTGCGTGCATCTTTGGCTGATCTGCCGCTGTATCTGGTCCTTGTGAAGTCTGTTTAGATGTGCGTCTGAACGTCTGTCTGCTTTTTTTGTGTGTGTGTGTGTGTGTTTGTCTGCACATATGGTTAATGTGTTGGTCTCCGTTGAGTTGTGCGCCTGGTGTGCGTGTGTGTTGTGCGTGCTCGTGCCTGCTCTTGGCAGGAGATGCAGCACGCACACACTGGTGATGGAGATCATTAGGAATTTCCTGCAGCTGGGGAGGTGGTGGTGGATTTCTTCGTCGAGGGTGGCTGGGATGTGAGAAGGAGAAGAGAGGTCACGGTGAAGGAGAGTGTGAGTGGAGGGGTTGGATGGGGGGGCAGGAGGGGGGCTCTTGTTTTAGTGTGTTGGTGGGATTCTGATGTGCATGTGTGTGTGTGTTGTGTGTGTGTGCTGAGCTGCAGCCCCTCAAAATTAAATGTGCAAAAATAATGGTAGGTCCACTCCTGCTCCAACAGTCCCTGCTAGCTCTTCCAACTTTAACCAGGACCTAAATTTCTCAAACAACTTAGTCCTGTAAATCCACAACTTTTGCGGGGATTGGAGCCACACGTGTCATCATGTTGTTTTTCTTATCAATAACAACAACAAAAAAATATTTAAACTACTTATGGTAAAGATTCTCTATCAGTGTAAACAGTACTAGTTTTAAAGCGTTACAATTCTTTTTCATACTGTTTAATCATTTCTTTTATTGAGACGCCAGAGGTAGGGGAAGTGTCTTGCCCATTGCCTATTCTATTCTATTCTATTCTATTCTATTCTATTCTATTCTATTCTATTCTATTCTATTCTATTCTATTCTATTCTATTCTAGTCTATTCTAGTCTATTCTGTTCTAGTCTATTCTATTCTATTCTATTCTATTCTAGTCTATGAGGTTGTGTTCTGATTGGAAGTAATATTGTCATGTTGGAGTTGCCCAGTCTATGTTTTCTATTGCTTTTTTTCATGTGCAGTCTATGAGGATGTGTGCACCCTCTTGTGTTAACCATTGTATGAGAATTCAGGTGCAGATCGCTGACGACACTGAAGTCGGTATGTTGTTCTGACTGTTCACTCACTTAAAAGATTATTTGACTTTTTCACCACTGATGAATTTAATTTGACTAGATTTATCATAAATGAGAATGTTGATTATTTAAAAACCAGTCAGCGGTGTGGAGGGGTGCATGACCCAATAACAGAGCCTTCAGTCCTCTACATGGCTGTTGCGCTATCAAATAAAGGGCACTAATGTCAAAAATATCTAAAAAAAACAGTTAGAGACTTATCAAACTTTTATTCTTTTTGTGAAAACACAAAAAGTGATACATTCATTGCACTTTGGCATTAGGACAACTTCAGATTTAGACAAGAGAATAATATACACAAAGTGATAAAGTCTGGTCTTAATTAGTCTATGACGATTCCGGATCCTTCTTTGTGATTTGAGAAACTTTAAATACCAGCTAGGCAGAACATTATGTCTGGAAGTGAGATGTGTAGCAATCATTTGTTCACCGTCACACTTATTAGTAAGACTCAATTGAGTTTAGAGATGTACCAAAATGAAGATTTGGGCTGATATTTATATCCCATATCAATATTGCTGTTATTGCTGTTAATTGATATTTACAGATATTATATACACATATCGCACTACCTTGGAAAAAAAACACACTTCTGACTTCACCACTGCCTCTCTGCTCCAGATACTGCCGATACATTGTGCATCCCTTGTTGAGTCCTCGGAGCTCAATGCATTAGAGTAAGAAAAAAATTGCAAGTGTAAAAATTTGAGCAGGTTTGAGAAAGGTCATATCATAATGGCTGGATGCCTGGGACTGATCATCGCCAAATCTGCAGCTCGTCTGAAGTTTCTGGCCTGCAGTGGTCAGCACCTTTCAAAAGTGATCCAAGGAAGGAACAATGGTGAACCTGTGGCAGGGTCATGGGGAACCAAGGCTAAAACACGTGTGAAGTGAAGGTTAGCAACGTGATTGCTTTCATCAGACTGGATGCTGCAGCACAAATTGCTAAAGACATTACTGGTGGCTGTGACAGAAATGTGTAAGGATGGATTGTGCATCGGGACTGCAGGCCTGTCAGGAGATGCTGGTAATTTTGTTGGTCCAGATAGGTAGATATCTATTGGTATATATCTATTAATAAAGTTGTTGATGATTTTAGTGACTAATCAGTATGTTTTAGCTCATAGTGTCTCTGATAAGTTATGCATTTGGACGTCTTCAGAATGGAGAGGAGAGAAACCACCGCTCCATAGAGCTAAACTTTATTTTTCAAGTATTTGATTAAACTCTTGTTCATCATGCAACACATCACTAAGTTCTTCTCCTCTGTCTTCCTCTGCAGACCTCTCTCACAGACAAACTCAAATAGCCGCCAACTTGTTCCGTTTCTTCCTCGTCCGCTTGCTGATGTTTGCCGTTGTTGTTGCGAGAGGCTGAGGCTGTCTGGGCTGCAGGTTGAGGTTGCATCAGGGTTGAGGTGATGTGGAGGGAGCGGGGCCGCGATGCTGGCTGGGTTTCCACGCCGTGTCACTCGGTCTCTGTGGACCCCCTTGACCCACTTCCCCCTCCCTTTCCCATCCCCACCTCTTTCCCTCTCTCTCCTGGCCCTCACTCACACTTTCTCTCTCGTTCTTCCCTTTCTCTCCTTCATCCCTCTCCTTCTCCTTATCTGTCTGAACCTCTTGTTGGAGCCCCCCCCCCTCTCACTCTCTCCCTCCCCTCCTCCTCACCACCTCTCTTTTTCCTCTCTCTTCTGGGCCCCCCCCCCCCCCACAACCCCCCCCTACACCCCCCATGCTGTTTCGGTGCTGCTGCCTGTCTCTTAGCAACAACTGCACACCCGTTAGAGCTCAGTGAGTGCTTTTACAAACACACCCAGGAAAACACACTCTCACATGTGCACACTCCTGTTCACACACACAATCAGTTGCACGTACGCGTGCACACACTCACACACACGCACTGGGTCTAGTTCCTCATTGAGGGTTTCTGCTGGCAGGCCTGTGAGTCTGCAAGCCTTTGTGGCAGTGAGATAGATGAGGAGAGAATAGATATGCTGTACAACTACCATCTACAGAGTCATTGCGCCTCCCAGACTGCGTAACAGGGCAATTGCCCAAACTCGAAACTGGCAGCCTCTTGTCTCTGCACAAACACACTAACGCACAGGCATTCTGTGGCTTGTTGTGTTGTTGTCTCTGGCTTCCCCGCATTTGCACAATAACACCAAAAACTTTTTTGAAGAAAGTGGAGGAAAAAAGAGAAACTGTACCAGATCAAAAGTGTTCAAACACTTCTCGTACAAGAGCTCGTCTACGTGCGGCAGATTCAACAGATCATGATGTGGGAGCAGCGCATACCATCGTCTGTTTTCACCGAGACAATACTACACCGCTGTGTGTTCCAAAGCCCCAGAGCCATCCACGGGAAAATGCACCAAAACACATTCGCTACGTATGATTATATTGGAATGGCGGCTGAAGGATGCCAGGAGTGCTTTGCCTAAACAATGAATCATAGCAGAATTGATTGGCTCGCATCTAAACCCTGTCAAAATGCCCCCTGCAGAGCACAGAAGAGGGGCATTTGCATGTGTGTCTTTGTTTTTGCGTGCGGGGAGCACATGCGTGTGTGCGTGTTGTGTCTGTCTTTATGTGTAAATCGATGTGTGGGAGGACGAAGCTGCAGGGGCATATTTGCATGTGTGTGTTGGTATGTGTCGGGGAGTGACAGCGTGTATGTGTGAGCACATGTGACGCGGCGCTTAATTAAAGCATGTGCTCCTCTCCTTCCCTCACAAACTGGTCAGATGAAGCCACGATTAATGAGCGCCGTTAATTAGACCGGAGAGAAAGTGAGAACGGCAGAGAAAGTCAGGGAGGTGGCAGCGGGGCGGGAAGGGAAGGGAAGGGAGTGGGTGATGGGGTTAAAGAAGTACGAGCAGTGTGTGTGTGTGTGTGTGTGTGTGTTCATCTCCATGTTTGTCTGTCCCAGTTGTGTCATTCCTCAGAGCAGCAGAGGTTGTTTCGCTTCATGCGTGCAGCCCAGCACTCAGCTAGAGCAAAACTCCCCCTCTCCTCTTCCTCGACTGCCTCATCCTCTTCCTCCCGCTCCTCCACAACTTTTTTCCCTCTTAATTTCCCCGTCTGCCTGTCCAGTCACGATTCTTTCCCTCCTATTTCAGTCACATCTTTCACTTTCCTGCCTCTTCTGCAGCCCTGTCGCCTTTTCATACATTTCCCACCCTTTCATTCTCTCACTTTCTTTGCCTCCTGCTCAATGTCCTCCCTCCCTCCCTCCATAATCAGAGCCATATGTTGGAAGGGAAAGGCAGAGAGATCTGACAATGGACATAATTGTGTTGAATGTGGAGTGTGTGCGCTACAGAGTTAAGAGCCAGCAGCGTGCATGCATATCTGCTCACAAATGTTGCAAGCCTTCCTGTGTTTGTGCCTGACGAGCATGCGTGGCAGCCAGCACATGTGGTCCAAGTCTCGTTCTTCTGTTTCTTCCAACCTGGGTCTGCACTTCTCCTCCTCTCAGAGGTTCTGCTATCCCTCCATCACTCCTGTCTTTGTGTCACCTTCATCTCTACATCCTCTCAATGCCTCGACTTTCACCACCTCTCTGCTTCCCCCTGGTGGCAGATGTTGTTTACACATTTTCGTTCTTGTTGCATCCCAACAGGAATCTGCAGCGTTTTTGACAAAAAACATGACACTAGCTGTACTTGTGCATGTGTTCTCCCTACATTAGCTACAGTACATTGTTTCAATTGTTCAGTGAGATTTGTATTTGCAAAATGTTCTCAGTTGCTTACATAATACAGCAGCGTGATGCTATGATCAGCATGACATGCACCCAGTACTTAAATATGTTCCCAAGATCTGAAATTTTAGCCACAAGTCAACTTAAACAATTTATACTGCAAGTCATCCTCTAACATAATTGTGTCTGATGCGAGACGGTGCAGCCCTCTCTCAAATACTGATTCCAGTCTGGCCCAATTCACACTGTGACATCATGTACTAATCACTTATTCTCTTTCTCTTTGTGCTCCTCCCTTCTCCACGTGTCTTCCCCTCCACCTTCTCCAACTACTCTGTCCCTTTTCTCCTTCTGTCTGTCTCCGTCTTCTTTTTCTTTCACTCTAGCAACCATGGGCAGAAGACAGAGCCAGGGAGAAGAGAGAGAAAAGTCTGTGAGCTCTCCACTGCAGTATTGATGACCCAATGATCCCCTGCAGAACAGAGCCAGTCAGGCAGACCGAGTCAGGCTCGCCTCAGAATCAAAAATCAGCGCCACGGCCGTTTGGTCCGAGCAACCGACTGAGTGGGGTATGAATGGTAAATGTAATCTAATTTTACAATGCTGGTGTGTGGGTGGCACAGTTAATAAAAGAGGGTGCATTACAGAGTAGGATTTTGGCACGTTGCCAAATTCGTTGACTGTCTGGTCTGTAAAAGTTTAGCAGCAGTAAGAAGAAAGAAAGTCTTTCCCAATTTCTGAAATTCAACTCGAGGGTGTTGACATATTTTAACCGTCCTGGTTTTTATTTTTATTTCCATCTTTAGGTGTAAAAATCTTCTGCCCCTACAAGCTGTTGAAAGTTTCATACAGAGATAGCTGAAACCATCTCTTCACATCCTGCGTCACAACCTGCAGAACTGTCCACTGGATGAGTGGCTCATCGGATCCTCAGCATTCAGGCCAAACTGGCGCTCCGGCATGTCGTGGGGAGACGCGGCCAAAGAAGAAGGGTTTTGTGGTTAGACTGGAGAAACTGGAAAGAACTGAGTCCTGGACAGGGGAGCTCACACTCCATGGCGCGTTCCAAGATCCATTTCATGATGGACTGGCACTTGTAACTTCTGACATTGCCCCCGCCTCCCCATCCACCCTGGCAACTGGTGCTCACCTGCTGGAAAGGCTGGGGCACGGCATCTACCTGCAGAGGCACTCTGACACCTGCATGACAGCCGAGGCAGACACGTTTTCAGAGACGCTCAGAAACTTGCAAGCACATGTAGACCCAGAGGTTCATGCAGAAGCTTTCTCAAACCCAGACAACTGTGGAATCATGGAAATCAGCAATCACAGTGATTCTATAGACTCAGAACTCTCTAAAGCTCTCACAGTAGAGGCCATGAACACAACTTCACCTCAGACTTTGCCTTTGGCGATTGGCAATCATCCTGCAACTACCAATCCGCTGGAGGCCCCCGCAGCCCGGACTGCGGAGTTTGACACGCCCTCAAACTACGCTCCACTCCCCTCTGGCCCTAACCCAATAACGGTGCCTTCTTCTCTACCCGTAGAGACAGAGAAGAAGTATGCACTCCGCAGCTCTGGGCGTCCTCGCTTCCCCTTGCACTTGCGTAAATCCTCTCGGCTGCATCGAAGCATTGAGGATGGGGGGAAAGGATCAGGCAGGGACAGGGGAAGAGAAGAGGAGGAAACATTAGAGGAGAAGATCTGGATGGTTAAAGAGGACGAAATCACTGCAGATGCTAAAGAAGAGCGGTCTTCTGTGGAGGCTGTTCTACCTGCACCTACTTGCCATACAGATATGCCTCTTACTCCGAGTGAACCTAAGCCTGCTCCCAAACCTCTACTTAAGCCTGGGCCCAGACTTGGGCACAGACCTGGACCTAAATCCAGGTGTAAGCCTCCGCTGAAATATGTGCACAAAGCAGCTCCTAAGAGTATTTTAAAGCAACGTCTGGCAGCACAGGCCCTCCGCCAGAGTGCTGCCTCTCATCTCACATTTGAATCGGCTCCACCTGCTCCTTTGTTGACTATGAAGGAAGAAACTGGTGCAGGCATGGGGCTCTGTCCTCCAAGTAACAGCAAAAAGGGCCGTTATGTTGGTGTAAGTGTATTAACATTAACAAATAAAGTGCCTTGCAAAAGTGCTCCCAACAAAATGAACCTTTTCACAGCTTGATTTGTGCTGCAACCACAAACGGTGGTATATTTCAAATTGATACATTTCGTTTTTACAAAGAGCTCAAAATTTGGTATTCTGCCTTTTTAGACAAATCTTTGTAGAATCACATAGTGTCACATCTTCTGCAGCTCCCAGCAGGTTTTCTTCCAGGCTACTCCCTATTTAGCTTCACCTGTCTTCAAGTCTGACTAACCTTCTTGCCTCTGCTGAAAATAAGCATCCCCAGAGTATGGGGTTGCCTCCACCATGTTTCATTGTGGTTCTGGTGTGTTCAGGGTGTTGTGCAGTGTTAGTATTTTTGCTACATACAGGGTTTTGAGTGTAGGCCAAAAGATGTAGTATCACTCTAAGAAAAGAACCTACTGCCTATAATTTGTTGTGTCCCCTAAGACTTATGGTAAACTACAAACAAGGCATCCTATGCCTTTCTCTCAGCAACAGATTTCTTCTTGCCTCTTTTCCATTTAGGCCAGATTTGTAAAATGTACAACTCAACATTTTTCCACCTCAGGTGTGGATCCCTTCAGCTCCTCTGGCCTTACCATGAAACTTTTGGCGTCATCTATGATTAGTGCTTTTTTGTCAGCTCTGTAGATTTGCAGCTGTTTTACATGCTTTTGGTTTTTGAACGATTGAAATAACCTATGTAAGTTATTCAAAGTTGTGGATGTCGTCCTTAAGCGTCTCCGTAACTGCAAGTTTGTCTGTTTACATAATGTCAACGTAACGTATTTGTAGTTTAAGCAATATTTAATGTGAGAAAAGTTCAAAAAGTCTGAATACTTTTGCAAAGCGCTGCCTACATATCACTGTACTATAATTTCTTCTTCACTCAATCTTAAAATACATATAAATTAATCCTTTGTTTTCTATTTCTCCATTACTCAACAGGTAAGGAAGATTGTTGTAAAGGTGCCTCGCATTCCTGTCAGCCTAAGTCGCCGACAGAAGAGCTACAAAATTTCCAGTTTGGAAACAGTTATGGGGACTGAGAAGACTAATGACGGCAGTCCGGAGGGGTCTGAGGCGACACGAGAGCCAACAGCACTCCTCCGCATGAAGAACAATGGGAAAAGTGTGATGGTCATGTTTCCTCCTGGAGAGCTCCCTGTGATTCTCAAACGCAGGCGGGGGCGACCTCCTAAACAGGCTTTACCGGGAATACAGGTCGAAGTACCCAGTGCTGGGACTGCTGGGATTACTGGAGACCAGCCCAAGAAGCCCAGGAGGCGACGTCGGACTAAACTCCCCTGTCCGTTTCCCTCCTACGTTAATGACACAAATGATGTGAAAGCTGAATATGGGGATGTTCTCTCCAAATTGGCATTTTTAAACCGCCAGCCCCCTGCCACTGGTCGCTGCTCCCCTCCTCGTTGCTGGACACCAAGTGAGCCAGAAAGCTTTCACACCCCCCTGGAAAATCCTGGAATATCCACCCTGCTCCACAGGCTCACCGGGTCTAGGCGACCCAGAGGTGGCAGAGGAGGGGGGCTTGGCAGAGGTGGAGGAGCAGGAGGGGGCATCATGGGCAGTGAGTGCAATAAAAGCACATTCAGTGACTTCTTTGAATCTATTGGGAAAAAACGAAAACTGAACCTCCTGTCTCAGCATGGATTACCGAGGAAAAGACGGAAGGGTGTGGGAGGAGGAGTGGGTAGGGGAGGGGGCATGGTGGGAACAGAGCCTGGGGGCGAGAAAATTGTCAGACGGAGACGAATGAGAAAAAATGGTGCATTTAAAGGGGAAGTGATGTCCATGGGGCAGGACTGGCCCAATGGGACAGGTGGATGGGACGAGGAGGGGGCTATGGATAAGGAAAGAGCTTTGGGTGGGTATCAAATCTGTGGATCTTCAAGGGGGGGCTTCTCCAGCTGTAATGTTGGACGAGGAGGGGCCTACAGTGGTCCAGCTGGAAGCAAAGGGGGTGGGCTAGCAGGAGAGGACTCACAAGGACTATTTGCTGGGTATTTTCGATCCCTCCTCGATTCTGATGACTCCTCAGACCTCCTGGACATCTCCTCCCAGTCGGACCCCCGGAAATCTTCATCTTCTGCCTATGATCCATCCAGCTCGGCGGCCTCTCACAGCTGGTCTCCTCCATTCCCCAAGTGGAGCACTAAAGGAGCAAATGCAGGGGTGGAAGGTTCAGCACAGGCACACTGCTCCTCTGCAAGACCCCCTTATAGCTATGGAAGCTTAGCCCAAGTATCTCCCACCACCTCTACGTATCCTAAATCCACACCGCCATCTCTTTCACACTCTCCCAGCTCCCCCCACCCAGCCTCTTATGGTCACTACCCTTCTGGTTACTCCTGCTCTCCACCCGTAGGGCCACAGAGGTCCTCTGACTGCAGCTTTGGATATGGTGGCAAAGGGACACCTGCCAATCAGATAGGTTATTTGAACTACCAGGGAGCAGCCAAGCGAGGCTTCAGTGGCTATCCAGCAGTAAGCCATTCCTCCATGGGGAGAGGGGAGTCAGCAGGACCCACATCACCTGGAGGAGGGTACATGTCTGTGGCCAAAGGGAGCCCTTTCAGCTCCTCTGCCACAGAGGGCTACAAACAGTACAACTCCAACCAGTGGAGCTGCAGGTAACATGATTAAACTTTTAGATGACAAGGTTCCAGTGTGCTCTAGAAAGTATTCACCTATTCATCCTTAAAAGGGGTGTTAAAACTTTGAATCGTATATATAACTGTTTCTGATTGGTGGAACTGTAACATCAACTTGTGAAATCTAAAATATAGTTGAATGTCAAGTGTATAATTTGCTTGTATGATCTCTTTCCTCAGGCAAGCTTTTGGTCTTTGGTCAGCAGACAACTTTGGGTCTCAGTATCATGGCTATAGTGAATATGGCTCCAATGAGTCCAAAGACATCTTGGATATCTCAAACTACACCCCCCAGAAGGCTAAGCGACCACCGTTTCCTGAGAGCCTGTCAGAATCCTCCTCGGACTCTTCACACGTTGGCTCAACAGCGCCTGTTATCGGACCCAGCTCCACTGGAGGCAGCTATAGGCAGAACGAGGCTGCCTCTGTGAGTGCAGGCCAATCGAGTCTGTCCAGCCTGGAGAAACTAATGATGGACTGGCATGAGAGTGCTTCAGGACCGTCATACAACTGGAGCCAGGATGTCCTTTTCCAAGGTGGGGGGACGAGCAAACCCGGCCGTGGTCGCAGAAAACGGACTGAACTGCATTTAGAAAAGGAAGGAGGTTCTGCCTTACATTCGGATTCACCGTCTAGTCCTTCCCCGACACCCGCTCCAGGACCTAAGCGGGGAGGGGCTGGAGGACGGGGAAGAGGCTCCAGAGGAGGTAGAGGAGGACTATCTTCATGTCAGAGAGAGCGTCCAACTGGGTCCAAAGGCAGAGGCAAGATGGCCTCTGTGTCAGGAGCAGGACTGATGGTGTCAGCTGGAGGTCCAGAGGGTTCTGGGTTGTTCCAGGAGGGGCTGGATTATTACAGTGGAGACAGTAGCAGTCTTTCTCCACTGGCCACACCTAATCCTGCTCCACCTTCCAGCTACCTCCAGGATACCTGTGAGTACCCCTCCCCTTACTCAGCCCATCCTTCCACTCCGTCCTCTGAAGAGCGATATCCAGCCTTATACCCTGGTGAATCCTCCTCTTCCCTCTCACCCAGTGTGTCGTCTCCCCCTTACCCCCCCAAGCCCACCCCTCCTCCGACCCAGCCCTACCACCTTCTCCCATCCAGGACCTTTTCCCCCTCTTGCTCCCCCTCGCCACGTTTGACCCCCCACTGCGGCACAGCGCTCAGCCCATCGAACCGACCTCCTCCGAAAGACCCCCAATTCTCCCAGTATGACTCCCCCAGCTACTGCAGCTCTCCTTATTGGTACGGACAGACATCACACAGCGGCAGCCCCAGTCCGCACTCAAACACAACTGTGCACGCCCACAGCAATCCACACGCAAGTCCTCATGGAAATGCACATGCTAACTCCCTCGCTAGCCCAACTGTAAACACGCACACACACATGAGTGACACACAACACCAGAGCCACACAAATCTGAGCTCACACACCAGCACTCATCCAGCCTCACACCTCCAAAGCAGTCAGCCCCACCTTAACGCTCACCTGCCCGCCCTCGCACACCCCAACCCCAGCCCTGGCCTGCTCTCCCACTCAACACCTGGGCTTTTTGAGGAGCGCAGCCCTTCCTCTGCCATGGCCCCCCACAAGCGGGATTTGGTCCCTCACAGCATGAGCACAGGCCTTCGCCAGGGTCCCCTCCCTCATTCCCCTTATTCCAAGCCTCCTCTAGACGCCTCACCCCATCAGGAGGACACCAGTGGCTACACCCTGCCCCAGCAATCCTACCAGGGCGTGGGACACCGCTATCCCCCCCAGACCGCTCAGGGTGGAGGGGTGTTGTGCCAGCTGCTGGACCCAGCCAGTGATGACAGCTTCAGTGTCACCAGCCTGTAACAGCAGGTGAGTTAGTAGAACATCCATTCATTCTTTTTTAGACAAGCATTGTATTATCCAAGAACACAAAACTACTAAAGTGTGTTTATTTGAGCACCTGAAAAACCATGAGAAAATGAAATGGAATTAAATAAATAACACTTCTCATCCTACAGTAATCACATGCAGCACTAGCAACTGTAATTTTACTCACTCAAGGATAAAAAGACCAGATAATCTTTCCTGCTGAGCTATAGATAACACCTACAGCTGATAATCCAGGTGTCTGAGAGAGCAGACAGTATCAGACAAAGGACCAAATATGATGTGGTCCAGTCAAAATCCAGACCATAGTCCCATTGAGAATCTGCAACAAGACTTTAAAATCTCTATCTTTACACATTCTATACATCCAATCTGACTGAGCTTAACCAATTTTGTAAAGGATGAATTAACATTTAATTCTCTTGATGCGATTGACTAAGCAAAAGATGCTCACACAAACCAGGAATTCAGCTGATATTTAAAATCAAATGCACTCAACAGTTTTTAGATTTTTTTTTTTTTTTTTTTGTAAATCAATTTTGAAATCATTTTACTTCCAGTTCAAGATTATGCACCAGCGCAATAGTAAAAATTCCAAACATTTTAAGGGGTATTAATACATTCAAATTTAAGTAGATAATAAATAACAAGCTTATTTACCATCTATTTAAAAGACCGATGTGTTTGTCATGTAAAAAACTGCATTAGATTAACTGTGTTACGTTTAAGTTAGGAAAACGTTACTATGAACCTCTGAACTCACCACTGCTCCTTGAATACCACTCAATGTGTGCTTTTGTGTGCAGTTGTTCTGTGCTACGAAGAAGTGTTTGGCTACACTAAAGTTAGAAGCTATGGCGATGGAGGAGCTAGTTTATAGAGGCAAACTATAAGCACAGACAAAACATTTAACTGAGGAAGTAATATAGGAACCACATGAGCCGATGTGAGTTGAACCCAAGACACTTATGACATTTGTTGCTACAGACACTGCCTGGAAAATGACTGTCAGAACAAGAACTACAGCTCAAGAGGCAATATCTCAGTAATTAATTTTAAGGAGATCAATAGCAAAGTTAAATTTCTGAAAAAAAGAAAAAAGAGCATTTTGACTTTATAAGCAGTTGACTCAAAAATTGGTTGACATCTATGCCCAAAGAATATCCATCTGTTGAACAGAACATTTTTCTAGAAGGATTCTACCTTTTTTACAAAACCGACCAGAAAGAGAAAAATACATTTAAAGCAACATACATCCTCGTTCCTGGGAAAGTAAATTTGTTCCAGTGTCTGGCCCTTTAATGCCTTTAACCAAGTCAATATGTCCACTTGGAAACAAAACGCCGGCAACTCCAGCCTTAGAAGAATACAGTGTGACTTGTGAGCAGAAGAAGGACCAGATGTGGAGCTACAGTCAGAAAATTCCTTATAAATCAACTAAAGTGACAGCGATGCCTCTTCCAGCTTCTGTGGGTGCTGCTTCCAAAAATGTTTTTTTCATCATTCAATAAAATATCAGGCCTTATGTATAAAGTTGGGGGATTTATGGCACTTGTTACTTTTTTTTTTCCTTCACTTTAAACATTATTGTTTCAAAGTTTGGAAATATTGATCATGGCCAATAACGTCACTAATCATTTATTCAGCCATTGTTTATCCAGAGTGGAACGAATTACAACATGCAAAGACAATACCAAATGAAAAATGTCTTATAGATGATCTAAAATGTCAAAATTAAACATGCAACATCTAATATATACTTGCGCCCCCACCAATATTTGGCTAAACATTCAACAGTACGTTGAATTTTGACCAGATGCATATTTCATTTATCTGGTTTCCTAGCACAGATCTGGCTTTTAAGTACAGTTTAGGGTTGAAGTTGTTCTTTTGTAAGTCCCTTCAAAAGGCTAATGTCAGTCTTAATCCGCTCCCAAACAGTTCTGATATGTATTTGGGATTGCTGTCCTGTTCAGGCAATTAATTGTGTTCAAGTGTAAATTAAATGAATAAACCTGTAAACCCATGATGGAAGAAAATTGGTTATAAAACACAGGAACAACAATGCAGCGAGGCCTGCAACAAATTAGTGACTCACTCAAGCTGGAATGAAATTTGCAGCCGTCCACAGGTAAAAGACAAATGTCTTCTGGAGAAACGCTTCATGTTCAGACAAGACAAAGGTTGAGCTATTTGGCCACAATGACAAGAAGTAAGTGTAAAGGAATATGTAAAAACCTAAGAACACTGAAGCAGCTGTCGGGCATGGTTGTGTCAGCATCATGCTGTGGGTATGTTTCAGTGCAGAGGTGCATTGGTATTTTGATCTTATTACAGTGCAATGATCCATATATCAAAGCATATTTTTGAATTAATAAGTAAAAAAATGTATCAATTCAACACTTAAAAAACTGGTTCTATGTCAGGAAACAGACGATGTAAAATACTCACTCAGAATTATGCCTGGATTTATTGAAATCTCCCAGTTGCTAAGGAACATTTATCCAACTGTATTGCTTGCTCTTTATTGTGCCAGGTGTAGAGTTTTTCTGACATGATGTGATTGCTTATGGATCATTCCATTTTGCTTGTTTTATCTCTGAAAAAAAAAGAGGTTAGACACTTCTGAAGTCCCTCTCCTATAGTCTACGCTGCCTGAAAATACAAGTGTGGAATGCATAGGGATCCACTGTCAGCTCCGATTCAGCCAAATGCGGCAAAGGTGGACGGATATTGATTGTGGTTACAACTTAATAACAACCCAAAATTTAATGTGAAGTAGAAGACTCTGCAGTGGCCGAATCAATTAGCGTATCGCTGCCCAGCTGAGCAGCGTTTAAGTTGTTGAAAACAAACAAACGTCAGAAAACAGTTATAGATGGCTTTGGGATAGCTTTTTGCCAAGCTTCACCACAATAGATCTGCTAATTCTAGACTTCAGAGAGTGCTGTTTGGAAAGAGATTTTTCTCTTTACTACATCAAATCGAACAATGTTATTCAAAATGTTCTTTGTGAAAGCAATTCATTTTCTTCCAACTATATTTATTTGATAGTGTTAGTGAAATATACTGTAGCTTCTGGTTGTAAAGTGTCAAAATAGAAAGATGTTCACTACTTTTATAAGGTACTTTGTGCTAATCATAATCCTAAATATCTTTAAAATTTGCTAAAAATATGGCAAGTCTCCGAATACCTTTTTCAAAAATGATTTTACAAAAGTTCTACAATGTGATTTCCAATTTCAAAATATGTTTATATCTTTACATTTTTTTTTCTCCCTCTTTCTGTGCTTCTTCTCAGGTTCGAGTCAAGCTTTTACAGATTTGCAAACATATTTTTTAAAGGGAACTTCTTTGTGAGAGACTGAACTGAAGGGTGAGAATTTAGCTGCCAGCCTTGGACAGTAAAGCTTTAATTCTCCAGCACTGACAATCAAGATCAACCCATGAAACTCAAGCATGCACGTATACGAAAACACGCGCACACTCGCGGCACTCTCTCAGACAGACACGCACACAGGCAAATGAGGAAAAAAAAAAACCCACACACACACACACCCACACACAGAAACGCATGTGCAGATTAGATCACTACCTAACCATGATCATACGTGAGCACTCTGTCCTGGACCGAGAGGGAACGGCCAAGAGGAATCTGACAGACAAAGTCCAGACGGCGGTGGACAGAGATGAAACTATATCCCCATCCCTTTGGGTCCTTCTGTGACACATGCAGTATCTCGCCGACTCCTTTTCCATTTCTGTTCTGCAGTATAGACAAATTAGGATCACTCTGCTTTCTCTCTCTCTCTCTCTCTTTCTTTCTCTCCGTTTCGCTCTTTCTGCTCCTGTCTCCAAAACTTCTCCATTTACCGCTAAAGCCAGCTGCAATGTTCTGCACTCAAACCACTCAACTGTCTTGTGCCGCAACCTGAGCCGCATCTGAGCCCAAAAATCGACTTTTTCCTTCTTCTTCTTTTTTTTTTTTTTTTTAAATACCATGAGCCTAGCCAAACGTCCCGCTCTGTGCACTTCTTCTTGATGTTTGTGTCCCATAAGAGAAAAAGCAGACTAAATCAGTTTCTGCTCTTCAAATACCAGCATCTGTACATACGACTTCAGCTCCAAGACCGCGGGGAGGATGGTGGCAGAATGGGGGTGGGGGAGCCATTATCAACTTTCCTCTCGTCTGCGTCTTACCGTGATTTCTCTGCTCTGATAGGGAGGGGAGAAGAGAAGTAGGAGGAGGACTGCAGCTTGGAGACTCAACATCCTGTGTTTTGCTGTTTTAACTACAAGGGAAAGAGACACTGAAATTACACAATGGCCCCAAAGAGACTTGTTTTTTTTTTTGTGCGTGTGTGTGTGTGTGTGGACTCCAGACAGGGGATGGATTTGCGTGACTGCAGTGATGCATGTATTTGTGAGTTTGTTTGATTTTTTTCCTGAATGCGTGTGTGTGGGTGCGTGTATGCGTGTGTGTGTGTGTGTGTGTGTGCCTGTGGGGTCTAAAGGATTGAGGCTCCAGAGATGACAAAATCTTGGTGGGGCCTCATTTCTTTCTTTCTTTCACTCTCTCCCTTCTTTTTTTCGTGGTCTTGTGTTGTTTGGTGGTTTTTGTGCTGCAAAAAAAAAAAAGAATTGTATATCTGTCTGTTACATATCATGTATGTATCTGAGGTGCAAAATATTTAAATACACATTACGTTCTTGCCATTGGTAAACTTGTCTGTCTCGTGCAGTTTCTTCAGCAGATAAGAGGAGGTGTTTTGCGTGTGATTTGAGAGCCTTTGTAAGCGCCGGGCTTTGCCTGCAACTGTGAGGGAAGGAGTTCAAACAAGGACACGATTCGACGGGGAGTAAAAAAAAAGAGGGGAGGAGAGGAATGAGTGATGAGGAGAGTAATGCGGGATGTGCTGGTAGCTGGAAAGGAACCAGACGGAGACAAAAAAAACTAAAAAATGCAGAAGAGGGTTTAAATGGGTTTAAAAATATATAAAAAAATATATAAATATCCCTGCTGTAAGACTTAAAGAAGAAACTGTAAAAAGGGTCAATCAAAAAAAGAAAAGAAAAAAAAAGGGGTGGGGGGAAGCATGTTTAGAAGGTAACTTGCTGATGGACAGAAATATTGTAAATCCACAGCTTGTGTGTACGCGTGTGCCAGACGGACGCGCAGAGTGACAGCGAGTGAAAGCAGATGGGGGAAGTTTACGGGCCGCAGATTGTGTACAGTTTGTCAACAGGCTGATTAAATAGACTCAGACATGGCCGGAGGAAACGTGTTTGCTGTGACATTCCACTGTATGGCAGAGGGGGGACACGTTCTGTCAACAACGCGACATGACAGACAGAACGGCTGGGAGGAGGGGGGCGGGGCATCTGCTCTTTCTTTCTCACTTTTATGTTCTTCTATGTTTGTATAAAACATTGACATTTTATCTGCATTTAAATAGCTGGTAAAGTCGCTGCTAACTGTAATCCATCTGTACCCTGAAGCTAATCCACATGGCGCTCTTTGTACAATATTTGGCTTCAATATAACATTTTTACATTTGAGGGCACTTTACTCTCTCCATTGGTATTCGGTAGTTCAGTTGGTTTACATACTGTTGTATTCCACAAATTATAGAAATTTATAACAGTAACTCAATTTACTAAGCGTAGAGATTAATTACACATCGATAGACGTTTTAAAGCCATTATTTCTGTTAATTATTATGATTTTCTGCTAACAGCTAATTAAAATACAGCACTAAGATTGCTTTACACCAAACCAACAAAAAATATTCTTTAAACAGAAATGTGGGCTTGATGTTGCAAAGTAGGTTTAATACCTGATTAAAGGTTGTTATTTCAGAACGCACTTTCTAATTTACTGAAACTTTCTAATGCCAATTTTCAGTGAATATTATCCGAAGGCAGTGGAAAACACAAGTAGATCTAATTCATGTCCAGCTATAAGGAATCAATTCGGTGTAAATTCAGACCTGAATACAAGCAGTCATATGCAGTCACATTCAGATGACCATTTAAACAAAATTGGTAAAAAGTTGCCAACTATGTGAGACGTTGCCTTTGCAGGGTTCTTTAATCCTGAGCAAGCAAGTGGTCATAGTGGAAATGAAACAATCCTTTTTAACAGGAAGAAACCTCCAGCACAACTAACGTCAGTGGGTGCAGCCATCTGCTGCCAAATATGGAAACACTGAACCAGGGGTACCTTTTATGAGACAAAGAGAGTACACAGGGCTAATGGCAGCAATTTTAAATTAGCTGATGCTGCGCAAAAATGAATGCATCTCTCTTGACAAATTTCACAACCAATAAACGTTGCACACGACAGCATTTGCAACAGGATAACAAATGTTTATGAGAAAGGTTAAAAAGAAAAAAGGTTTTCAAAGCTGGCAAGAACCCAATATTCCTACGTGGCGCCGTCCTTCAGACTAACTAGAACAAAAAAAACAGTTTTAAGTGCTTAAATTAAAACCACAATAAACAAGACTCAACTGGTGAGACACTTGGGGACAAAGAAGCAGTTGGATGAATATTTGGTGTTTTAGTCCAAAAAAAAAAATCAAACTAAGATACAAATATCTAACTTGAGTGTTACAATGATTGGTAAGCATTAGATATCTTGATTAAAAAAATACTTTAACATTTTAAGGAGGTTTCTTTTATAAAATCCAGATAAACAGAGAATGCCACAGAACTGAAAATAGCCCCCAAAAATTTGGAGTTTCTACAATCATCTAGATTGCTGAAACCTAAAAGATGAGGCAGTTTCTTGACCAAAGCTCTTCGTCCTTCTGGCTCATCATTTCTCAACACAAAGAATCACAAAGCAGCAATGGCTGAAACTCTGCTCAAAGTTCACTGCGAAGATTACAAAGAACCTGGCAAACTCAACAGCGGCGTAGCCATTTAGATATTTCCATTACGGATGCTCTATGAGTAAAATGTGCCCCATCTTATTCTTGTTCAGAATAAAATGGGGCATCTTTGCTTATAAAATGAGGAAGATGGATATTTTTCTTCAGTTAGGCTACTTCCTAAATGAATTTCTTAGTGATATAATAAAGATGGGACACAGTAACTGAGAGGCATCATCATTCAAACATAAACTGAAATATTTATGGCATAGGTTATAAATATGAAAAGAAAGAAAACGACAGCACCAAAGCATTTATAGCAGCAAATGCAAATTAAAAATCAGCCCGAGCTTATGTGGTTGAATGAAAAATGGGCCAATGTGAAGCTATTTGTAAAAATAAAATACTTTCATCCATAAATAAAGAAAAACTTTAAAAGATCTTAAGAAAGCCAGCAAGAAAATATAGTCATTCAAATATTAATATTGAGAAAATAGAATATAAGCGACTACAGTCAGTGGACTTTACTGTAGCTACGCTATGGCAGTTCTGTCTGAGATACGCTTTTCAACAAAATTAATCTTTATCTTTTAAATGTGAATCCTGTGTAAGTATGTGTGTTTTTTCTTTTCTCATCACCTGACAGAAAACTATTTTTCTTTGCCTACATTTGGTACTTGTTGACAGTTGTTAGATAAATAAAGTAGCTTTTTAAGGGGACCACTGCTGACTGAAGAATGCGCCTTGTCATCACAAGTTTCCCCTGAAGGTTACAAGGAGGAGGAGGAGGAGGAGAAGGCCGGGGACGAAGGGAGGGGACGAAGGAGGACCCAGCCGGAACTTTCCTCTCTTATCTGCCCTGGGGAAAAACGGGGGAAGATGGGGGGGAAAAAAGTTGGATTACTGGGAGATGTTCAGCGTCGCAGCCACGGAGGAGGCGTGCGGGAGATGGGTGCTTTGCCCCGGTCGAGAGCGGGCCTCGTCCTGCTGCTGCTGCTGCTGATCCCACCGGTTCTCCTCGCCCTGCAGCTCCTCGTCGTGGCGCGTTTGTGGGTGGAGGAGAAGGACGGAGCTGTCGCCTTCGCCGTTATCAGCATTGAGCCGAAGAGGAGGTCAACAGGCAAGGCTCGGGGAGCCAGCTCCGGGAGAGCGGGGACGGAGGAGGAGGTGAAGGATGGGGCGCGAGCGTATGAGGAGGAAAACGAGATGCACGAGCGCCAGGTTGGTATAAAAACAGGTTGTAGAGAAGTTTCTAAGTTAAGTTCACGTCTGCTTATTACTCGTATATTTCACAGAAAAGATGAGTTCATAAGGTTACAGTTTCACAAAAAAAAATTTTTATTTTCCAGTGACAGTTTAATGTGCGAAATCGTATCACGTAATTAAATAACATCAAAGCTAAAATGGACATGAACAACATAAGAAATAAATGTATATTTTATGAAAAAAATAAAAATAAAATACAGCCAAGAATAAAGAGCTTAAACTGTTGCGTTAATAAGCCTGTTGTATTGTGGGCAAATTATTGTCCACCTGCAAGTGTGCTATCCTGACATTCACTTCAGGAACCAGAGTAATAAACAAAATATAATAATATGAGTATATTTTTTGGTGCAAATGTTGTAACGTATACAAATAAAAAGTGCACATAAATAAATAAAAATGATAAATAAGTTGTTGATGCAACCAATTGACTTCGTGGTGGTTGAACACTATTGGGGTCACAGGTCTCCTCATTACCAGAATCAGGATTTATTGTTGTTTATTGGTAACTGGTGCATTAAAGCAACACTCATGTTAAACAACAGAGACAGAAAATAAAGATACTAGAAAAGAAGGTGGCATAACAGCAACAACATACATATAAATCACAAAGAAAATCTCATCTATGCTTAACTTGTATTTCTATGTCAGTGAAAATGGTTTAGTGCCTAATTTAGTGAAAAGTTGCAGCATAAGTGTTTTAAATAATGAGTAGTTTTAGCAGAACAATTCAGCCAGGCACAGCAGGTGGGCAGCACATAGACTAGAAACTAGTAAATCTGTCCCAGAGGACATTGGAGTGCTTAAACCCTCAAGAACATTTAGTGCTTTCTAGAGAAAGGGTTGGATTTCCAGGTGAGAAAAGGAATAAAAAATGTGCCACAATTAGACGAGAAGAAAGATTTAAACAGTGTTTAAATCATTAAGTTTAAGGTGTGCAACTTGTGGCTCCAGGGCCCCTGAGGCCCCTTCAGTGGCTCTGTGACATTTGGCAAAACAAACTTTTGAAAGAAACCAATGACAAAAAAATAAATAATGTTACCACATTTTAGTAATTAACATTTTCTATGTGTTTTCTACATGTTGTAACACAACACCTGCATAGAATTCCTGCATTAGAACCATGCTAATATTCAAGCATTTAAAGCGTTCATAGATTTTCTGTGATTTTTGTTTATTTCTTCTTCATTTTCCACAAACATATCACATTCAGTTAAGGGAAATAATTTGTTCTCCTTTTGAAAATGTCTGTTGGTTTTCTTGATTTAAGTAAAAAAGTAGAAAAGAAGAAAAGGAAAAAAATATAAATGTATATCTCTTTAACCTTAAACAAAGTGACTGTATTTATTTATAGAAGTACTAGTAAAACTTTAAAAGCCATCTCTTTTTTTTTTTGTAAACCGCAGTAGGGTTTAGTGGCTATAGATAGATTTAATTTTGTAAGAATAAAGGCAGAACTAAGTCATGGATCATAAACATTGCTGACCTCTGCACTAAACAATGAAAAAACATGCCAAGAAAGAGACTGCAAATTAATTGAGTGATTAAGTATTGAGTTATTAAGTAATATAACATCAGAATAAAGTACCTTATGAGAGCCAAAATAAGCATGAAGACATTCAGATTACTCCTGAAAGTATTGGAAAACATCTTCCCAGTTCTCAGTTTGCCACGTTAAGGAAAACCAGTCACAGAGTGAGTGGGAGACCAGTACTTAATCCAATCCCCCCAAGTAGATGAAGGTAATTTAAACTGTGCTGTCTACGCCAAGGAATGCAAAATAAACCACAGCTGATGAGGCGTCCTCATCCAGCATGGGTTAGGTCAGCTTGTGTGCAGCTCTGTGGATCATTACCTGCATGTCAGAACAGGTGGGGGGGGGCAAGGGGCGAGCCCTGTACTGACCCCAGATCAGAGCCGGATGACAGCTGGTCTGTCTTTTCTGTCTGTGCCCCGAGGATGGACAGATTGTGCCTCCATCCTCAACCTCTGTCTGTGTTTCTGAGCACACATCCATCCCTTACTTCTTTACCCCAACCCTTCCTTCTCCTCGCTCCTCTCCGGCTCCCCTCTGCTTTCCTTTTTTTCTCACTCTCCCTCTCTTTATCTGCCCAAGGCTAAACTCTCTGACTCATTCTGGTGCACCCCTCCTGCTCTGCAGAGGTTGCCATGGCGTTAGGAGTAGAGAGGGGTATTTGTGTGCATGTGTGCATGTCTGTTTGTCTGTTGAGGAGCTTCAAGCAATTACCAACGGGCCCTGGGGTCAGCGCCTGTGACCTGCCTCCTCAGCTCTTGCACCTTCTCTTACTGTCATCCCTGTGCATTATTCAGCTGCCTTCCTAATTCCCAAGAATCATCTATTATTTCCTTCACCGCAGTATATCGACATATAGTTGTTTTTTTTTTTACATTTGCTCCCAGGTGGGACCCAGAGTGATGGAGATGCAGCCATGGGCAGGGAACAAGCCGTCCTTCTCAGCAGAACTCGGTCGCATCATCACGTACATCACAAGGCCACAGGTAGGCTTGACGGAAACACCTGAGTCTCAACAAGCGCAGCCATTTTAAGATTTCGTACCAACAGTGGACTGTCTCAGCCTGCAAAAAGTTATCTCGTCAAATTTCCTAGTGCATTCCTAAATTTATTATTTAATGTTTGTGCAAAACTAGATTTAAAGTTTAATGCATTGGGCTGAATAATGCAAATTTTACAACGGTATTGCAGACATTTCTCTAGTTTTCTACAAACTCTTCAGCCATAACAAGGCACTAATGAGAAAGAACTGAGTTAATATTTTGTAGAGCTGCACTTTTGCTGCAGTTATGCATGTAAGACTTATAGGGTGCTACATCACGAGCTTTGAAAAACGTTTTGCTCAATCTTCTTTGTATCATAGCTCAAACTTTGTACAGTTTAGATGGAGCATGTCTGTGAACAACAGTTTTAATGTCCTGTCACAAATTTAGGCCTGGATTTTGACTTTTCAAGGATTAGATTTAAGGGTATCAGAGTAAAGCAGGTTGAAAACAAAAGCACATCACACTTTTCAGATGTTTATTTGTAATAAAAAACAAAACAAAAAAAACAATCGAAAAACCACGTAACTATTTTACGTTTCACAAATTTGCATTTATTTGTTAGTCTGCGCGGTAAAATCCAATGTAAACATATTCAAATTATAACACAACAAAATGTGGAAAAGTTAAAAGGGTGTGAATACTTTTGAAAGGCATCTGAATTTTTTAAGTAAATTGTAAAAACAAATTAGTGTCAGCAGCAAAAAAAAAAAACAACAACAACAAACAAAAAACTCAACAAAGTTGAGAAAAAAAACTAGGTTTCGCAATCAACTTGTCCACCTGAACCACCTGTCAGACTCACATATGCATCATTTCTTGGCGGTACCCCGGAACATTTGAGCATAGAAGAGGCTGCAAATTTATGTAGGAGATAGATCTTGCCAAAATTGAACACTAATCAATAATGAAAGAAGAAAACCCTCTGCTTTCATAAGCTACATTGCACATCTCTGACTGCAGACATGCGTGGGGGGTTGACACAGCAGTAATACGATCAGTCAGGTGCTGTCAATATGCTGGCAGCGAAATTCTGCCGATTCCGGAGCCAGAAAAGATGTTTCAGACTGGAAATTCCCAAAAAGAATTTCAGTTACACAACACCAAGTGCTAGAAAACTGGGAACGGAAAGTTATTAAGAGACTTAAACCGGGATACAGTGCTGGTGTGTTTGTTTTTTGGCACCCGTGACTCTTATTGACAGCTTCAAGACGGGGAAGAAAGAAAAAATGGGGAATGCATGCGGCATTGAATCCAGGATGGCTGTGTGGAAAACTGTAGCCTCTGCATACAGCACACGCTGCTCTACTGCTACACCTCACGTCGCTGCATGCAAGTGCTGTTTAAGCTTTTTAGTTGTCCAGCCCAAGTTTAAAGTGTCTAAAATTAAGAGAAGTTCTAAAAATGGAGAAAACTGACAATTTTCACAAGGCTCCTCGTCAGGCCATTTCTTCTCCTCTTTAACTTCCTCTCATTGTAATGCTAGCCGTAAGACAGACTTTTGTCAGAGCGCCATGTCGTGTGCTTTTTCTTCTCCTCGCCTGTCCCCAGTTGAACTGCTCCAGGGTTTTACCCCCAGGGAAGGCCCAGGCAGTGGCGCCCCCCGTGGCTTCAGCTCGCTGGCTGCTGTGTGCCGAGGACTGGCTGCTTCCAGCTGCAGATAGACTCTGCGTTGCCTACTCCTTCAGGTGTCTGGACCCCCCCAAAATCAGGCATTCGTAACACTGCCATGGCAGCACTGAACAATGTGTTGCATATTTAATCCCGCATGCAGAAATCTTTCAAAGCACTTCTGCAAGCCTCCTGCCTTATTGTCTGCTTTTCCTTTTGTCTCGCCAGCATGGATGGAGGAGATGCAGACTTCCTGAGCACCGTCTCCAGACTCGGATGCGAAGCCCACAGTTTTGATCCCCGCACCTCCAGTGCATCTGTTGGTCACCTTGGCAACAGTTTGGCCAGTAACCATGGCAACAGGGGCGTCGTCAGCCAGCACAAATTGTGGCTGGAGTGGCGAGCTCCGAAGAGGCGCAGGCACAGGGCGAGTGGCAGGCCGGGCGGGGTTTCTCACACGCTGGCCGACACCATGGCGGCGCTGGGGCATCACACCGTAAGAGACACGAGCACAAACAACAAAAACTTTGGCCAAACAAACCCACCTCAGAGTCTCTTTTACCCCAGCTTACCCGGAAAGCACTTTTACGTGGCTGTTGCCATGGTAACAGGGCTCTGCGCCATCTCTGACTGCCATGGCAACGGTTTAAGTGAGTGAATCACACAGGGGGCCCCAGTTACATCCGGCGGCCACAAGAGGGAGTTACATACCTGCAGTCTGAGTTGGACTTCTATGTTGGTAAAACACTAATACAGGCTGATGTGTAGAGGAGCCGAGTCTCATCCCAGGTGCTCACCACTCCGTTGTGAACCACTTCAGTGCATAACGAAGGCGATAGCCTGAAGAACCACCTTGTCTGTAATAAGTAACCATACTGCCAGATTCATGAGATCTTGTTCAACACCACAAACACTGGAAAATCTTTGACATCACACCAGTCTTTAAGCTTAAGAGTATTTCAATAAACTTTGTGAACTTACACTGAGCTAGGTGGACATTTGTTTTCTTTTGTGTGATCACTGATGCAGTTATGTTTGATGAATTAGAATGTTGAAAGGTTTCTTTATTTCAGTAGATGCTTAAAAAGTCTTTAATAATTGTAGTGTAGCTACATTAAAAAATGCTAATATTTTCCTCCCCTTTTCAGGTTCATTTTTTGTATGCTGACCTGTTAAGTGCTGAGTGGCGGCTTTTTCAGAACTGGATCGAGGCCGGCACTCTGCAGAACATTCATCATCTGGTCGCCACCGTGCACCTGCACTGGGCGGGCTTTGAGGTGGGGGGCAGCGACGAGGAGGTGCTCCGCTACTGGTTCAGTGTGCTGCGGGGGCTCGAAGCCGCTGGACTCCACCTGGTTCACAGTTCCTCAGGAGAGGATCACAGTGTCCTGAAACACACTGTAGAAAGTGCTCACAGCTCCTACACCCTCAGCTGGGTCAACACACGACACTGACACGCAACAAATGCTCTTATGCTGGGAAACAAACAAGACTAAGAATGTTTAGCCTGAAAATAATGCAATTTTGTGGAAAAGATTAGCCTTTTTTTTTACCACAAATTTCTTCATCCAAAACCGCCCTCTAGTGGAAGTTAATGGATTTACATTTTACAAGGGAAAGAGACGTGTTCATATGCAACGCTGACAAAAATGACTCTTTATGGCGGGAAAAGGAACAGCGGCTGATGTTCTTTGTTCAGGTCAAAATAATGCGATTCAAAGAATATATTTTCTGCAATGCTTGTAATAAAATACAGAACAGAAATGTCTTTCTTGCTTGGCATCCTGAGATTACTTTTGTTTTGAGTTTGAGCTATTTACATAAACTGAAATGACTGCCCTTTGTTTAAATGCTCAGTTAATAATTATCTGGAAAAAGCTCATTTGTTTGAGCAATTAATCACAACCTCTTGTGGAATATTGTTTTAACCAACATTATCCCAAAGAAAATATTTAATAAAGCTTTATTTTTCTGTACATCAATCCCTTTTAAAAAGTGCAAATATTAAAAATGTGTTGGAAATCTCAGTACAGACATTAAAATATTTTTCTCTCCTTCAGTAAAGATAATCTTAATGAGAAAAAACTATATCTTCTGAGAATTAGCCTGTTTCAAATTGGTTTCACCACACAGTGCCTTACAGAGCTATTTTAATGTTTCCTTTTTTCTCTTTCTCTTTACAATGGCAAAAATTCAATATAATTCACCAGAAATTTATGTGGTAGCCAGCAAAAGCAAAGATGAAATCCATAGGCGAAATTAATCTTTTCCTTTCAAGTAAATTCTAATCTAGAAAGAGGCATATTTGTATTCAAAGAAACTGTTCAGGTTCCCTTTCCCTGCTGAAGAAAAGTATCAGGGTAGCATAATACTGCCACCACCATGTTTCACAGTGGTGATGGTGAGTTCAGGGTTTGTTCTAATTGTTTAACAAACCTCTCAGGCCTTTACAGGAAAGCTGTACTGAGACCAAAATACACGCATGTGGGCTATTAATTAGCTGATTTCTGGCAGCACTTGATTGCACTGCATTTTACTTAGAGCTGTCAGAGTAAAATGAGTGAATAAAACTAACTATTAAGCTTATTATTAGCAAGACAAATATATAGCTATCCTAACTGTGTGCTCTTCCACCGTATCAGATTTTAGGCCGTTCCATTCTTAATTTAATTTTCAGATTAGTTCTTTCCGTGAAAGGCTCAGCACTTCCCGTTTAAAATACCGCCGCTGAGAGGAAGGATGCACTTTACCACCATGAACTTTTAAGTGTTTCCCTATGCAGAAAGCTCCAGTGCCAGTCACTCCTCGGACGCGTTCCAGCTCGCTGGGAGCGCACTCTGGAATGCGGCGTTGCCTCTGCCCTCCCTTACGAAAATTGCGGACAGATGTTTGCCACTAGCTTGGGTGGAGTTGCGCTCTTTACGTTGAAATTTCCACATCCTGTTCTTCAGCTCAAAGCGCAAGACATCCTCTATAGCCAATCACCTTCGAGAAATCCAGTCCGTCAACCAATCAGAAGTTACCAATTCCGGGACTTGCGCGAGCTGTTCAGGCTCGACTCGCTGTGCTGTATCTCTCAACATTTCTTGAGAAAATCGTCCGACCTAACAACCAACAGATAAAACAGAGTGAACCTACAGGTGCACGTTTTAACGGTAAGGGAGTAAAATTGATTCAGTGTTGTTTATATATGGTGACGGGTACAAAAAGCACCCTTGTTTGAGGGCTTCTTCGAGATAAGAAGCGCTTACAAGTTTACTTCCTGCTCGGACAAGGCCGAGATCCCAACTTACATTTAGCCTGTTTTAGCTGATGTTTGGGCGTGAAAGCGTTCGCTGTTTTTGTTACCAATTTGATTTATAAAAGTGTAGTATTAGACCGTACTGAAGCTATGTTCACGTTAAGCAATGAAGCAAAACTCAGTTATTAAGACCACAGTCTGGCTCTCTGTCATTGCCGAGCACAGGACATGTCTTTTATGTTTTTCAAGTTTTTCCATCAGTGTCAGTGCTTCATTTTGGGGTTTTGGAGCATAGCAACAAGTTTACCAAGTGGAGGGAAAAGTGCAACACAAACGGCTCTCTTCGTGATGCTTACGCTATGAATCATCTCTTCAGTTGAGTACATCATTTAACTGGACAAACTTGTAATTAGGCAACCAAAATGGGCCTAACAGCGAGGCACTGAAGTCACCGAGCTGTCAACCATATTCTCTTATGTTACTGTCTGCAGCTGATATTAGGTACACAGGTCAGCTCCATATCACTTAATATATTTACACAGCTGCAGACATAATCGAAGGGAACTAGCTATCCTCAGCAATCTCTTCTCTATTTTAACCTTTCAGTTTGGTTCACTCAGCTGCTGCATAGTAGATGCTGATCTGAGCTGAGCAGCAGTTTTGCTTCTGCTTTAGTTCTGTCTGGTTCTGTGTTATTTATATGTGTGTGTGCAGTGCTTGCTTAGTCATGAGCCTCTTGACTTATTTAGACGTGCAAAAACGCTTTAGTAGCTGGCAAGAAATGTATTTAGTCTTCAAGTCATTAAAAAGTCAAAATTATGGACTGGAAATTCTTGTGTGGCAATTTTTCAATGTAAGCTAAAAAAACCCAGACAGACTGCTTGTAATAAAATTGATAGTTAACATGCCTTTTTAAAAGCTTCAATTATTCATAGCTTAGCATTAAGCGTTTGGTCAAACATGAAATATTAATTTGCTGATGGTCATATACAAGACTTTTGGCAAATTAGTGTTTTATTTTAAAATTTGTGAAATAGCAGCCAATTTCAAATGCATGTACTATGCCCTTTTAAGGCTCCAACACCAAAGAAAAACATCCTTACATTTTGCTCTTCTTTCTTCTTCTTTTTCAGTTCCTCATTTAAATGTTACAAAGATTTTTTAAATAAATTGAATGTCAGCTGTATTACAGATACGATAAATGTGTAAAATATATTAATGTACATTGCCTTGTGAAAATATTCGGAACCCTTGTACCTTTGCACATTTTGTTGCACTTTGTCACATCAAACCCAGAAAGCACAATGTGGCAATTTGAAACCTGGGAGGCTGTCATGTGAGCGCTGCGTGTCGTGAACTTCATCACAATAACACTCACCCCACAGTGGAACATGGTGGTGCCAGCATCATGCTGTGGTGTTGAGTTCTTTCAACATGGACAGGAAAGCTCGTCAGAAAAAAGTGTTGAAAGAAAACTTGTCATACAATAGTTTACTAATTATGAAGTTATTCTACAAATTATGACTTCACAATTAATGTTTGCGACATAAATTATAAATTATGTTTGTGGTTGTAAAGCGAATGTGAAAAAGTTTGATAGATATGAATACCTTTAGAACTGTATTATCAGTAGTTATACATATCGATAAGGAGGTATTTCTGAATTTGGACAACATCTTACCCAGCTCCACAGATCAGTAAACGGTCCTCTCTCTTCCTTTGTGTCAGGGTTGGGCCACCCTGCCTGCCGCCTCCCATCATGCCTTTGGTGACGCGGAATATAGAGCCGCGGCACGTGAGCCGTCAGACCATCCCTTCAAACATCCGCAGCGAACTGGAATGTGTGACCAACATCAGCCTGGCCAACATCATCCGGCAGCTCGGCAGCCTCAGTGAGTACCAGCCAGGTTTAGTTTATTGTTGCTCATACCTGTCGGTTGAATGCACTCGTATAGCTTGGATAACATTTAACAGGCTAAAGAAAGTTTTGGCGTTTTTTTTTTCTTTGTTATTTAGGTAAATATGCAGAGGACGTGTTTGGGGAGCTTTTTATCCAGGCTGGAGCCTTTGCTACCAGAGTCAACACGCTGGGCGAAAGAGTTGATCGCCTACAGGTTAAAGTCACCCAACTGGACCCCAAAGAAGAAGAGGGTAAATTCTTCCTCCTAGAAAATCCTCCAGAAACTATCTCCAAGTTCCTTCTCTCTTGAGCAAGACGATCTTAGTTGTTTATGCAACTTCTCGTTTGTTTGTTCTAGTCTCTCTGCAGGCCATCACTACCAGGAAAGCCTTCCGCAGCAGCCTGACCCAGGATCAGCAGCTGTTCACCAGGCCATCTCTGCCTGTCCCTGTACAGGATACTTACACCACCTGTAATCCTCCTCCACCCCTCAACCAGCTCAGCCAGTACAGGTAGGATGGAGTAGGCAGGAGCAGCACATGCAGATGTGAAGAACGCCTCCCAAACATGCATCAAAACTTAAATTATGGACATGTTTTAGCAGCTAAAACTTATGGTTTTCAATGTTTCTGGGGCATTACTTACACTAGGAGAAGAGCTGTAATTTTCGACAGCTTAATTTAATGAAGTTCATTTACTCCACAAAGCATGAAAAAAAAACTTGTATAACAAGAAGTCAGCAGTGCAAGAATGTGTCAACTTAGATTAGACACCATTAGTTTAAACATGCAGAAAGATAAGTGAAGAAATCTTATAACAGAAGTCAAATGGCTTATATATACTCCTACTCTTTAAGAAGATTATAATCTCACAGCTCACAACAAAGTGTGACTGTTGCTAATAATGCCTATTAATATTGTTTGCAGGGAGGATGGTAAAGAGGCTCTGAAGTTTTACACGGACCCGTCATACTTCTTTGACCTGTGGAAGGAGAAGATGTTGCAGGACACCAAGGACATCATGAAGGAGAAGCGCAAACACAGAGTGAGACACACCAACCTAAGAACATGAATCCCAAAGCTGGAGTAGCATATTACAACATCCACCATTTTATTTAACTCTGTGTTTTCTGAGCAGAGAGAGAAGAAAGACAACGTGAACCCGAGGACACTTCATCCTCGAAAGATCAAGACCAGGAAGGACGAATGGGAGCGGCTGAAGATGGGACAGGAGTTTGTCGTACCAAAGAATGAAATGTGAGTAAAGGAGGACTCACCTGGGCAGCTTTTTGAAGTTTGTACTGTGTGTTCATGAACCCGGCAGGCTGGAGCATAATGGGCTGTTTCAGTCATGAACTTTCAGCTGATTACGAATTTAATTTCCTTTTTCAGGGAGTTTGATGCTGTTTTTAGAACTCGGTGTACACTGAATTGCTATAAATAGAAAGAGGAGTAATTGGAACAAATGATTTAAGTTTCTGTCTGCTTTTTAGGCTTTTTTAATAGAAACTGTAACAAGCAGATACTGCTTTTTTTGGTGGTTACCTAAAGTGGACAGGCTAAGTTGCCATGGTTTCCAGCTGGTATCCAATTGATTTTTGTCAGCTTTTCAAGGAAGAAAAAAGTTAAACCAATTTTTTGAAGATGAAATCTGTGTGTTTTTTTTGTTTTTTTTAATGGCTGTTATACATTTAAAGAGCTTAAATGCATCACATTTTCTCTAACCTGTTTTATTATTGGGAGAAGCAACTAAAGCCTTCATTACCCAACAGAGAATAAATGGCAGTGGACGCTGGTCATTTCACTCCTTCACCAACAACTGTTGTAGTTTTGGTAATTTGTTTTGGACTTTTGGACTACAGAATGTTGCAAAGGTTCTCCTACCTGCTATCATGCGTGCAGTGACATGTTGACGGCAGCATCATGCTCTGGGGATCCCTCAGCAGGGACAGGGAGATAGATGGAGCTAAATAGAGGGGAAATCCTCAAAGAAACACTGTTACAGACTGAAAAAGAGGCGAGACTGTGACTGAGGTAGACCGGACGCAAGATACAAAGAACTGCTCAGATGCACAAAGAAATTCCCTAAAGTTGACGACATTCAAAATTAAACAAGACATATTGATCCAGACATGTCACTTGATCAATACAGCAGAAGTGAGCTGTAGTTATAAACCACTAGAGGCGTTTCTTTCCATACAGATTTTTGCTGATTTTAGATGGTGAGGGCAGGGATACAGCAATGTATCACTTATGAAAGTAATTTAAGGAGTGAAAATATTGACTTTCTGAATCTATTTGGCTTTCAAAGCAAAATTCACATTAGCTGCTCATGTGATTCATCCCCCTTCCCTCTGCTTATCGGCGGATCTGTACACACTGATGGGGCGGTATGTGCTGTCTGGGAATGTTCTCAGGGGGAAGGATGTAGAGCTGATGGTCACAAAAATCTCTCCAGTAAACAACAGAAAAATGTGCCTCCGCCATTTTGTTTTTACTTTTGATTGTTTGTCTTTTCCGTCGGATGTAAAAATGATTGTATTAATGTAAAATATATTAGACTGTAAAATAAAATGCGCCGCTAAGTAAGAATGGAAATGCAGTTCTAATGACAACAGATATATATATAAAAAAAAAACCTTTTGAAGAACAATATTTGTATTTCTGCGCAGCAATCTGTAGACTACAGGAGGAAAATGAAGGAAATCATCAATATTCTCCGGTTGCTTTTCTGACTGTTTTCAGTGTTTCATCATCAGGCTTTTGTAAAACTCTGCAGGTCTTTTATTTTTTTACTTTTATTTGTTTTCATTTTAGTTTACACCTTTTTAAACAATGAATATTATATGAGATGCTCTTCATTGAATTTTCTACAATTTAATTTTTTCAGTACTCTGCGTCACCAGTTTTCCGCCTGGGTCTTGTCCATTTCTTCAATTTTTCTATTCTTTGTGTTTTCTGCAGTCTTACTATATGTGTCAGGTTTTTTTTTCCATTGCTTGATTTGATGTTAATAGCGATTGTATTACATTACATTTTGTTGTCATCGCTGTCTTTCAGAATTCCAACCAGATATTTAACTTTCTAGGATATAACATAGACATTCAAAAGCAAATTATATAGGAGTATTTTGCCCAGTTTATTGTGTGTGTGTACGATAGCCAAAAACATCTTATAGGTGATGAGAGTGAGCATTATTCATGCCATGTGAAACAAGATTTGATTGAAGAGTTTCCTATTAATTTGGGATTAAATTAAGAAAAAAAATAATAAAAATTACATAAAATTTCCATATTTCCAGGTTAGACTTTGTGTTCCTTAAATGTTCAGGGGATTCTTTTTACCTGCTCCTTTAAATTCACCTCTAATGAGCAGAAGTTGTTAATTTTTTCTGTTTCTCTGATCTTTTCCTCCGCTCGGTCGGTGCAGCTGATGTGCTTGATTTGACCCTGATAGCGACGTTGTTTTATTTGTGTTCAGAAATTCCTCAGATGGACGGGACGGCAGCATCGGATCCGGGGAGGGCTTCAACTCAGATTTCCTTGAACAAAGCACGGACTCTTACCACTTCGAGCCTGGCTCGCCTCTGCCTCCGCCTGGGCCTGACGAAATCCTGCCTCCTCCACCCCCAGACGTGGCGTACGTACTCGTAGCCTCATGCACTCTGCCCACACATGTTGTCAGCACATGGTCGCCCTTGGCAGCACGTGGTGAAAGCGGAGCCACGTTTGCTGTGGCCTTGTGCTCATCTTTTTGTTAACTTGAACATAAGCAGCCGTGGTGAACCTCAGCACAGATATAAAATGTTAATGGAGGGAAGTGAAGTCTCCATTAAGGCCTGTTAATGTCTAATAGCGACTTCTTCTCTGCAGGTATAATGATGGAACAGCAGCTCAGCAGAGAAACAGCATGCTGAGTCCAACCCATCCTCCTCCGGCGCCTCCTTCTATGTCTCCCCCACCGAACTCCCGCCCAAACCTTTCACCACCCCCAGCACCTCCTCCCCCGCCCCCACCCTCTGGTTTTTCTCCACCTCCTCCTCCTCCAGCTGGCTTTAATGGCCCTCCCTCTCCACCTCCACCCTCCTTTCCATCGCCACCTGCTCCGCCTCCACCGCCCGATATGGCCATGGCTCCTCCCCCACCGCCAATCCCTACAGGTGGAGGACCGCCACCCCCGCCGCCGCCTCCTCCACCCCCCGGGCCTCCTCCTCCACCCTCTAACTACAGTGCTCCTCCTCCTCCACCTCCCTCGGCCGGTGGTTTGGCCTCCAGCTCTGCTCCAAAGCCTCAGCCAGCTCCTGCCAGCGATGGTCGCAGTGACCTGCTGCAGGCCATCCGACAAGGTGAGACGTAGCAGAAACACGTCAACGGAAACATGAGTCTGCTTCCAACAGGTTCCGACTCACTGGGAGCAGTGAGCAATCATTTTTATTGAATTAGTCATTTTAAAGTTTTGGTGTAACCAGCGTTAAGTGACGTCATGTACAGCTAAAAGGCCGACATTTAACTCAAACTCTTTATTTGTAAAAACCAGCAGTTGGTGGGGGAGTGAAGTTGCTTCTTCTAATTAAACGAAGTTGGTGTCAAAAGTTTGTGCATGAAAAGTTTTGCTTGTGCTGCTGTCATTTTAAAGATATTAATAAATGTTTCGAGCGGTCATCAAAGGTCAACCAAACACTTAGAAAATCAAACAAATTTGGGTCAATAAACTGTGCTCCAGTTTTTTATCTGCACAAACAGCAAAATTAATTCATATCAGTTTTGTTTGATCTTAATCAGGGAACAGGTTGATCTCTGTCCCCCTTTTTATCTAATCTTAAAAATTGATACATTATTTCATTTGAGTTTGTAAATGTTGGCCAGCTGGTTGACCTTTGATGACCTCTGGCAACATTTATTTATACCTTTAAAAATGACAGCGGAACAAACAATTCTTATTATTTTTGCTGCACCAACGTTTGACACCAATTTTGTTTAACTTAAAGTAGTTGGGGTGGCAACTTCACTCAGGTCCTGAACCTTAGAAACAAGATAAATGCGTAAACATTAAGTTTTCTTACTGTAGTGAGAAATTAAACTTAAGTGGAAATGAAAAGTTTTTCTGCAGCCTGAAAACAATCCCCAACCATCAGGCAACCATAATTTATTGTAAAGTTATTGTTCCGATGTGCTTTTTGCATTTCTTCAGAATTTGTTGTAATTTGTTGACAAGTCCTGAAGTCAGATTAATTTTATACACAATCAATTTTAGGCAAGCAGCTAAGCAAGCTTTGTTTCTTAGGCAGTGTATGTCTGGGCTTTTTGTAACTTCTCTGAGCTTACAACAGCCAGACTCCAGGAGGAAGTCACTGGAATATTGTTTTCTTTAGGGTTGCATAGCAACACAAATCTGCCAAAATGCTCTCATTTGCTGATTTGTGTTGCACATGCAGTTTTTCAGCAGACCAGATTGGTTTTATCTTCCTGGTTCTGTGGGGGCTCCTTGCAGCCCATCACAGACAAACTAAACATCGACTAACTTCTTTTTCTAGGTTTTAACCTGCGTAAGGTGGAGGCTCAGCGGGAGCAGGAGAAGAGTGACCACACTGGCAACGATGTGGCCGCCATCTTGTCGCGCCGTATCGCCGTGGAGTGCAGCGACAGCGAGGATGACTCCTCAGAGTTTGACGACGACGATTGGTCCGAATGATCACATCCCCTCTCTGCTTCACTACCACCATATTACCTTATTGGCCTTGATCAACATCTGGTCATTTCCTATTGTATTACATTCTTCCAGTATCAGTTTGTTTTTCTAAGCCACTCTTTGCAGGCACCATGCCGTTTTTTAAAATCACATCCTTTCAAACTTTCCGAGGCCCTGTGTGGAGATGGGAAGTGTGACTGTGGTTGCTTGTATCCCAGTTTGCCAAAGCCTTCTTAAAGCAACTCATAGTGGTTCATGTAAAAGTATTGCGAGGCGTGAAACTCGTCTCCCTCCTGATCATCTGCATAAACGAATCACTTCTTATTTTTATTTTGTTGTCAGTCAAAATTTCATGCCTCATTTCATTCACTGTATGACTAAACTAATAGAACAGGTTTGCACGTAACATAACATCCTCGATTCACGGTTGCTGTGTGCCCACCAAAGAGACATGAAATATTGACTTTGAAGTAATTTTATGCCAGAGATGTGTGTTTCCATTCCATCATGAAGTCAAATTAGTGCTGTAATTTAAGGCCCATCTCTGCCATTTTTTTTTTATCCCATCTTTCTATATGAATTCCTTTTCTTTGTGGAACAAATAACTGGTAAACAACCGATAACTTAACTAATCATAAATGGTTGTAAGATATTGCCATACTGAACACATGGAGATAAATATGAGGTATTTGTATTGAATTTTATTTGTATTATGTTTTTTTCCTGAGACTATCTTTATTTTTTTTTTCTTGTGGGGGGGGGGGATGAATCAAATTCTGTTGCTTTAATCAGTGATCAAATGAGGCAGATGTTTGCCTCATCCAGTGCCTTTCTACTGGCAGTTTAGTGTCTGCGCGTAAATTGTTTTTTTAGGCCTATTTAATAGCACGTTTAATTGATTAATCAAATTTAAAGTGCCTTTTATGTAAAGTGCATCAGTTCTGCTGCACAGTTGCACAGCATGTCTTGCCAAATTGATGCTTTTCCTCCCTTAAGTTCCAAATGATTTGCTTCAATAAATATTATTTGAATTTAAATTCTGGTTTACATTTCTGTAAGATTGTTGGCGTTCTGAACAATGTAATATGCATATATGTATTCAGCGTCCCTGAATCAATACTTTATAAAAGTATTTTTCTGCTGTTACAGCTCAAAGTCTTACCTCTTTATCTCTGGGACTAAAAGCTTTGCCCATTTTTCAGCTCAGTCTGATTGGAGGTAGAAGTAATTTTCAAGTCTTTTCAAAGAGTCTGCTGGATTCACAGTCTTAAATTGAATATTTTTAATTGCAATTATTAAAAGACTTTAAATATATCCATATGTTCTATGCAGCGTAATCTCAGTAGCTAAAACCTGTGTACACTTGAGACCCAAATTTACCTTAATATGTATTAATACACAGTAAAAACCATCTTGGCATAACTGACCTGCTCTTGGAGGTACGATGAATGCCTCCCCTGGATTGACTGCTTTATAAATACCAGCCTATAGTGTACTAAGTAGCATTATAGGCTACAAAATATTTTAGAAATGAGCTACAAGAAATCAGCCAGTAGGCAAATTTTGTAATTTAATTAAAAGTAATTTGGAGTTGCATTCCACAGAAAAATCTGCAAATAGATTAGTAGGTGGTGGTCCACTGTATTTAGCTGTAATAGTATTTATTAACATTATAAAACTGTGCCACTGTCCACTATTTTAAAAGGAGTTAAACTCTTGACTAGCACAAAATTTAAAATTTTGTCCCTGCAAAACGTTGTACTTAATATCTGGTTTTAAGGGACAAAATGTCTATGTTCCCTTATCTGCAGGTTCTTCTTGGTGGGAAGTTCATGTTTAACAAAGCTTGGCTTGAAAACAGGCATTTTGTGAGCATAGCATTTATAAAGCTCATTGTATTTTGTGTTCAATTCAGGCCCGGAGATCAGATCTCAGAACAGAAAACTATAAATGTAATTTAATAAGCTTTTCTTCTTTAAAAGTTAGACAAGTTATGAGGCGCTATCTGAATTAAACTCGGTTTATTTCCACAATTCGGAATGATTTAGAGTTTAAATCATACTCTGCTCGAAAGCCTTTAAATTTAACATAGTAAAACTTATGAAAGCCGTACTTTTGGTCTGGGTTTTGACTGGGTCATTATGTCACACTGGGGATGACGTGCAGATTTCTGCTATCTATTGGGGTTTGCGTGTATCCCAAGTAGTTCTGTTTTGGTCTCATTTGACTAAAACATCTTCCTTCACTTGCTTGCTGTCTGTTGTGACAAACTGCAGATAGGATCTTTCATGTTTTATTCCAACCGTGGCTTTTCCCTTGCACTTCCCAATAAAGTTCTACTATGGTTTGTCAAGTAAAAAAGCACCTAGATCTGTGGTTGTAACATGATATAATGTGAAAAATAACCTTTAAGCATTTATGCAGTGCATTATGAAAAGTTAGGGCTGTACAGTGGTGCAGTTGGTAGAGCTGTTGCCTTGCAGCAAGAAGGTCCTGGGTTCAATTCCCGGTCCAGGGTCTTTCTGCATGGAGTTTGCATGTTCTCCCTGTGCATGCGTGGGTTCTCTCCGGGTTCTCCGGCTTCCTCCCACAGTCCAAAAACATGACTGTCAGGTTAATTGGTCTCTCTAAATTCTCCCTAGGTGTGAGTGTGTGTGTGAGTGGTTGTGTGTCCTGTCTGTTTTCTGTGTTGCCCTGCGACAGACTGGCGACCTGTCCAGGGTGACCCCGCCTCTCGCCCGGAACATTAGCTGGGGATAGGAACCAGCAACCCTCCCGACCCCATTAGGGACAAAGGGTGATTAGAAAATGGATGGATGGATGGATTATGAAATGTTCCTAAGCGATAAACCTTTAAAAACAATCCACATGCTTTATCCATGACTCACTGTTTTTTTATTATTTTTTTATTTATTTTTTTTATCAGCAGTGGACCCCTTTTGACTGCGCCTGGATCTAAATGTGCGGGGGCGTTTAAAGATCAGAAAACGAGAGGAAAGTGAGAAAACCCTCTTGCATAATCGCTTTTCCCTCAAGCCGTGGCTGCTTTGTAGATTTTAAAGGGATGTGTGAGATTCAGAAAGTCTGTAATGAGGTTGCAGATTGCATTGGCAGCCAAATTATTCGGAATGCTTAAGCATCAGTTTATCCACAAGTGAGTTAACGAGCAAGAGAAAGAGACACAAATTTACTTAAAGCTTCCTGCTGCAGTAAAAAAAAAGAAGAGAAGTGACGACGTCATACAGTAGAAAAAAAGACTTATTTATTATTCATCAGTATAAAACATTCATCCATCTCCAAAAGGTTGTGCAACAAAAACAAAAAACAAAAAAAAAACATACGGTCAGTACATCTCAAAGTGCTTTTATCAGCATGTGCAAAATATATTCCCGCTTGTTTCTCACACGTTTCAAGTAATTAAAACTGGGCTTTGGATCACACGTTTTCACACCATGAGGTGTTGAAAACCCAGCGCTCCCTCTCCTCTTAAAGGGCTCACACTGATGTAGTCCAAACTTGTAGCGCCCCTCTGATTGTTTAGTTCTGGAGATCCAGCAGAGCTACTGTCGTCTGAGGCACAAAGTAAACACCGGACAGTACATTTAGTCCCAAGCTGGCTGTCGGCCAGCACTATTTAGTGCATTCTGATTTGGAGGCCTTCAGCTCTGAAAAAAATGCTGCTTGGCCGTGTAGGCGTGTTTTACTCGGTGGGGGAGGGAAACGTTTTTCACTTTTTGAACATTTACAACACTGAGAGTTTTGGCACATACACAACGATATGTCTGGCATAGATTGAGTCCTGCTTTGACTGGTCTTACACATCGACTGGGTAGTGAGTGCGCGTGGTGTTTGAGGATCTGTGTGGGCAGCAGGCGTGGAGCAGCACCTTCCGAATGTCTTTGTTTCTCAGGCTGTAGAGGATGGGGTTGAGCAGGGAGCTGCCGGCCGCCGGCACCAAGGTGGCGTAAGTGTACAGAGGAGGGCTGGACGCGTCTCCGAGCAGCCCCCAGAGGGAAAAGGGCATCCAGCAGCCCACAAACACACTCAGGACCAGGAACAGGCGAGAGAAACCTTTCCCACTGCTGTGTCTGCTTGGGTACGGCTGGTTGGTGGGTAGAAAGTGCCTCTGGGTTGCAATGGCGTGGGCGTGGCGCCTTGCAACGCGGCAGATCCCTGCGTACAGCTGCAGCGTTACAACTACAACCATTAGGAAGCCACCACATAGCAGGGATAGATAGGTGCGGGTCAGAGGTCGTGCTACAGAGCAGGAGTTTGGCTCCTCAAGGCAGTGCCATCCCATGGCAGGTCCTGCGCCAATGACACAAGCACCCAACCAGACCAGCAGAAGAAGGGTGGCAGCCCTGCGCCGCGACTGGCCCGAGCCGTAGGTGAGGGCGTGGCTCAGCGACAGGTATCTGTCCAGGGCGACGCCCATGAGGCTGCAAAGGGAGGCAGTCAGGGAGGTCACCAGCAGCCCTGAGGTCAGCAGGTCAGACCAATCACTGGGCTCCACGCAGAACCGGAAGAGGAAGTGCAGAATGAGGGCTACGCCTGCCAGGAGGTCCGCCAAGCCGAGGCTAGCCAGCAGCAGGAAGACTGGGGCGCGCAGAGATGGAGTGGCTAAGATGGTGGTCACCACAATGGCATTCTCAGTGGCAATGAGAGTCCCTGAAATGCAGAGGGCCACGCCCCAGATGGTGAGGGGCGGGAGCTCGGGTTGAGTGGAGCTTTCCTGCTGGTCCAGCGGGAAGAAAGGTTCCAGACCCGAGGACTCATCCCAGGGCAGCTCTGAGGCGTTGAGGATCATGGCTGGTTCAACAGTAGCACCAGTAAAACCTAAAAGAAAGAAAGACAGAAGAAAATGAGATTAACTTTAGTGATTTATGAATGCATCTCTCTGAGTCCAGCTGGAATTTCCAGGGAATGTTGTGTAGTTTTGAGTCTCTTGGGCAGATGCGTGGAACTTATGGAAAAACCCAGCTGTTACACTCACTTATTCTCTGCAGAAATCATAGTTCTGAACAGATGATCACACGTTTGTTCTGAAATGTATCCGCCAAAACAATACATCTGGAAACTGCTCATCTTAGGTAAACTGATTTCTATAGGCCATTAGTTGTTTATGTATTCCTACACTGCCTGACATTCACACCCCTGGATCTTCACATTTTGTCAAATTTTGTCAAAGTGTTTTATTGTAAAAATATGTTACAGACCAACACAATGTCACACATAATTGTCATCTGGAAGAAAAAAATGCATTGTTTTCTTTGGCCGCATCATGTTGTACGAATGTTTGTTTTTTTTCCCCAGTAGGAACACAGAAGTTACTCTGAGATGATGGGAAAACGATTGGAGAAAGATAAAGGCCATTATTTTAGAAAACCTGATAGGGGTTTTAAAAGTCTAATCACTTGGGCAGAGGTTCATCTTCTACCAGAATGTTCTTAAACATGCAGTCAGAGCTGCAATGGAATTTCTTAGATCAAAACATTTTAGTTGTCAAAGGAGCTCGGTCAAAGTCTGGAACTCTATCTGGCAATCTGTGTCAAAACTTTAAAAATGCAGCTAATCTCTACCTGAATCTAATTTTACCACCCAAAAGACTTCCAGCTGTACTTCCAGAAAATATATTTCTCTACAAATCGTGAAGTATTAGAAGAATTCACGCCATGTTTTTCGGGGGTTTTTTGTACTCTCTCATCCTCATTCCCACCCCTTCCAAAAAAAAAAAAAAAAAAAAAAAAACAGTCAAAAAATGTTGGTCTATCAGCTAAAATTCTAAAAAAGAAATTCTGAAGTGCATAACGTGTAAAAATGTGAAATAAGTCAGTTAATTTCTGCTAATCAGGATCAGATTTTGTAAACGTTAACTTGTTGGTCAACAGTATCAGTGGCATCAAATTCTGTTGGTAAGTTCTGAGGACTTGAAAGATCGACAAGCCTTCTTAATGCAACAAATGAATTATTAATGCATATAACAGAAAACCGCGTCACTGTAAATCCAGGATTGACATGATTTTATAACTTACAGTCCATATTTTCTCCCAAGAAAATACCAATCATATCAGATATAAGTTCCTGCTCGTTTATTTTTCAGACCTTCTCGTTTCTATTTTAAGTTGGATCTGCGGCACGCAGGAGTCTTTCGTCCTCCCTGCTCTCCAATCCCAGAGCAAGGAGGAGGTATTTCCCACCTCCTTGCGCGGGGAACCTTGTTGTGTAACAGTCATGCTTGCAGGTTCACTGCACCACATTCACGCACACACGACAAAAAAAAAAAAAAAAGAAATAAAAGAAAAGAAAACTTGCATCCAAAACAGCATGGAAATTGATGCACCAAATGATGCCCCTCACCTTTTAGAAAAGTCGTTCGCAGTAGCTGAATGTAATCCGTACTCTTCTCTGATCAGATCCAGCAGAAAAATGAATGAAGACGAGGTGATGCTGCGCGGGTTTTAGAAAATCTTCCGTCCCCGAGCTTCTCTGTCTCTCAGCTCGGTTCGCATCCCCCCTCTATTTTTGTCTGTCTTCTTCAATCTCCCCGGAGCGCTTACGGTGGGCAGAATGGGTGCTTTTCCGCGGGACTCGTCCACAAGAGAGCTTGGCTGACGTCAGTGACTGGGAAACTCGGCCAATCAGAGGCACGCATTTGGTATGCGGCGAGAAAGATGGAGGAGGACGTGGAGGGTGGGAGGGCGGTGTATGTGGAGTAATTTCATTCAGAAAAATGCGGCATCCCTGTCGCCCCTCCCACTGCGGCTCCATGTAGATCTCATTTATGGTAAATGATGACTATCAACAGACGTAGCCCCCCTCCAGCATCCCCCCCCCCCCCCCTCTCTCTCTCTTTACTACAACACAGACATTCATCAACGTGACCCAGAGAGGATGAGATGGGACTTGCTTCGGTTTTGGGCAGTGAAAGTCCTCAGCTGTTTTGGGGGAGTCGGCGCCGGAGCTGTTCGTGGTGCTGAAAGCGCAGCAGCACCGGGGGATGACTCATGGGGAGACGTCCTGCAGAGCGACGCGAATCTGCGTGAAACGAACCCCTGTAGGGGCTGTACATGAAAAACATCCAGTTACATCAACAGATAAAGAACCGTGAGCGTCAAAACCCACAAATCCGTGTGATTTATTATACGTGTCAGTTATCGATCTTGGATTTTGAAGATTTGCTCTATCCTTTTATTTTATTTAATTTTTTTTTATCTATTAGGCTACTGCAACTATCACTGTTGGCTTTTCTTGTAGTTATGTTATAAACAAATAAGAATAATTTTGATATGCAGTGGAGATTTTTGGGTCCTAATTACAGTTTTTAAATGTAATTTAAATGAGATATCAACTTAAGCAATGGCTTCAATAGAAGCAACTGAACATGATTCAGGGATATTAGCTCTTTCCCCCCCCTCATCCTCCTTAAAGAACTTTACATTATGAAACAAAGCCAATGTTACAAAATATGCAAGGAAAACAGGTTGTACTGGTAGAGATTGTTGTTTCCACACCCCCAGACATCACAGAAACACAGATTTTAGGTTACATAACGAAACACGAGAAAACAGGCAATTCTAAAATGATCTGTGTCACCTTTGTTATTGGTTTAATCCAGTTGCGTTATATTTTAAAATGTGAAGTAAAACCACCAACAATCAACAATTAGATTGTTTCCTATTCTTCAGGGTTTTTTTCTTCTTCATCAAATAAGAGTGAAAAAGGGAGAGTTTTCCCTTTTTCTATATTCCGAGCATTTATTATAGCTAATTTGATTTGCAGTAACGATTACATTTCCTGTTAACTAGGGATAATTTAGCACATTTAGTTTGCTGCTTTCTGCTGCATTTTCTCGTCAGTTAACAGAGAAAATCCGTCCCAGCAGGGGGGCGTTGGTGGGGGAACGAAAACGTGGCTTTCCCCTGTCTGACAATGAGCGTGGGTGATGCAGGATAGGTGTCTGTGAGTGGACGCAGAGCAGTGATCTAATTGGAGGGAATCTCGTTCTGACCGAGCCTTATATGGTCGCGCTTCCTGCACACAAATGCCACCTACGCCACAGAGACGCTGTAGAGAAGCTACAACACTCGTAACATTAAAAAAAATAAAATAAAAAAAAAAATTAAAGTATCGCGAGCTTCTCCACATTTCTGCAACATCACAGCTGTTTTTTTTATTTTTATTTATTTTTATTTATTTATTTTTTTCCAAGATCATTTGTTTGCATGAATAATTTCCTCAGTAGATGTCAGGGACATCATCAATATTTTTTGTAAACTGTGTGATTCTGATGCTCCAGTCTTTAAGTGAGACGCATATCCTCGACTTACAGATGTTTTTGTGTATGTTTAATTGCGCTACGAGCAATTTAGATTATCTATAAGTGGCGCATAAGTATCAATTTTGACGAGGAGTCGGAGGGGAAAAAAAATTGCATGTAAGGATTGTCTCCTGTTTCTCTCCGCTGACTTGTCAGACTGTTTCCACCCAGACAAGTTGGGAGTCAGTGCCACGTTGTATCATGTAAGCAACATGACTGTGAGAGAAAGAGGTGGTGATTGTGGGGTTAATTGTATTAACACGCAAAGTGTGTCGTGACTGGACTGAATGGGTCTGGTCGGTCGCTGTGACTCAGTGTATCTCAATGAGACAGCTGCATGAGGGCGAGGAGTATCTATCTATCTATCTATCTATCTATCTATCTATCTATCTATCTATCTATCTATCTATCTATCTATCTATCTATCTATCTATCTATCTATCTATCTATCTATCTATCTATCTATCTATCTATCTATCTATCTATCTATCTATCTATCTATCTATCTATCTATCTATCTATCTATCTATCTATCTATCTATCTATCTATCCATCCATCCATCCATCCATCCATCCATCCATCCATCCATCCATCCATCCATCCATCCATCCATCCATCCATCCATCCATCCATCCATCCATCCATCCATGTGCAGGTTTTGTTTTACTTTAGATGTACAGAATATTTTGTATTTTTTCTTCGTTAAAATGACACTGTACTCTCACTTTTCAGTAATAGGGTTAATATTAACAGCACTGTATTTTACCACATTAACCTTTCAGCAGAAATTGGTGTTTAGGTGCTCAAAGAAGACTTCAGAAAACTGCAGTCTTGAAAGGAAAACTGGAAACCAATGTATCGACAGAATCGATCATGATTGGAACAAAGTTATTCAAGCTCCTGCTTTTTGTGAAGACGTGAGGAAATGCACATGTGTCTGCTCATGCGAGGACTGCTGCGGTAAACAGGTGTCAGTGAAACAAACCGGTGTTTGTTTCAGGAGGGATGAGGTGGGACACCTGGTTGCCAGGGGAACCAAGTTTGGTCTTGCTCATGTTACCAGGTTCTCCTGGTCTCTTTCTCGGTGTGTCCTCGCTGGGAACCATATCTCTTTTGGAAACTTTGGATTCTCTTTTAAGGACTGGCTGAAGATAGTTCACTTTTTGCTGAGAATTTGCTGAAGTTTTAGGGTGTGAACTCCAGACATTGGTGTTCATCACAATGGAACATTTAGTACCAAGGCTCCTTTTTCTGTCTGTGCTGCTTCTAGCAGCGGTTCCTTTTGTACACTCACAGTCAGGTAGGAATCGTTTGATGGTTGGTATATATCTTTTACTGCAAGAACAACTTCCGTCCTGTACATTTTACAGCAACATTGTTGGCTTAGTCTTTCTGAACCATGTTTATTGAACTATATTCATCCTTCATGTTTTTCACTGGCTGTCCTACATTTCTGTAATGTTTCTCACAAACTCAGCGAGATTAATTTGTAGATTCCCTCTCCACCCCCACCTCTGTATCTCATATCTTAATTATTGAAAATGTTAAAATTCCTGAATCGTACGATGATTATGACTGATGGCACAGTTTAATTCTTCAGATTGTTCCCAGGCTGAGTCATGTGATCTGTGTGTTGGAGACTCCATGCTTAACCTGACAGGCTGCGTCTGGAGGCTTTGTCCAACTGGTAAGTGCAAACACACACACACACACCCACACACACACACGTGCACACACACATGCACGCCTACACACGCACACACACACCCACACACATCTGACCTCTGATAGTAATTCAATCATCACAGCTGCTGTAACACAAGCTCTGGTTGTTTGAACCAGAAGGCTGAATTATTTAGCATCCCACGAACACACGGTGACACACAGTGAAAAGCTGCTTCTGTTTTCTCTCAGGTAACGACACAGGCATGTGTGTCACTGATCAGGGGGATTCTGCTGACAATGGCATGAACTGCAGCTGGACCAGAGTTTCTGAACTGTGCACAGGTAACTCGAAGACACAAATCCATTAAGTGTATTTAAGACGCTTCTCTAACTCTATCACATATTTCATTGCCCAGTTGTAGAGAGTGCTGCTGCCGGTGGAGACTCAGGTAAATTGAATCAGCTGAGTCTCAGCTGCCACTTCTACCCCTCTCCTTTCTTTCTTACGTCAAACATAATTCTTTGCACCCAGTCATGTTGATGCGATGGCAACGGAAACTCTGTGAACCTTGTTCTCGTACAGGAGGTGACGGCAGCTCCGACTCAACCTCTGAGTTTTCCCAGGCCAAGTTTGACATGTCCAGCTTCATAGGTGGGATCGTACTGGTTCTGTGCCTGCAGGGTGGCGGCTTTCTCGCCATGCGCTTCCTCAAATCCAAAGAGCAGAGCAACTATGACCCCATGTGAGTAAGAGCATGTAGGTGTAAGAGATCCAGCACCGCTTCATGTCTGAGTCACCAGATGAAGTGAGGCACCAGCAGCCCCTGGTGGCAAGAATAATTTACAATATGCACTGTGCCTTGTAAAACAACTCAAGTCCCTGGACGTTGTTCTAACATTTTACAAAGTAATGCATTTTTCTTAGGATTTTATGTGTTAGGCCAACATGAAGCATGTTTGATAGGTGGAAGGAAAAGGCAGAAAACTTTCATCAATAAAATGTAGAGACCAAGGGACACAGTAGATATATTAGGGATAAAGATGTGAAGAAATTATTAGCAGGATTAGAATACCAGAAGTTTTGAACATCTCAAGCTCTGTGCTATAATCAGATAAAGGCAAGAATATGGCACAACAGCAAACATGATTGTGGCATGAGTCCACCAGGCACATACGCCATCTGAAGCTCATAATCTGTTCACAGGAAAATTTTATTTCCACACTCTACAACAGTGCTTCTCCTGAAAAAGTGGAAAGAAATTGTTAAAAGAAAGCCGTCATAAGTCCTGTGTAAAATTTGCCACAATTAGTGAAGAGTAGACAGCAGATGTGCAGAGGAAAGGTGCTATAGGAAAATTGGACAAAATGCAAAAGGGATGGCTTAGATTAAAAGACATTTGGACATATTCATGTATTTCATTTCTTCCATTTCACAGTTTTGCACTAACTTGGGTCAATCTATGACATAAAATTCCAATAATTATATCTTGAAATTTGTGGCTGTAACCAGGCAGAATGTGGAAAAGCTCAAGGCTTAGGAACACTTTTGCCAGGCACCCCGGAATCACTCTTCAGCCTCTCAGACCTACATTGTGTAATGACAAACTCTTATCAGTCTGCTTACAAACTGTTCTGTCTTTGCACAGAGAGCAGCCACAGTGAGGACAAGATGTTTGAAGGGCAGACAGGATGGAGGACAGCAGCAGCAGCAGCAGAGCATGACTCATCGAGTAACGACGACAAGATATTTTTGTGTTGTTTTTTGAGCCCCTGTCATTTTTGGTTTGGTGCCCTTCATAAACGCCTGTGGGATGGCTGTGTTTATGAGACATTTTTTCCCCCCTAGATTTTGACTATATTTATGCTTGTATTTACAGTCCATCAGTGGTTTCGAGATGTATGCTGTGAATAATGCACAGTTATGGAGAAGGGGTTACATAACTTTGTGCAGACAGAAGGTCAGAAAAAAAAAGCTTCACAAATACTCTTGTTCATAAAAGAGACAGTTTCATGTGCGACTAAGAAGCATTGCAATAAACATTTTCTTGCTTTGCAGTGGAGTTTTAAAGTTTGTGAACTGGTTTTTATTTATTTGTTTGTTCAATTTATTTATAATTTATCATCTTGGCACAATATGCGTTGGCACAACTGATTTCAGAAGACATCTATTGTGTCTTCATTCACAGGCCTTTGCAACCTCCTTTGAGTCGAGTTTCCTGCCCGAAAGAAATTAATTGGAAATAAAGTTAGGCTCTCAACAGTGAGTTAAGTTTTGTCATTCTTGTTCAAACTTAACAATCATCAAATCAACCATTTTATTTAGAATTGTATTACATTGTTAATTTTACTATTTTTCTTGTTTTTGTAACGGTGACACACTCCTCCTTTTTCCAATGCAGCACAACTGGAAACAATTATAACTACATGATACCACGGTAGTGTCATGGCGGTGATACTACCACCGCCATGCTGAAATGCTGGTTTTTTTTTGTTTTTTTTGTTTTTTTAACAAGCATCGCTCTCATTTTGATCTTTTTCACCTCACATCCCTCTTACTTATCCATATATTACCATTTAAACTTGCTTACTTCTATCTAATTCCTGTCAAGAAACCATCTTTGTACCGACGGCCTATTTTTCAATGTATTTTTTAAGAGTTGTGGGGAAAAAAAGTAAGACTTCATACTTCCCATTGACCATTCTTATCGCTTGGTGATGTTTTCACATATTAATGCTGATTCTGGGGACAAATACATGACTCGTCTTTCTGTGTTGTTCTTATTGCTTTAATCGACTCTGAATTAGCGCCTCTCAGTCTCTTACAGACTGAGAGGTGCTTAATAGGTGTGAACAGCAGGTACATTTTAGAGACCTGTAACTTCATGATGATATGATAAAGGGATGAATTGTGGCGTCCCTGTGTAGAGTGTCTCTAAGTCAGGGTGAGTATGTAGAGCAGGCGAAGAACTGGTGGAGGCCTGCAGGGGAGGAATGGTGAGGCCAGTGTGCCAAAGCTTTACAGGCTTGAACAAACCCACACAAAAAGGTTTTCTCAACTGAGCAGACGATGGCTCTTTTCCAAGACTGTTGACAAAGAACAGGACTGAACACAAGCCTTTCTCACTCTTAATCTGCCCTCCCCCTACACACACAAACACTTTTCTGCTGCGTGAAAGGGAAGTCCAACAAACACCAATAGTTAATGTGCAACCAATCAGTCTTTCCTCCTTTCGTAAAACATGAGGAATCACTTGTATGAGCAGGTGTGTACGTGTGTGCTAACTCACTATTTGCTTAATAGGTGTGGAAAACTGCAGGGAGACGAGTTAAATCCCACCTCCACCCTACCATTTGGCAAAACATCCGTATGCGTGTATGTGTGTGTGTGCGTGTGTGTGTATGTGTATGTATGCGTATGTGTATGTATGAGTGTGTCATGTCACGCTGCCAAATATCCGGTTTCAGAATAACTTATTTAAAAGGAGTTCTTTAACATTTCAGCCAAAATTTTTAAACAAACATTATTATTATTATTATTATTATTATTATTATTATTATTATTATTATTATTATTATTATTATTATTATTATTATTATTATTAATATTTGTTTTTGTTGTTGTTTTACAAGTCAAGTGCCAAAGAGGGCAAAAACCATATGTGGCAAATAAAAAAAATAAAAAAATAAAAAAATTAAATCAAATTTCCATCAGTTCCTCTTCACATACAAACTAGCATTAGCAATGTATCATAGCTGGCTACAACAGGAAAGAAGGAGTGATGGGATTGTTTATGATCTATTTTCTAGTTTTCGACATCCTGGAATGTTTAAGCAGATAACTATTCCAATGGTATAAGTAAATAAATTTTAATACTAGTGTTAGAAAAAAATTGCCTCAAAAAAATCAATGAAAAACCATTTACAAGAAATGTATCTCTATTCATGAGCTGAAGCATTACACCATCCAAAGGTTTGTAAGGCTGTGACAGCTAAAGCTGCAGTGTTCTACTGTTGAACAGGAAGAACATTATGCAAAACTTTATTAAGCAAAAGATAATATCTGTAGTTGCATCCAGCTGCATCTTCCTGTTTTCTCTTTGTGACCTGTGCTGTTGTTGAGTAAACCGTAAAAGTATCATAAGCATATCAAAACAGGATCACGAGGCAACACAATAACAACCATATCCAAAATACACATACTGGCGAAAACAATGTACATAAAGTCAAGTACAACTGAAAAATAGTCAGACTTGGAGTACCCCTGAAATTTATGCAACTAACTTGAATAACCACTTCACTCATGTTCACAATAAACCCCATCAAACTCCTTTGATTGGTGGCAAGTACTTTGATTATGCACATAGATCACCTGCCTGTATTTTCCCCCAACTGTGTTACCCTGAGGGCCCTACAGGCATGTATTGCACTAGACTCCTGTGGTATTTAGCCCCTATGTTGGCAATTCCTGAATCATATTTGCTTTGGGAATGGAAACTTTATCGCTTCTGAAAGAGGCCACATCCATAAGATAGTTGTTTCCATAAAAGGGTGTACAAGGTCTGAAACAATGCTTTTGTGGGTTATATGTGTCACGCCCAGATGAAGTAAGCGTGTCCATTTCTCCAGCCTCTCAAACACATTAAAACATTTACAGGGAGTTTAGGAGCAGACACCGTTAGGCAGAGTCTTCTTCTCCTCATCTGTCAGTGGTCTAAATAATATTCTTTCACATATGTTGGCCAATGCAAAAATGTTTTACTTGTGACTGCATGTGAATGATTAAAAATATATTGGGATGAAAGCTCTTACATTTACAATATTCTCCACTATCACAGGTACTTTTGTAATGAGTTAACCGTCTCATTTCCTTCTTCATTTTTAATGATCACTTGACTAATTTTGGGCTTTGAGAAGCTTGATGTGCTATACATCAACTATAAGTACCCGTAAGTCGTCATATATAAATATTTAATTGTGGAGTAGGTCAGGGTGTTGTAAGTTAAATAAGCCTTAAGCGTTTAGCTTGCTGAGGTGACGTAATTTTTATTAGTGCAAATAGAGTGACTGCATTGTATAGCATACCTGGATCTTTCAGGTACAGATTGTTTTGTTTTTGAAGATTCTTGGTTAGAAATGCAACAAAAATATAACCTAAAGCTGCAGTTCCAGATTTTAAAACCTGGAAGTCCCCAAACAACATTGAACTCAATGTCTAGTATGGACAGAGCATCCCAATGCATATTGAACATAGGGAAAGTTGGAGGCATTAGCTTTTGTTAGCAGATTTAAATGTCTTTAGTACTTTAAACCCTGATTTGTAAACATGTTGCTTTGTTGTTCAAATTTATGAAACACTCACTCACACACGCACACACAAAAATCATCATTATTGGCATATACTGCAACAGTAGTGCTGAGCAACACAGCAATGAGCAAATCCTGTGGGTTTTCTAACAGCAAAAACAAGCTGAGCTTCGATGGGAAATCATTCCCAGTTCCAACCTAAAATTTGCAATCCAAATTTAATGCAACATAAATACCAGGTTCCACCCAATAGGTTTATGTGGTGTATAATGTGCAGTGTATTTGAAACATTATGATGTTTAGACCACAGAATACATATATTTTTTTTCCTGCACAGCTACAGAATTTGTAAAATCACTGCTGAAATATCCCAGCAAGTCCAATAATAATATTGTTTGATTTAGGTCAATAAATCAAACAATATTTGATTCGATTATTTCAGGATGAAAAAAGTGAAACTGGTGGCATGGCCTAATTTCTGATTTAATCTGCTAATACTTTTGCTTTACCTGGAGACTTCACAGAGCATTGAAACGTTATTACCAGATGCTCAGATGATCCTTTAAAACGGAATAAATAAAAAAAATAAATAAATCAATACAAAGGGACACTGATGGCGCATCAAGATATATCTTGATGCAGTTGAACATTGCGAATTCCTCAAACTTTACCCTGATCGACATTTAGAACAAAAGTGGATCATAAGAAACAAAAGTATTTTAAAAATATGATAGACAAAGGTAAACAAAATAAAAAAATAAAGTTGTTGTAGTTCCACCAGGTCATTTTATATCAAATCGTTACGGGGTAGCCCATAGCCTGCGTGCGTGTAATATTATTTTAAATTAGGGCGACTCTAGCCTTTATTTTCAGTTCATTTTAATCCCTTCTGAACTGCATTTGATTCATAGAAATTAAATTTAGACCCTCCACTTTGGCGGCCTCTGCTCTACGCAAGCACACACACACACACACACACACACACACACACGCCCACACACACCCAAACACACACTCCGTCTCTGCTTGTGTGCGTGGCCCTGTTTCGTGTTTGTTCTCACGCTGAGCTCCAAGCAGAGGGCTGCCCCTGTGCGGATTGATCCCGAGGGCGTGTTCACTGCGTTTGCTCAGCACACAAACAGACAGACGTAGAGCGGACTCTGGAAAACTTTTCCCCGCATTTCTCCCAAATGGAACAGGTGGAAGCTGTCAGATAAGGTAAAACATATTTCCACCGTATTTTATGCGTATGGGTGTGCTTTTTTTATTTAAAAAAAGAAGTTGTTGAGGAAAGAAATTAAATGTGAGAACGAGGCGACAGGTGTCTCCACTCGTCGTTTTTATGAGGATGAAAATCCTGCTGGAACTATCTAATTTATTTATTTACTTTTTACTGAAACAGTAAAGATGGCGATACTCTTAATAATTTATTGTTTATATGCTGTTAAAAACATTTAAGCAATTTGAAGGGAGATACTAGGCGAGAATAATCAAAAGAGCACAGGCTGGTGAACATAATGGAGATAGTGGGTGTTAGCGGAAACTTTATTTTTGTTGCCTATTTGTTTTCCAGATTAACAGTTTGCGTTTGCGCAAATTAAACACAGGTTACACGCCTACCAAAAACACTCGCACAATTAAGATTAAACGTTTTGCACAAGATAAGTTACTAAACTTTTCAGCATGAGTTAACTCGAGGGCAATACTACACGAGCTCTGCTGATCTAATGTCTTCTAATTTTATGATGTAAAGTGTTTCTTACCAGCAGATAAAATACACTGTAAAACGTGATCAGGATGAAAGGCATTGCAGGTTAGAGACGCAGCATGTCCACTCGCCCACTGATGCCCATAAAGCACATGAAGGAGAAACGACTTCAAAGACTTGTGTTTTGATGTGGCATGAGGAATTGGGTTGCGTGTTTTTGCAGTAAATATTAAGTGGCTATATATGTTATTTCACTCAGTTTCAATGTTGTTATTGAACGCTGTTCATGGTCTTTTGCAAAAATGGGGATAATCCAGCTTTGTGAGCTGCCACAGAGAGAAACCTGGGTTAGTATCGGCCAGAGTTTCCTCCCAAATTATTTTCCTTTACATATTGCAGTCCGGTTTTTAACTGAGCATTGTTCAGTAGCAATGCTACTGAACAATGTATTTATTCAACTACCAACTGTAAGCAGCCCCTATTTCCAGTAAAAGAAATGTACAGGGATTTTTTTTTTGTCAGATTATATAAAGCATATATATGTTTATAAAAATATTTGTGCAAATCATTTTTCAGGTTTTCATTTCACCCTGGATGTGTGATGAGAGCATAAGATGGTCATTAATCTGTACAACATTACAAACATTACAAACAATACAGCATTTAAAGAATGGTCATCTGAACTTGGGCATGTTTCACTTGGACAGCTTAAATTTGTGCGCTTTTAAAAATCTGTTTGATTTCTTGAACAACCCCTATAAAACTCAAACAGGACATAATACCATTCCTAACAGGTAGCGCTTATTTGCTTAACGATAACATCTTCTCCTTCCCAGTATGGATGGGCAGCGGGTTGACTCAACTCTTGACCTGAGCCACCTGACGGAAGAGGAGCGGTCCTCCATCCTGCAGGTCCTACAGAGAGATTTGGAGCTGCGTCATCTCGATGAAAGTCGAGTAAGGTCAGTCAGAGGTGATTATTTTCCAAGGGGCCACATTTGGTGCATTAATTGAAAGCAAATCTGCAAGTTTAAATGGATTATTCTCCAAAGGATCAGTGGCCCTGGTAGCGGAGGGGGGAAGTGTTTCTCCATAATCTCTAAGTGTTGGACTAAGCTCTTGTTATTAATAAAGGTCATAGCCAAGTTACCTATTAGTTTGTTTGTTAAATATTTTTGGGTGTGGAACTGCATTTTGTCTAAAACATAAAGATTATTTTAATTTTATATATATATGTATTCATATTTTGAAACTTTGGACATTTCCAATCTCAAAATATATTTGCATAAAAATATATTTTTTCCCTTCTAAATCAAATGTTAATCGTGCTTATTTTCAACAGCCTAGATCAAATCCTTGTTGGAAAGTTTATTTTTTGTCCTAATATTTTCTTTTTTAATAGAAAAATGAAATATTTGAATTCCCTCTGCTATTATCGCCTGGAAAATATCAACATTTTCGACAGACAGATGTGATATTTTACTGACCGACCATTTTTTGCTTTACTTCGAAAATTAACGCTTTATCTTGAAAAAAAATTAACTGCTAACTGAGGTCAAAGTGTCAACAGTAACATTCCTCTTTAGCTGTCATCGACTTTTGTAGATTAAGGTAACCTGATATCAGTTTTCTTGTGAAGGAGCAGTTCCTTAGGTTTCAGTTTAATCAGTTTCTGGATCTCTGTCGATGGTGCAGGAACCTTGAACAGACAGAAAAAAGTCTGTCTCGTCTGCGGCTCCTTTCTGGAGAATGGTTCAGTGAGGAGTACAGTAAACGCCATCGCAGATGGACTTCAGGCTCTGACCTCATTCGGGCCTCCATACGCCACAGAAAGACAAAGAGCAGAGGTGAGTTCTCACCACCTAAATGAGAGGGGCTGTTCTTTTGTGCTGCTGCAGGGGCTTTTTATCTCAGTGAATGTTCCCTGGTTGTTGTGATGGCGACAGATGTGAACTTGAATAAGCTGTTCATTGGAGAGAAGGAGGAAACGCCGGTGAACGGCATCCTTCCTAAGGCAGAAGGACGACAGCAGGACAAAACAGAAGAGGAAAGTGGAAGGTCAGTCAGAGGACCTTCCAAATTAAACGCTCTGCTTGCAGTAAATATTATCGGAACAATTTTTGATTTCTAACTTCGCTTTCAGAAGTGAGGAAAATCTGAAACCTGACATACTGAGACCTGAAACACCAGCAGACAATGTGTGTGTTTGGATGTTTTAATCCTCTACTATAAATTATTTATGAGCTACCCATTTTAATATTAAGTTAAATGCCAAATTTCTTCCAATTACAGGTTTTGAATCATGCGAACAGTTCTCCATGCAAAGGTGTGTAAAAAATCTCAAAAATCCTTTGTTCATCACTGGATGCTTCTGAGTAACAATATCCACACGTCGTTTTGCTCTCAGAGTGCGAAACAAGAAGTAACGGCCACTCAGAGGAACCTGAGGTGATTACACTGCCCGCCTACACTCACACATTACTATGACTAACCGCTTCGGTAAACAGTGTCCAGCTAGCCTGTTTTCTGTCTTCCATCCACTGACACTGAGTCAGTATTTGACATTGCGTCAAAGAATAAGGCAGACATTTTTCCTTCCAAAACTTTTCAATTGTTTGGAGGATGATATTTATACAGTGACAATATAAAGTATTTGGGCTTAAATATATTCTCCGGAAAAGGTTTCAGCACAAAACAGACTTGCTGCTAGTAGTTTTTATAGGTGTAAACATTTCTGCTCCACCTAAGTTTACCTGTACACAGTTCGCCACAAAAAAAAAATCTTATAAAAATTTTATTTGGCTACATTCATTTAGTGAATCAGAATGAAATTGCTTAATACTGAAGTTATTGCAGCCACAAAAAACAGAATTTTTGCCTCATTTGACAAAAAGGACATAGTTTCACATATCATTGCCGAAGCAATTAACAAATCTCACATATTTATGTTTGCGATGGCACTTATTGACTTCCAAACAACCAGTTTGCACGTAAGATATTTGTATTAGGTACATCGTGATTCCAAATGACCAATCCTGCTGCTTGATAAAAATTTTATTTTACCATCCTCCATGTTTTTTGATCAGAAGATAAATATGGACCCTCATTCAGTATAGTTTGTCACAGTTCCAGTAGTTTCAGTGTCATATTATTATATCACTGTGGAGATTTTCTCATATCCTTTTTCTGACTTATCAACAGGTCAGGAGAACACACACTAGCCCTACTGTGATAGCATATTCTCTGCTTCTCCAATGTTGAAGAGATTGTAAAAAAAAATAAAAAAAATAAAAATTCAGAAATTAATTCATGGATCAAATTGTAAAAAGTAAATTATGAGTGTAGACAACAATGCTTATTTTCAAAAATAATTTCTGTAATTTAGTTTTGTTTTGTTTTTTAAATCCCCAATAAATGTGGTGGGTGTCATTAAAGTCCCACAATTCAACTCTTTTCAAGTCAGGGTATGAATTTCTTTGTAATTAATGTTTAAACTAAATTTCAGCCACCATGTTCAGAAAGTCATGGCACCTGAACAGTTTGACTGAAATTGTGTACCCGTTAATGGGATCATATGTGCACCTTGAAGAAATATGTCGCTTTGCACGAGTACTAAATCCTCCTGTCAATGTTTCCAATTAGGAAGATTTCATTGGGGATCTCAATGGGGACTCAGACTCTCTTAACGGCAGCCCGACAGAGCCAGATCCAGCTTTTATAAAAACCAGCATCTCCAACGGTAGCCTCCAATCAAGCTACACGGTACACAAACACACACGCACGCACACGCACGCACACACACACACTCTCGTACTCACTGAACACACACAATTGATCAGCTGACTATCAGGGCGACGCAAAGATGACTCAGCTCAGGACAGTGACGCAGGAGCTGGTCTCTGTGTGTTTGTCGCAGCTCGGTGGAAGCATGATGAGTCTGTTCAGCTCGGGGGATTTCGGAGCGGTGGAGGTGAGGGGCCGTATCCAGTACTCACTGGTTTATGACAATGACAGGGAGGAGCTCCAGGTGAAAGTGTATCGCTGTGAGGACATCGCTTCAGCACGCAAGAACCGCTCTGACCCGTAAGCAATTGTGTTTTCATGTGACTAGCTTCAAAACGGTAGTGTCAAGCTCCGAATCAATTAGCAAATGTGTGTGTGTGTGTGTGTGGGTGTGTGTGCGTGTGTGTGTGTGTGCGTGTGTGTGTGTGTGTGTGCATGTACTTCACAGATATGTAAAGAGTTACCTTTTGCCAGACAAGTCGCATCACAGCAAGAAGAAAACGACGGTCAAGAAGAAAACATTAAACCCAGTCTATGATCAGACACTCAGAGTGAGATGCTCTCTCAAGCGCACATTGCATTAAGCCGCAACTGTAATCAGTGTCTTTCAAAACCATTCACAGATTTATTCTGATTATGTTGTTTCAGTATAAAGTTTGCATCGGGGAGCTGCGCAGTCGGACTTTGAACCTCTCTGTGTGGCACGCTGCACCTCTGGGAAGAAATGTGTTTCTAGGGGAGGTGGAGGTGGCCCTGGGGCTCTGGGACTGGACCTGCACCGAACCCCTGTGGCAAGATCTGCAGCCCAGGGTAGGCAATGCCTCATCCTGAAAGAGTTTCAAGCAAATTACATTATTCTGCAATATTGTGGGCAATAAAAATAATAGGCATTTTATTGAAAGGTTCCTGTCTGGACCCTGAAAAACACCAGGCAGCAGCTGCGAAAATACCGATCTGCAATATGGAGAAAACGGTTGTTAAAAGGGCCAAAGACAAAAGAGTCAACACAACGTGACATATAAATGTCAACCGTAGAAAATCTAACATGTAAACGACTTTAAAAGATGTTTTAAAAACAGCTTTGGTTGTAGGGAAAGAATCAAAGTTGAAAATGTGATAAGAGAGATTTTAAGATGCTTGGCCACTTGACTGAGTCAGTAACAGTTAGGGCTGCAGGGGGTGCAACCAGGGAAATGGAGGAGGTGGATCTCAGACTGTGAAAAAATCAGAGTAATGTGGGTGAAAAAGATCAGAGAGAGACTAGGAAGTAAATAAGAAGAGCTAGAAACATGTTGGTGTTTTACAGGAAGCTAATGAAAGACCAGAGTAATTTGCTCAACAAGGAGTAATGACCCAGGCGGCTGTTTTGTGTCAGTCAAAGCCTGTGCAAAAGTTCATGTGATAAATTAGACAGAAAAGATTCACTAAAAGCATTTCAACATGTAGCCAGAAAATGTACAATAACAGTAGTAAAGTCAAAAAAGGGGAAAAAGGAGACGGCTTTTGTGTTGAAGCAGTTGACACAGGATTGATCAAACTTCATGGCAATTTTACCTAAATATGAAGGGCAGTTTATTAAAAATTATAATTTGAAGTAAAATAATAATAATAAAACCCTACATTTTTTGGGGCGTTATTTGTTTGGCATTAAGCAAAGAGAACTATTTTTTATGCTAACCTGAACTGACCCAGAATGAGAAGCATTTGTCTGATTTCTTGTCAAAGAGTGAGGAAATGGTTTATTTTTATAGTGTACATATTGTTCTGGTCTTGACAAGAATGAACATGTATTTCCTATGAATCTCCAAAAGAGGTAGAAGAACACCACTGGTAACTGGTGAAACGTGTTTTCTAAAAAAATCTTTAACTTTACATGAGCTGAGAGGCACAATATAAGATGTATAATAATGCCAACTTATTCTAGTCATTAAGAGAACATAATGAGAGCCTGTTTCAAAAGTGGAACTGAAATTGTGTTTGGTTATGAAACGTATTGTCATAAAAGTATTGCCACCTGCATCTGAATTTATTCAGCATCTGAGGGAATGTGAAACAGACATTTTAGCAGCTCTGTTGGAGATAAAAGGGGAGGAGTGTGTCTTGTGTCTGAGAGAGCTGAAGGAAGAGGAGGACATGCTGTGAATTTTAAATAAGGTTTTACATAACCTGGGTCTGTCCCAGCCTTCACAAGTCTGAACCTTCATCCATTACTTTGTTCTCATCCTTTGATGTTTCGGGGGGGTTTTTTGGGTTTTGTTTCTTTTTTGCATACAGGTTCACCTGAATCCAGAGTCTATCAGCATCAGAGGGAACATCGTGTTGTCTATTAAATTTGCTCCTGAGGGATCTGAGGGTGAGAAGAATAAACCTGAACTGCATCCACGCCACAGATGTATGAGTACTGTAACATTCTGTGTGGACATAAAAGTTTGGATGTTTGTGTTCAGGTGGCGGTCTGCCTTTGACAGGAGAGGTTCACATCTGGCTCAGAGAAGCTCAAGGTCTCCTGTCTAAGAAAGGAGGCGCTATTGACTCCTTTGTGAAAAGGTACGGCTGTTCTTCAGTGCCAACACATTCTTTTTAGTTTATTTTAATCAATAATACACAATGCAGCACAGACCACTGGCAACTCTGGTAGAGAACAGAAACTCTATACTATTTTCACACAAATTGAAATACTGAAAAAATAAATCCTTATGTATGAAGGGATTGTGCTATCAAAATATTTTGCATTTTAAACTCTGCATAAACTTTTAAATACAGATTAAAGCCATAAGGAATTGTGTAATGCTTTTCCTACACATCAGCACAGTCCAGTTTGTATAAGAGTAGTACATTAAATAATTTCTTTTGCCTATACTTTGGAATCCAACTGTAGTTGGTTGAAATATATACTAAAATCAAGTCTCAATTGTCTCTCTGTTCCCTTCAAAACCAAGCTACATCCTTCCAGATGTCAGTCGACAGAGCGGACAGAAGACGCGGGTGGTGAAGCACTCCATCAGTCCGACATACAACCACACCATGGTCTATGACGGCTTTCAAATCAGCGACTTGCGGGAGGCCTGTGCTGAGCTCACTGTCTGGCACAGAGACGGACTGAAGACGGATAGTCTGGGAGGGGTTCGTCTGAGCTGTGGAACTGGTGAGAATCTGTATCATTTTATTAGTTTAGCTGTTGGCTTTAGATTAAACCAAACAGCTGCTTTTAGCAAAGGTTCTGGAATTCACAAAGGAGAAAAAAAACATTCATTTTGCAGTTGTGATATTTTAGCTGGATTATGCATTGCTAAAAGGTAAAAAAACAAAAAAAAAAAAAAACAAAAAAAAAAACGCTCATAAAAAAGCATCTAGGAATGTTTTGGAAAATTTTCTCCCTCATCTATTGTCCATGCAAAAATAATCTTAATGGTATAATGCAGTTACCAGGACAGCAGGTTTCTTTTCCAACTGTAAATATGACAAATTAAGTCACAAACTGGTTAGTGTTAACAACACCAATAAAGCTGATTGTATACAAAGATGTAGGTTCCTTTTGTCGTCTGGACTTCCATACTTTGCATTAGTGAGGTTTTCCTTTTTTAAGAATTTCAAATGTTTCTGAAGGTCCTGTGAGCCAACCAAGGTTGTCTCAACAATGTCTGTAAATGCAACATGTTGGCAATTTTCTTTTATCCCATAGAACCCCAGATTAAAAAGCAGTATCATCTTGGAAAAGGTGATACTGAAAAAGAAAAATATTTTTCTTCCTTAAAGATTTTTTTACATGTTTGCATTTTTTTTTTGTCATACTTACTGTACATGTTTCAGATCATTTGAATTTTTTTAGATTTTAAAATCTGACAAAGATAGCTGAATATAAAATGAAGCGTATGTTAAAAAAAATGTTTGTTGAACTGATGAGACATGAGAGGAAAAAGACAAACTCATAGAGATAGTGAAATAGTGTGGTGGTGGTAGTATGATGGTCTGGGGACACTTCCTGCTTCAGATGACTTCTAGATAACTTGCTGTACATCTTGGATTACTTTTGTTTTTCCTGCACTATTGCACAACTGTCATCTGAAAGATTCAGTTGTGTGTAAACATCATGATTTACCTTCTGAGGATCTGCACAGAAATATCGCAAACGGTGGAATTCGGCAAATTGTACTTTTGTTTTTCGAAGTGTCCTGAGATGATGCTCAATTTGTTTCTTTATGAATCATTTCATACAAAACGGACAGAAGACAAAAATATCTATGCTGTTTGTTCTTTGTTTTTTGTGGTCACGTGTCATGGCTGCATGCTTGTGTTGATGCTCACAACAAAATTTCTTTGTGTCATTTTCTAACGCCAGGTCAGAGCTACGGCGAAGTCGTTAGCTGGATGGACTCCACAGAAGACGAAGTCACCGCGTGGACCTCCATGATCGAAAACCCAAACCGCTGGATCGACATGAGACTGCCGATCAGAACTAACTTGACACAGCGGCCTGTGTGACCATAGCATCTTGCACACAAACACTCATTCATGTTCCATCTTTTGGGCTGCTGGGAGAAACCCCTTGTTATTGGCACATGTAACATCTCTGTTGTGATGTACACAGACGCTCGCACAGAAAATGAAGTCAGTAGTTGTGCAATATTCTTAAAGTACAGGAATGAGTCAGGTGTCTGCAGGTGTCTGCAGATGTCTGCGTTTTAAAATTTACTTTGTTCACTCGGTATTTAATCTGGTAAAAAAAAAAAAATTGCAGTTTATTCATTTGATATTAAATGTAATCTATGAATTAATGATTGCTCTTGTTGACACATATAGCCGGAAGCATAAAAATAAAAATATGATTTTATTGTTAATATTCTTTTCCTGTTTGTATTAGGGCTGTTACATTCTTTTCAATCATCTTTGACTCTGTTAGTAAAAATAAGTTTTATATTCTTTTATTAATGACTCATTTGTAAATACATTTGAATGACTATCATCGCCATCTTGTGTTTGAACCTCATAACTACACTCTGTAACGAAATAATTTAAATGACTACATGGTTAATAGCCTAAGCAGAAGATAAGGTCCTGTAATGTAACACTTTTACAAAAGAAGGTGTTTAAATGTCAACCCTAATTTCTCTATTTTTATTTTTATTTTTATTTTTTTTATCAAATAGACAGTTGATGACAGAATCGCAGTCTGAACCTATGCAGCTGTCGTCCAGCAGATGGCAATGGCAGGATTTTTGCTGTCATCTGAGATATCAGAATAAAAAAAATAAAATAAAAAAAAGCAAAAAACCTACTTCGTAAAAGTAGATGGGCTTTTAACTGGGTGCAATAAATCTCATGTCAGGTTTTAAAACAGAACCATGTCTCACACTTACAGGGTGTGGTTTTGAAATCAGTTTAGTTTTAATCTTATTTTGCTACATAAAAACATGGTGATTCACCAGAAAAGCATATTTGAAGGAAAATATTGGAATTAGTTTATTTTAACTCGTTTACCCTCATCTTTAATCTTAAAGCCATTAAACACCTCATGATCTTTTTACATGTAATATGTGTAACCTTTTTATATATATATAAAGGAATAAGCTTAGTGATTTTTATTTTATTGTAAGAACAAAAAACAGCATGCATTTTCACTAAAAATCACAGCCATACCCCAAACATACCAGACTGCTATGTTAAAGGCTTTTAAATTGCAGTCCATTCCCGAAACGTGAGCTACCGTTTCTCGCTGTTGCCATGGATACGCACAGTCAACAACCCTTCTTCCTCCCTAAACCAATACAGAGTTCTCGTTAAGCGGCGTCAAACCAACCAAGAAGCTGTTCAAAAATGATGGAAATAACGGCTAAGAGCAAAAAGGTGCTACATGCCCAGGTTGAAGCATTCTCGAGAAAAGTGGAACATTGTGAGTTTTAACCTGCCTCATTTAAAACACTGTTTTCTTCTCTGTCTGCTCAGATTTGGCTAACATTTCCCTAACAATCCCAAACTTAAAACTGTCAAAACGTCACAATATATGAAATAATATATTTTTGTTTTTCTAGTCAATAAAACAGAGCTCGAGAATCTGATCCTGATGTTTAACAGCCTCGTGGCGGAGCAGATCACCCGAGGTCGACCAGCAAATGGCCTGAAAAGAGGGAAGTTTAGAGGCGTACTGCAGGGCACTTTTGAGATGACCAATGCCGTAATGATGGACGGAGGTACTGATTCTTTTGGCAGGAGAATTGGAACATGGATAAATATCAGATTTTTCCTTGGCTTATTTTTTCTTAAATTCAACATATAGGAATCTTAAACTTGTCTTTGATAGTAAACATATCAAATATGTGCAAAAAAACCTTTCGTTTTAGTTAAACGTTAGATATTTTCTTGCCTTAACAGCCTTGCCTTTTGCTTTTGATAGAAATTAACGGTTTAAAAGACATGTAAACAATCCCATGAAATTCTTTAACATCTTAGGTTTTCAGCTAGGTTTGTAACAGTTTTGCTGTTCTGAAGTTTTCAGAAGTTTTGACAAAGATGGTGACGGTGTCATTAATCTGGATGAGTGGATCAGAGGACTTGCTGTTTTACTTCGTGGGACTCTTGAGGAAAAAATAAAGCGCAAGTTCCCAGCTCTGTGTTCTTAAACTCATCTTCCTCTGTCTTCCTGTCCAAAGTGACATGCACTTTATGGAAGTCCAAAGATGCCACTAGTCAACCAACAAAATCAGTTTTTAAATCCTTATTTACCATTATTGCCATTAATCTGACCTGGAAACAATTTGTTAAATGTATAGTAAACTTAATTTGATACGCTAAATTAGTGTAAAACCATGGAGGCAATTAGTTCTAGAATTTTATTATTCAGCAAGCAGAAAATGTCTGACAAATCAAATATTTTTCCATGGTGTTTTCATTTTTCCAAACTGAACCAAAAATAATAGAAGCAAACTCCAGATGTCTTTAGGTTTGAAGATTACTAAGGAACCCTGAACTTTAGGATAAATTGGAAGTACCAATCACATTTTAAATTATTCATGGTATATTGGAATACATGATCTTTAGCATGACTTCCAGTTTGAGTAAATATGACATTATTTTAATATGTATTTATGCCTACATTAGACATGTAAATAATTAGGACTAGAATCTAGAAGTATTTAGAATTAAAATTAAATTAGGACTTTTTCTAAAAACTGTGGCACTTTTGGTTCTCCACATTTTTCCACCTGTTAACCTTTTCTTCTTTGTTTGCATTAATCAGACTCCTTTCGAGTGTATGACTTGAATAATGACAAGTACATCTCCAAAGATGAGATTTTTCACATGCTGAAGCACAGCTTCATCAAGTGGCCTAGTGAGGAGGATCCAGACGAAGGAATTAAAGATGTGGTTGAGATCACAATGAAGAAGATGGTGAGGAGATCGCGGTTCAAATGTAATGGTTTGTTGGGAACTCTGATCTTTTTCATCAAGGCTAGAGATGAGGTTTTGGTCTGATCGTCTCAGAAAAAAAAACTTTAAATTTTTGATTTGTATATTATTTACCAGTTGCGTCCTCCCACCCTTTTAGGACCTGGATCACGATGGCCTGCTGTCTTATGAGGACTTTGAAAAATCAATACTAGATGAGAACCTTTTTCTTCAGGCATTTGGATCCTGCCTCCCTGATAACACGGTAATCACACAAATTATAGGACGCATAAAGTTTGTATTTCTGTCATTATTCTTAATCCCATAAACTGTTTTTTTTTTTCCTTCTTTCAGATTATTTCAAAGTTTGAGGAGCTTGTGTTTAAGGAACCAGAGCAATGAAACAATTCATATCAGTGTAAACTTTTGGCTGTGTCTTTAATAAAAATCTTAGTATCTGCTTGCAATACATAAATAAATGCAGTCTGAAAAGAGAGAGATCCAACTTCCAAAGCAGTGGCAGACATCGGTCCGGTTTATATCCGACGACGTGGTTTTGCTTTTTTCTCAACTCTTTTAAGGTCTGGAACTGATCCCACCTAAGAATTAGACAGACATATGAGGTGACACTATATTTGTTGTTATGTAAAATAAAAGTAATCAGTGAATAATTACCTGCTTCATTGTGCTCCTGATTAGGCTGACAGTTGTGTTTAATGACTCATCTTCCATGTCCAGTTTTGCCGGTTCCGGTAGTTTAGGTCCAATCAGCGGCTCGTTTTCTCCAGAAACATTTGCAGCAGGCTCTCCAGACTCTTCTACTTTGCGCTTTCTGCTCTCCAAGTTAGTGATCCTTGGAATAAATCTCACTCCAGAACCAGGATTTGGACCCAGTCTGCCCTCTGTGCCTTGCTCCCTGTTAGTGGTTGTTGGATTGGAGCTCAAACTGTCCGCTTGCCGCTGCTCTACATTTAAGAAGGCATTATGCAAAGTCCCCATTTTATCCTCTGCTGGTACAAGTCCGCGGTGACTTTTTTGTCTGAATGAACAATGTTCTTGAGGTGGTAATGGCAGTGGAGGAAACTCTGAATAGTGGCTCAGGCTAAAAGCGTCTCCTGTACTTTCATTTTTAGATGTTATATCACGACTGGTGGGAATTTTGTCTGATGAGGTTGGTGCTTCTGATGATACCAAACTCTCTTGTGTTGCTTCTGTCTTTTCTCTTTCTTTTGCTTTAGAATAAGAAAGAAAAAAAAAAGTTTAAACAAACAAACAAGTCAAAACATTAAAATATTTTAAATCCTATCTTTAAATCTACAGATTAAAATATACTTATTAATGTTATCATACCTCTACTCCGAGCTGTTCTCGCAATATAACTTCTTCTGTCTTGCAACTTCAGCCTGGTGTCCTCCACCGTCTCATACTCTGGAACATAGCACACATGCAGCACACCACCGTAGAAACTCTTCTCATCCATGTTGCGTTTTGCTGCCCTGAAACCAGAGAATTTAAACAAAATATATATATAAATTTTCAAATAAATAAACCATTCAGTACTTGATTTCATTACTGCAGCCCTATGACCAAAGTAATTCATAAACAGTGTACCTAGCGCTTGTTAATTTCTGAAACTTGACGAGGTAAACCTCGGTGAATTCCTCAGCTGGATACTCGTCCAGGGGTCGGTACTCCTCCACGATGCCATACAGCGCACATAGCTGGATCAGCTCCGTCATTACGCCGATGGCTGGAACCCCTTGAACCATCAGATAACGGGACTCTAGATTTATGGTGTACACCTGATAAAAGAAAACATTTGTGCTCAGATTGGTAGTTGTGACTGAGCATATTTAAGTCATGAATAAAAGAATAAGTCCTGGTTTAACAAATATTACTGCCATTAAGGTGAGTCCATCCGGCCCATCCATTTATTTATTTTTTTGAGCAAATAGTTATTGACAGAGTTGTTGCATACTGGCAAGATATGAAAAAAACATTAAACGCAAGTGAATTGTTTGCACAATTTGAACACGGCACTAAGCTCGGGCAGATTCATAATAAAACGCTAATATCACGCAAAAACGTAGGAAATATGTTATTTGTATGATGTTTGTGGTTAAGCAAAGTCTCGCTCAGCTTTTCACGTGTTCCATAAATTAGGGTACCCATTCATTTTCAAACTAAACTTACCTTAACTGCTTTGGCCTTTCTCCCTTCTCGGTATTTCGGTCGAGAAATGCACACTCTTTGCTGTTCGTGATGTTTGTAGACTTCTGGGGCTCTCCAACAATCCGATCCGTTGTTGACAGGGGCCGCCATGTTTGTGAGAAAATGAATTTCCGGTCGACGCCCTTCAAAATAAATGCCAGATGTTGTTCTGAACGTTACTGCTTCGATTGAAGACTCGTTCCAAACGTTTTATTTTGAAACAAACATCGAGTATTGGTTGCTTTGGTCTAGTTTGCTGTTGGCAGAGGATATCGATAGATTCAGGAGTTGCGTTTTCAACAGTAGCGGAGCAACCTGCTTGGAGTTCTCAGAGCTACGTTGGCAATGTGATGAGAATGTTTAGTAGTCAGGGCATTCAACCTGTTAGAGTTGTTTTTAACAACGCTAAAAACTGCTTCCTTCATCTCCCGTCGAAGATGATATCGCACCTTTCATTACAGGAGGTTGGTTAGCCTAGCGAGACCTACTCTGCAGCGTGTTGTCAGAGTTGCAATAAGTTCCTTATTTGATGCTTGTTGTTCTATTTATGTGTCTTTTTATGCTTTATTTAATGGGGTCGTGTATTTTTTTTATGTCTGCATGTACGCTTATTTATTTTCTAGAATACAGGACAAAAGCTGCCTCATGTCAGTGTTTTCAAAATCTGGAGTATGATTGATACTTTTTATAGACAAGAATCTCTATCCTTCATTAAAAATATATTCAGTACTTCAGATATATATATATATTCAGTCTAATGGCTCTTAATTTAAAGAATTAAGAGCAAAAATATCAGTTTCTAGATATCTTAGATGAAGCTTATGGAGAACATGCTGAAACATTTTAGTTAACTCTACCAACTCTAATTTTTTTTAATATTATTTCTTGTTAAATGAAACGGACATTAGATAAAAACTGTACTTATTTCTTATTTTCATGAGTACAGCATACAGCTTTAAATTAGCTGCCCTCATTTTTTATTGTCCACCAGGTTAATAAACTCAGTCCAGACATGTAATTGCACAAGAAAAACATATATAGTTTAAAGAATCCCCTGTAATTTTTTGATTTCTTTCTTTCTTTTTTTGATTTTCCTGAAGCTTTTATCCCATCTTTCTCTACAGCTGAGGTGCAAACACACAAGCGCGCAAGCATAGTTTGAATCGTCTTTGTTAGTTGCTGGGTCAAACATGTTTTTTGTTCATTTTTAGAACCAGACCTTGGAGCTGTCCTGGGACAATGCACATCCAGTGTACCTTAGCTGGACCCAAAGCAGGGCGTCCTCCGACCCACACAGCAACGACGTTGAGCTGTGTCGGCAAATGGGAGAGAAGCTGGGCTTGAAAGACGGAGAACAAGTAAAACCTTTTTCCTTGATTTGTTGTTTCGCTTTTATAAAAAAAAAAAACCCAGCTAAGCCCATTATTGCATCAACGTGTGGTCAGATCAATTGTTTCATTGACATTGTTTTTTTTTTTTCAGGGTTTTCTAAAACCGTGCCATCAAGTCTCATCTTTAAATCAGGTGTTTGTGGAACCTTTGTCACCTGATGACTGGGAGATCTTGGTGAGTGATGGTAATATTGTATGCATGGTTGAAAAGGCACCAAAATGGCTAAAGTACATTACAAACAACTGGAACAGTTTCACCTTTCACCCACATCAAGTCCCAAAAGTGTGCTGTTTTACTTTTTGTTGAAATGCATTGAAGTGGTATTAACAGTATTTGTTGGGCTCTGTACATGAAGCTTTAATTTTTCTCCAAATGTTATATGTTACTCTTTTGATCTACAGCCACACACATCACTATTCTTTATTTCTCATTTCCCAGGAATCTCACAGTTCTGCATTGGAGCAGAAGCTTCTGGATCAGATCAGAGTGGTTTTCCAGCATGGCGTGTTTCCTGTTTGGGTGTACAGTCATACAGTGATCTACATTAAAATAAGTCTGTGTTCATTTGATCTTTTTTTTTTTAAATCTCTGAGGTCAGATTATATCCGTGTTTAATATTCACAAGCACACTGTCGTCTGTTTTTAATTCAACGCAGCTTCCATCTCCCCGCTTGTTCTCTACGGTCGTTTGGAGCAGTTCACAGAGCTTGTGGTGTCTCAGAAGATCCGCACTGGAATGAGCAACATCAGTGATGCTACTAGGAGACCCAGCCTCGATGAGCAATTTCACTTCCAGCCAGGCTCGACTCTGTCTTCCACATCAGAGCCATCGGCAGATATTGCCTCACACTCTGGTCGCAGACAGGACTGGGGAGGCATCGCTGACCTGAAAAGCCTGCTCCATCATATAATACGGGGCCCTTACGATCATGCTCCTGTGCCCAACATCCCTGTTGTCTTTCCCGACTCTATCTACAGAGTGTGCGGTGCACCTCCGGACTGTCTTTGTACCATAAGTCACATCGCTGCTGGTGTTACTCACATTTTTCCTTGGAGTCCTAGTCTGAGCACAGCGACTAGAGGAGGTCAGTCTGTAGTGACGTATGGCCGTCTTTTCAAGGTATCATCCCCTAAAAAAGCAAAAGACAAAGCCAAGCAGGCCTTGGAGAAAAGAAAGAAAGGGGGAGGGAGCAAAGATAGTGGCGTGAAAAGAGGGAAGGAGGCAGAGGAGGTAGAGGAGGCACAGGAGGAAGAAGGCATAGTAGTCAGGGTCGTGTGCCACGATGCTGAGATGCTGGAGAGAGGTCACCACAAGATCCACTGTGGAAAAGTATGGGTGAGCAAAATAAACATTAATCCAAACTAATTTCTGGGATTTTTTAAATTATAATTCTCTGATTCTGCAATAAAACCCTGGTTTTATTAGATTTTTAAAGATTTTTATTAGATTTGCAAGTCTTAACTCTCTCTCTGGTCACAATCTTTTTTGAAAAAAAAAAAAAAAAAAGTAATATTCACCACTTTGTGCTTATAATCCCAGTTACAATGGGAATACATTGATTTGAAATCCTGCCACATTCATCAGTGAGAATTAAACCCGTGAAATCAGTCATCAAAGTAGCCTCCAGCATCCGCCTACAGCCTCTAATACCTCTGGTAGGCGCTGGAGCGTCCGTGTGCCACCGTGCAATTGCATTTGTTCACATCTGATGTAAGGCTTTAATATATGTCTGCGTAATGTTGCAATATGTCTTTTTGCTCAGCCTGAGGACGACGACGACGAAGCGATCCAGACGACTTTCTTCAACTGGCTTCACTCAAAGAGTCACGAACCTTTGGCGTGTCTGACTCCTCGCTCCGGCACCGTCCTCCTACATGGAAACGATGGTGATTCATTCCTTTCACTTTTGCTACAAGCTCAAGAAGTGCGATTACAAAGCAAAAACCTCCACCTGTTAGGATTGTTTGCTGTTAAGAAAAATCTAATTATGATACTAAAAATCTGTATTTCCCTCAGCTGCAATAGAAATCTGTATTTTTTTCCCCCCCTTTTTAAAGCAAAGCTGGAGTTATCTTTGACAGTGCTGAAACCCAACCCAGACAACGATCCACCGGACCAGCTGTTTCTATTAGCACCCACCGTTCTCCAAAAGGAAAACATACAGGTTTAAGCTTTGGAAACAGTTCCCCACCCAAAACACTCGTTTTATGATTTTGCCAGTGCCTGTGAGGAATATTGACATTAATGAGATGTTGCTACTTCCAGGTGGACAGACAGACGATAGCGCAACCTGCTCCAAAAGCTGAACCTGAGGCTCCTGAGACGGAGCTCCCCTCCTTACAGTTATTTGGGTAAGTTCTTGAAATAATTCTACATTCACCCCTTTCAGCTTTAATATGCTCTAATATGCTTCCACTTGCTGCGTTTTTTTTCCCCCCCAGTGGGATTGATGATCTTATTAAGACTGGATTTGAGTTTGTTTCCAATGCCCTGCTGGGTAGTCCCCTCTCAAGGGAACTTTGTACCTCTGGAGAGGGACTCCAGGGAGGAGCACTGCTCATCACTGGTGCTAAGGTAAATCTTTACTATCCAAAATCCCTTGCAAAAATATTCATTCCCCCTGAATGTTTTCACTTCACAACCACAATGTATGCTTTCTTTTTCTTTTGTAGTTCAACAAAACAAAATGGCATGTAATTATAATGTTGAGTAAAATGGCAGTTTTGTTTAGAGACTTCACTCCATTTTAGTTATGGTTTCGGTTGTGTGTGTGTTTTTTTTTCCCAAATTATTTTTGTTTTATTTATTGTTTCTGGTTGTTGTGTTTTATTTAGGATTTTTAACAAAATTAAAGTTTATTGGTCTTTCCGATGGCGAACTTTCACTGTTTTGCCATTATTATTAGATCACATGACATCGGTCTCAAAAGAACAATATCATCGTTTATCGCAATTATTTCCCTTGACAAATTATCGTCTAGAAAAATTTGCTTTCGTGACGAGCCTAATTCCAAAGTGGATTTTGATCTGGTCTTTGACTGGACCATTTCAACACACCCCTCACAGCGTGATGCTGCGACCACCCTGTGGATGGTGGTAACTGATTAATATGCAAAATAATGGAATTAAAATGATAAAAATGTAATGTTTACTGAATACTGTACATCTAATTAAGTGAATTGCTTCAGGGTTCTCCCTCATTTCCTCTCACAGGGTAGTGGGAAGAGCTCTTTGGCCCGAGCCCTTTGCAGAAAAAGCAGAGAGGAATTAGATGCACATGTGGAGGTGTTGGACTGCAAAAAGCTCCAAGGTCAAGAAATGTCCCTTTAACAGGTGAACGGATCAGAGACGAGCAGAACCTTCATGTTTTTATTTTGTAATTTTTAGGCAAAAGGGCCGACACTGTGAAGCAGATTCTACAGGACATGTTTGAACAGGCAGAGTGGGGACAGCCCTCTGTGGTCCTGCTCGATGACCTGGATCATTTGACCCATTCGGCCACATCACCTGAACACGAGCATGGCCCTGAGGCGCTGCTGCAGCAGCACATTGCACAAAGTGAGTTAAGAAATTCACTCGTACCATATAAGGTTTGAGTATAAAAGTTAAGCTGTAGGTTTGTGGCTGCAGGTGTGTGTGACGTGGTCGACGAGGCGGTGCTCCACTCCAGCCTGGTATGTCTGATCATCACCAGCCAGAGCGAACACTCTCTCCACCCTTCTCTCACAGAGATCCAGGGCTCCCACCTCATCCAGGGATTTGTAAACATCCAGCCTCCGGACCAAGTCAGCGCCAACGTCCACACCCGCACACTGAGAATACCCCCAAAAATTCTATCGACGTTAAAAATGATGTGTTGCTTTGCAGGTGCAGAGAGCTGAGATCCTGCACCATCTGATCCTGAGGAAGCCTTTCCTCTCTGAGGAGAGCTTGAGAGATCTGGACCTGGAGGCCGTTGCCATGAAGACGGAGGGATATGCAGCCCAGGATCTCACTGTGCTGCTGGAGCGAGCTGTCCACGCTAACACAATGCACAGAGGACACAGCAATCAAGGTGCGCAAAGACGTTAGCTTTGAAAGTCTTTATTAAGACTAATTGATCTCTATGCACCTAGGTGATTAGTTCAACTCAGCCTGATTTTTACCCATCATTCCACAGGTGTCTGTCTTTCATGGAGGGATTTTGCGCATGCTCTCAGTGGGTTCACGCCTCCATCGCTGTGGGGCGTTGACCTTCACGCGCCGGGTGGAGTCGGACTGGAAAGAGTGGGAGGTCTGCAAGAAGTGCGAGAGCAGCTGATGGAGACCATCCTGCTCCCTGCTAAGGTCAGCTCACTGCTGCCCCCTGCAACACACCTTCCTGTCTGACTCAGGACTTCATCATGCTTCTAATCTACTCATGTCATCTTAGTGGAAGATGATATGAGTACGTCAGAATTACTGTTTACCTTCAGCGGGTCTTACTGGTTTCAGAGTGACCACCTTTTCTGTTTTAGTATTTTAGTTTTCATCATAGATCAACAGAAAAAGCAGCATATATATATAAAAGCTCATGTTGTTCTTTGGTGCCTTGCAGTATCCGATCCTCTTCTCCAAACTTCCTATCCGGCACTGCTCTGGAATTCTTCTCTATGGAGCTCCAGGTACCGGCAAGACGCTTCTGATCAGGGCTGTGGCCAAAGACAGCGGAATGAACTTCATCAACATCAAGGTAGCTCGGACTTTGGTTCTCATAGTCTGCAGGACTTTAGTCCTGTGTTTGAGGAAAACAAGGTCTCATTTATTGAGATAAACCTTCACTTCTGCAGGGACCTGAACTCTTGAGTAAGTACATTGGAGCCAGTGAGCAGGGAGTTCGTGACGTCTTCCTGAGGTGAACTTCACTTTTTTCTTTTTTTCTTGGAGTTTTGACAATACTTCGAAGCTGTACTAATGATTGTAAAAGTTCCCACTGGTTTTCTTACCTCCTGTTTCCGTTTCAGGGCACAAGCTGCCAAACCTTGCATCCTGTTCTTCGATGAGTTTGACTCTCTGGCGCCAAGGAGAGGCCACGACAGCACAGGAGTAACCGACCGTGTGGTCAACCAGCTGCTCACCGAGCTGGATGGGGTGGAGGGGCTGCAGGGTAGGCCTGACCATCACTGCAACTTTAACCCTTAAAGCAGATGTTATTATATTGCGTCTGTTTGGAAGTATGGCCCTCTTCCTACTCCTAAAAATATTGACAGGTGTCTTGACGTCTGTCCCACTCTTGGTGGATCAATTATGAATCGGTAAACAACTCTATCTCAAAAGAATAACCAGTTGCTTATTGAAGATTATTGCTGATGTCTTTCTTTCTTGGCATTGTGCCAATGAGCATTAAACAGATAAAACTAATGTTAGAACAATGACAAGACTTCCTGATGATCCGTTAATAAAGCGTTGAGAAGGCGGTAGAGTTTTATCACACTTAGGTTTTTATTTTTGTTTATTAAACCAATTCATAGAGTAAAATTTCATATTTGATTCATTAGGGAGCAATACATAAATAAAATTGTTTTCCTATTGGTAACATGCATTACCTTATTACTAGCAATTGTCTAAAACATCCATTCATTGAATTACAATTAAGATTGAATTGCACCATGGGTAATTACCTTTGAATGATTGGATCGGCTTGTTATGAACTGTACTGACCACAATTGTGTTTACTTTTTTATTAAGTGTCTTAAGGAGACATGTTTAGTAATTATATTATATATTCTAACTATAACTAAGCTGGATTGCACTGAAAAGTGTGTGTGTGTGTTTTTTCTTTCTTACATGTGGGCTTTAAATTTTTGACATAATCTTGTTTTCTGCCACTGTGTCTAGGGGTGTATGTGCTCGCAGCCACTAGTCGTCCAGATCTAATAGACCCCGCCCTGCTGAGACCGGGACGACTGGACAAGAGTCTCTACTGCCCCCCTCCAGACCAGGCGAGTAGATTTAAAAATCACTCATCTGCTTCATTCATGCTTATAAATGGAGATCATTTATTACATAGCATGACCAACGTTGCATTGCTGCTTTTGTACCACGCTGTTAAAAGATTATCTCCTTTGTGTCTTGTTTCCAGGAGGCTCGTATCGAGATCCTGCAGGCTCTAAGTTCTGGCCTTCCTCTGGCTCCAGATGTTGACCTACAAGAGGTGGCAACAGTAACGCAGCATTTCACCGGGGCGGACCTAAAGGCCCTGCTCTACAACGCACAGCTGGAGGCTGTTCACAACAGCTCGGGCGTCGGCACGTCAAATGTACGCTCGTTCTCCATGTGCATGCAGTTCTAGGTTCTTTTGGAATGATAAAACAAGAGGCAAAGTGCTGGAGATAATTTCAGCTCCTTGTGTTTATCTGCTTGGAAACTTTAAACTTGTCTGTGTGACCATCAGGAGCTGACCTCCGCCTCAGACACCGACATGAGCCTGTCTTCCATGATCTTCCCAAACACCAGCAGCGGCTCAGACGACTCTGTCGGAGAGGGAGAGCAAAGCTTGGTGCTGGACCAGTCGCTGGTTGTTGTTGAGCCCGCGGAGCTTCACACTGAACACGAGGAATGCCGCAGTAACTGGAGGTTTTACTTCGGAAGTTCCCTTGAGTCGGAGACTGGAAACTCACCAGTTTCAAAGCAGGTGATTATTTAAGAGCTAGTTCCCACATGTCTCAATTCATGGTGTGATCACAGTTCATAAATTGGATGTGTAAGTGGAAGTGCTTAATGTTTTCACATTTTATTGGGATTGTAAAATGATGCTTTGGTTTTCAGATTTTATTTTTTTCACAAAAATGGGAAATGTGATAAAAAAAACTAAAATATTTTCACTCGCCTGTAAAATTTCCACTTTGTGTCTTGGATGTTTTAATGTAACGTATTTATCAAACTTGTAATAGATACACATATTACTGCAAGGTGTTGTGGGAGCTTCATCTGAGCAGCGTTTTAGTTAGAGAGGTCTGAATCTGTTAGAGAGTCGACTGAATCTGAAGGAAACGTTTTTAGAGGTAGCCTCTAGATGTCACTGCATCTTCTCCCTGGACCTCTAATCTTTCTTCACTGTCGCCTCTCTATTAATAATCTCCACAAATCCATTTAATCTTGGTCCAGGACTTTGGTTGCTATAAAACGGAGCAAATAAAGTCTCACATCTTTGTGTTTAACAGGAATCCCTGTGTGTCTCTGGACCCGCCTCCAGAGACCCAGCCAGCGGACTCGCTCCAGCTTACATGTCCTCCATCCAGATCGGATATAAAGAGCTCGGCCCTGAGCAGCTGGAGCGGCTGCAACAGGAAATCAGAAACATCAAGAACAGTTATAGGAGAGGAAATGTATGTGAAAACACGTATGAAACCCCCCCCTGTACATGCTGTTGTTTCCAACAGTCCGTGCGTGTCATCAGCTATTCTCAGCAATCTTCTGACTTCGGATGAATTATTCTGTGTGTATTTCAGCATCGGTTGTCAACGCAGCACTGATCTACTCGTTTCTGATAGAAGAAACATCAGATTGAAGCTTGCGCCTGTGTCCGTCTGTGTTTCTTTCTGCACAGGATGAATTTGTGTGGACGCGTCCAGCCTCCAGCCAGCCAGGACTCCTGCTGTCTCAGGCTCACATTAGTTCTGCCTTAGCTGTGACCAGACCCTCTCTCAGCCCAGCCGACTGGGGCAAGTACACCAAACTGTGAGTACTGGGAAATAAGAGGACTCTCTACCAGATTAAAACACAAATCACTGCAGTAATATCTTTAAATAGTTCTAGTTTTTCAGGCATTTCAGGAGTTCTGCAATGTTTCTCCTGCAGAAGGATTATAGTGATAAAAGTGACGATGGAGCAATATGAATAAAGTTTATGATTGCTCATTGTAGCTGTGAAAAAACTGTGCACTTAATCGCAGTTTAACTCTTGTGAAATGTTTGCACTTCCATTATTTTCAGTTTTTCTCACCTAAACTCTATTTCGCTCTTTAGGTACGAAAGTTTTGGGGGTTCGAACGACAAATCGCCTCCTCGTGCCACGTTTACGCCAGGACAACGTGTCACGTTAGCCTGATGGCAAGAATCCGTCTTAAACATTTGATTTATAAATTGCTTGTACATTTTGTATACTGATTTAATATGTAATTATTGTGCACATATGTAAATTTTCAGATCTTGTGAGATTCTAAAATGTAATTAATTAAAATATGATTGAAATGATTTTGCACATCTGATTCCCATTATTTAGTATGAAGGTTTTGTTTGGAATTTTATTTGACCATTTTTCATGTCTGAATCAGTATAGAAAATGAAAACGGAGTATGTAATAATGCTTGATTTTTGTGACGTTTCCCACCTTCAGTTCTCAAAATAAGTGTTGTAAATAAAAAATAAAACCACATACACATGGTACCTGCTAATAATAATTACATAAGTAGTTCAAAATGAATATTTTGTGCTTAAATGTTCAGAAAGTGCAGAAAAAAATCTAGAATTTTTAATCTGGTGTAGGACCTTTTAAATTTTTTTTTGGTTTCATCCAATTTATAGATGATGTAGCTTTTTGTGAGTTAAAATAAAAGAAATCAGCTGAGGTGGTTTGGGTATATGATCAGGATGCGTCCATTGGGAATTTTCCAGGTAAGTTACTGGAGGGATTATACTGTATAGCCCTACTCCTGACCCACTGGGATGAGTTTAATCAAGTTGCCAGGGAATATGGACGTCAGAAATTCCCTCTTGGACCTGCTGCTAATCATGAATGAATGGACAAGAATCTGATAAAACACTGAATATTAATATATGAACTATTTTGACAATTGAAAACGCAACTAAATATTCCTTCTGGAGAAAGGCTTCAAATTTTACTTGACTTTATTTTTCCTAATTTATTTTTCCAATTACTGTCAACCTACACCAATAAGCACTTGCAGGTTCTGCAGATATAAAAATAGGAGGAGGAACGTGGTTTTAGCTCGTCGTCTCTCTTCAGTCCCACACATCGAAGGAGGACAACAGAAATGGTCCAGTGGGAGTATCTATCTCCTTGTCTCAAGCACCTGCTATGAGACAAAGTCGTGTACACACAAAGAGCACTGTAAAAATACAGAAATGAGTCAGTTTATCTTTAAATTCCCTCAGATGTTTTTAGGCCTCAGGTGTATTAAGGGAACATACTCATTTCCCATCAGAAAAAGGGCCTTTCTTGCAATAGTACTTCCTCCTCCTCATCAATCATCCCAAATGATTCATGAACTACAGTCTTTCAAACATAGAAACATTGAGGGAATTTCACCAGAATTAGCTCCAGACCAGCAGAAAGCACACCAGACTTTTTTTTTTTTTTTCCCCAGATGTGTTCCCTTTACTCTGTACCAAAATAGATCAAAACTTTTCTGATCAAAAAGAAGAGCGTGGTTTAGTAATCTACAGAGAATCAGATGGTTTGGGTACTTTTAAGTCAAATCCCACCAAAGAAAAATACAGCAGTTAGCAAAGATGACAAATGATATTGATTCATGAACACGGGAGATCTTGACAGTGTTGTCAGCTACCATATGATTTTTTTCTTCTAGCTTGTGACTGATTGTGAAAAACCGAAGTTTTGATGCTGGACAATGGTGACAATCGGTGTTTGAAGGTGAAGTGAGTTTAAAGTCAAGATTGCAACGAGCTGCAACATCATGGCAGCCCAACCTATCTTCTGACTAATAATTATTTGGCCACTTGGAGGCCTCTTAGACATTATGCCATCATTAGGTATGCCAAAAGAAAACAGGGTGATGATGTCATGGCAAAAAGGTAGTAAAACACTGTAAAACACCAGGAATTTTCCACCCTGTATTGCAATACAGATAACTGAAATACGTTCATGAGCTCTGATACTGTCAGAGCAGGTGATAAGTCAACTTATGCCATGTTTTATTAAAATATGTTAAAATATTTAAACATACTGTGTGCTAAACCTGCTAATAAATAAAGAGAAGACAAAGATTTTTATTTTAATTTTTTAATGTAAACAGCAGTTTTAGGGGCTTTGAAAAAAACCTAATGAAGATAAGAAGGCATTAAATAGGAAGGACAAAAATATATAAATCATACTAGGAATAAAAATGACGCTTCCTTTTTTTTTTCTTAAATTAAAAAAATACATAAATTCTCAACTTTGTGGCCTTCATAGTCTGAAAAATACGCAGAGAGAAATGAAAAAGTCAAATTCCCTTTACCAAACACCCACAACCAGGCTGTTCACAATTTTAAAAATTACTAAAAAATGATGACCATATTACACATGAAAAAACAAAAGCTCCAATATTGCTTAGGAATGTTGTTTACAGCAGTCTTCAAAACAACAACAACAACAACAACAAAAAATAAGACTCAAATTAGGAAAAAGATGAGAGTATGTTGTCTAACAATGGTGGCTCTCTTACACTTGTCTGATGGGACTGCCACTGTGTACGGATGTTCAATGAGTAATGAGCAGCTGTGGTTTTCAATAACATCAATGTGTATATAAAAAAAATACTGTGGTAAAGTGGTTGGATTTTGAGGATCACCTTATTTGAACAGTCTTCAGTGCGTACTAAGTGAGACTGGGGCAAGACAAAGAAGTATTTTAATGGACTATGGGTCCGCTGGGCGTGATCCAGCCTGCTGCAAAACATTTAGCTGCCACAAAGTAAGTGGAAATGTGACAAAATATAAATACTTCTGACGAGGTAACACAAAATCCCTCCATTTACAAAATTGTCATCCTGATCTCTGAAATCTTTGTTCCTCACAAGAAAACCCTGAGGAAAATAATAATAATAATAATAATAAAAAAAGAACGAAACAAAAACCTAAAAAAAACAACAAAGGAGGTGAAGAGACTGAAATTTCAACGCATTTGTCTACAGAAGCAAGAAGACGGCAAGAGGCTGGGCAGGAAGGAAGAAAAAGAGAAAGTTTGGAAACATCGGTCACAGGAGGAAAGCGATGGCGGCGATGCGGAGACGCAACAAACGAACGCTCCCTGGCTTCTTTTCTCCACCCTTATGACTCTGCACTGACTCCCTCAGTCCATCAAGTACAAATATTAACATCAATATTTACTATTTTTCCTCTTATAAAGCTCTAACAAGAAATAAGAGCTCACCTAGAGTTCATTTTAATCATTATCACTCACTTTTTCTTTATGTTTCTGCCAGTATTTGAGAAAAGATGGGGTTGGTCCAGTGAATACAGACGGAGCAGACTGGGTTTTTTTGGGGGGAATGAGGGGGATCAGGCTTTTCGGGGGGGGTGCAGGTCTAGTTACAGTCATAAACAAAGTCATAGTTGCTAGGTTCTTTGGGAATCGGGGGAGGCGCCTCAGGAATCTGGATGTTTTCTAGATCCAGTAGGCGAAGCTTCATCTCCATGGAGAGCAGGGTGTCCATGTCTGTTTTGGTGTAGTCACTGGTCATCTCCTTTCCCAGGAGAGCATTGAGACCGTCCGTCCATACGCAGTACTGCAGAGAGATGGGCCGAGGCAAAGCATCACATTGAAGTTAATCCAAGAAACAACGATAACGTCGGTAAAATATATCTCAGTTCAACAGTGCTGCGCTGAAAAACTCATTACAACAGATTGCGGTTCGCATTTCCTACAGTTTAGACTTGATGACACAATCAGACTTTTCTACTGTTCTAAAATCAACTTCTCTCCTGTCGACAAACAGATGCTGCATCGAGGCAAATACTGTACGGCGACGTAAAAAAATTCTTCAACCCAGACAGATTTCCTCTCTTTTTCCTTTTTTTTTTTCCAAAATGTTTCAGATCAAAGACAAATTTTAATATTAGACATCTCCCTTGTTGAATCATGAAACAACTGCTGTGAACCACAGAAGTGGACTTCAGTGCCGCTCCGCCGAGGCCTGATTACTGAGAAACCTCTAGAATCAGGAAGTCGGCCGTAGACAACCTTCTGGTAGCCAGGAGGTAAACTTAAAGAAATTCAAGAGCTGATGATGAACAAAGTCGCTGATGTTTATCGGTATACAAAGGGTTAAAAAACCCTTTCCAAGGCTTTGGGACTCCAGTAGGCTGACCACCTCTTTCCACCCAATTCTCATCAATTCTTCTCTGTACCAGAAAATCCTCAATCAGGAGTTCTGGTGACCTTTGGGACATTTGTGTTTGCAGCAGGCCAATGATCTAAAGGACACCTGCAGGTTTATTGCTGAATAGCTAAAAAAAATAAATAAAAAAATAAATCATGAAGGTTTTGTAGTGATCCAGTCAAAGTTTGAACCTAAATCCAATGGGAATTCTGTGATGTGACCGTAAGCAGACCATTCACACTGTACAACTCTCCAAATTGAAGTTGTGACAAAAAAAAAATAAAAATTTTAAAAGATGCAAATATTTTTTTCCATAGCAGTATTGCACATGCAATTTGACTTCAGTTATTACATTCACTACAAATTACTTTTATACTCAAAACTGTTTAAAAGTGCTTGAAAACATCCTGAAGACAAGCCTTTGCTCAAACAGAAAGACAGAGGTGGGACCTAAACAATTCAGTGCCTCTAGTGTCTTATGTCCCTGTTATCACTTAAACACTTGTATATCAACTAGATATGACACTCGGTCCATTTATATATAGAAACCTGCCTGTCCTTGTCCTCATCAAACACGCTTATTCTGTCTGACGCAGCCAACAACCACCAAGTCGACCTCTGCTGACTTACCTCATGCTTGTCAGGAGCGATGAAGTTCAAGTATTCATCTGACTCGTAGAGGACAGAGAAAGCCAGCTCCAACACCTCCTGCAGAGAGGACGGGGTAGAAAGCAGACGAGGATGAACGGTGGGGAAATTGTGCAAAAACAGCACAGGAGTCGTCGGCAGAAATGGAAGATAGAAGGAAGAGGGGAGTGGTTGGGAGTCGTAGCACAAATCTGCCCATGAGTGAATTTAGGAGGGCAGTGGAAAAACTATGCAACATGATTTCTAGTATACCAACAAATGTTACAGATCAAAGTGAAAAGATCTGATGTCTCACAAGTTTTTAAGAAAAATGCTGCAGGAAAAAAAAATCAGCAGCTTGTTTTTAGCGTCCAAATGAGTAAAAGAATCTGAAATACAGAGTGCCAGCTAGAAAAATATTAGTTGCACATGATATTTGTCTGTATTACAGGCTGTACTGGATGAAAAACAGATGAGTCTTAGATCATGACATAAAACCATGTAGCGTTCACCTCCGCCGTGTCAAAAAAAAGACGCCAGGATTTCAAAACTCAGAGGAACACGACATGCAGCAAAACTCAGAGCAGGAACGCAATACCAATTTCACCTGTATACTCCGAGTCTGGATTCAAGCAGCAGATAATTAAACATTTAGTCTGGGGCTGCAGCCCAGCCGCACTTTCTGGGCAGATAATAAATAATGCAGCTTCAGTTCATTTGTTTCAGAGGGGAAAACGCTCTGCTTTTTGAGCGAGAGAATAAATGCTTCGTACGTTTAATAGTCCCTGTCCCAAGCTGGTATGTTTTATTAACAAAGGGGGTTTAGGCTCAATAGCTTTAAAGAATTGTAAAACAACAAAAAAAAAAAGCCATATTACTGCATTTGAATGTCTCTTCATAAGCACTTAACAATCCACGGTAGAGGAGATATTTAGCTGATGGATGAAATGATCAGAAGTCGTCGACCCATAGAGCTGTACAGCTAGCGCTGCTAAAAACAAAAACATGCAGGCTAGTCGAGGGAAAGGTACATTATATTTTCCTTTCTTAGTGTGGAAGACAATAAAACGTCTAAAACGCCGACATTTTATTTGAGTCACATCATTACACACAGTGCCTAGCAAAAGTCTTCAAGCTCCTTGAAGTTTCTCACATTTATTATCATCATAACTGATGTATTTGACTGGGTTTCGAAAGGATAGAACACAAAGATGAACATAATTGTGAAGTGGAAGGAAAACGTGCATGACGTTTTGGTTAAACTTTTAAAAATAAAAATCGGAAAAGTGCAGAATGCATCTGAATTTGGAGCACCTTTTTTATGTATTACAGGGTTAGTGACAAACTTTGAACGAGGGTTCCTATGGCTTCTTATTTTGAAACTGTTCCACAAAAGCAAAGCTAGCAGCCGTTCTGTCTTCAGATTCTCAGATGATTTTTAGACCTTGGAATTTTGTTTTAAAAGCTCACCCAAGTTTTAATTTCTCAATAGCTTTATGCCTGATAAGAAATTCCATTTTATTTATTAATCATACAACTTCTGACAATGCGGTAAAATAGATTTTTCCTGTATAGACTTCCATATATTTGAAGTAAAACTTAGAAATGAAGCACTTATTTTTCTGGAGTTGACTTTGCCTGGCTGTCTAACACATCAACACTAAAATGTGCTCACGTTCTCACTGACGAAGCTAAAACAGGCCCCCCAATGCCACTCTCCTAGACCTACACTTATTAACAGGGATATAACGGGCGGACAGCTCCAGAGGAAGCTGCTTTCTTTGTCTACAAAGATGTTTATACAAGATATAACATAAGGGAGTCCTGCTGGTGGGGGACGAAGCTCTGCAGGGGCAAATTACTGAATGATGTGTACATGGATAAGACGGAGCTTTCATTCTGGCTAAAGCTCCAGAGTGAATGCTCATGTTACTGACATATTAGAACAGGGACGAAAAAAAACTGACTGATTCCAGTCAACAACAAACTATTTAGTCATTTATGTGAACAAAACGCTGCTGATGAATGCGTTTGCCTCGGTGAAAGCCACTGAGATGTAAGTTATTGTGTTATTTCCAAAAGCAGAATTTATGTAACCGACATCATGTTATGCAACCTCTCTCTTTCTCTCTCACTCGCACACACACACCCACACACACGCACACACACGCAGGCATGTTTTCTTAGCTGGATACACACCCACCCAGGCGCTTGCATGTGTTCACATGCACACGCAAACACTGAAACACACCTTGTTTTGCTTGAGGGCTCCTTTTTCCTTCATGTGAGGACAGTCTTTGCCAGTGATAACAGCTTTGATATCAGCTACAGGCACTGCAGAGAGGACAGATGACAGTTAACGACAACAACAACAACACACAACTCTGCCCTCCCAGATGGCTGCTTGGTTAATTCAAGTAATTAAAATCCAAGTAAAGACTAAAGCTAAAAGAAGAAAAGGGTATTCAATCTGCAGTGACAGTTAAGGGGAAAATTATTCCCACTCCTGGAAGAATGAAACATAAAATTATTATGTTTCAGCCAAGAACCTTGTTGCTTATAGGAAATGAGACCAAATATCAAGAGGACAACGTAGAAGGGATATTATTTCAAGCAAAGCTGGGATGTTGAAAATCTTACTCAGCAAGCCACAAAAAATCTTTACTGGCAAAATGTCAATCAAGCCCTTTTTATAACTGCGGACCAGCTGCTTGTATGTTTCTACGAACAATTTGCCAATTTATCCCTGACACTTCAAATCAGTAATTTTACTTCCCGTCCGAAGAAACATATTGATCAAATTAAAAGATTTCTTCATCTACTGTGGATATGTATTTAATGCTTAAGAAATATTTGTAGCAAAAATTCTTAAAAATAAAACAATTAAATCTGCAGGTTGTGCCATATCTTGAAAATATAATCACAGCGAAGAAACAAAATCAGAAAATGCAGCTTCTACTTTATTCTGACCTCACAATGTTTAAATAGTTTTATCTTTTAACAGAATATAAAACTGTTAATGTAATTATTGTTGTCCTGATCCAATACTTGGAGATTCAAATGAGGCATTTTCAAATGAATCGTCAGCTGTACCTGTGTGTTTTATGTAACCAAGCCTGAATCAACACTGCTTATTATGATTAGCATGACACAGTTTTATGCTCTTTATAATGCTTATCAGAAAATGTTTTGATCAAATGTCACATTTTTCCAGAATGCCCTGGAATCCTATGATTATAGCTTTCAATGCAAGGCATGCTAAACAGATCAGATCTGCAATTAGTGCAACTTAAAAAAAAATTTAAATAAAGTATTGAAGTCCTGTTTTTCTGCAGCACTGGGTAAACACTTGGCCTTAATTATTATTGACAAACGAACCAGAATGACAGCTTTCTAACCTGGTGTTATTTGTGAAAAAGCAATCATTTAATTAGAACTACTTAAATAGTATTGGCAGGGCAGAGCTTTATAAACAATTTGGAAAAACAATAATTAAACCTTCAGCTAAATTTGATGGAAACTCACATTTGTCCTGTAAAGAGTCATGGGGGACTTCTCCCTGAGGGCTCTCCTCAAGATCTCCGTAGTGCAGGACTTTATGATTCGGAGACAGTCGGCAGTACCAGAACTTATCTGGAAGAATCGACAGAGATGGATTTAGACGAGTTATGAAATAAACAGCAGCTGGCAAAAAGCATGAGTCATCAACAGGAGAGAGAAAATCAGCTGACAAACAAAAGATCTGAGCCAAGAGCCAAAAGACAGTCTTGAGGAAAACCCGCAGAAGGGTGAAGATCTTCTCCACAAGGGAGGGATCATGACAACGGACAGTTGGTTTTCACCAAGTCAGCAGCAATATCCAGTAACCTCAAGTCAACCAATGACAAGGGACCTTTTCTTCACAGAAAAGGTAAAAAAAAAAAATCTCAGAGAAACCTGAAGAGGCTAAATTCAAGGATGAATCAGATTCATAATGGGAACGTCTGCCCTGCCAGCAGGAAAAACGGTAAACTTTTCATGCAGGAAAATGCAACTTTTACGTGATACAGTGTTTTTCCGTTTTAATAATTGAGAGGGTTTACAAGCAGATACCAAAAGCTGAATTGTTGTGACAATATCGTGCTTTAAACATAGTTTATTACACAGAGAAGCAGCAGCTCCACGCAAACAGAACCGGATGACGAAACTAAAAAAAATATTAGAAAACCGGAGAGTAAGAAGAAAATCATATTTTAAAAAAGGAAATCCGCCGGCACAGACTACACTGTAATGAGTGCAAAGTTGAAAAACCGTGTAGATAAAGTGGTTTTTAGAAAAAAGAATTGGGGCCTATACTCTATAGTGATAACTGCAAAGTGCTGCTTGATGCAATTCTCCACTACTCTGCAGCAAGTCCAATATTCTTTTAGTTTATTTTTCCTGGCAAAGTGGGCATCAAGCTTACTGTCACTGGCAGCGAGCAGACACACACACACACACACACACACACAGCAACGCTCTGGCTGGAGCGTGAACAGTTGGCATATCCTAATTGCTGAAAACAAGCCGGCTGGTTCCAGGCGGGTGTGGAGTGGTACCGATCCACAGGGAGCAGATTGATAAAAAAAGAAAAAAAAAAAAGATCCGTTTGGTTACCGCGAAGCGAGGAGACGGGATCGACTGTTGGGCTGCGCCGTCAGGCTGACGGATCGGTGCGCCTGCAGGCGTCTGCGCTCCGGAGCGTGAGCTCTCTCCTCTTGGCTTCGATTGGTTCAACAACATGCAGCCGTGAAAGATGAGATTCAAAGATTTCTGGCCAAGATTTTCGTCCGCTGATAAAGTACACCTCAATGAGAAGAAAATACAGCCACCAGCTGTAAAACTGCTCTTGGAAGGCTGGAGACGCTGCACTCTTTCCCCAGTGCACTTCAAAAACAGAAGCTCTCCGAGAGAAATATTCATTTTAAATGGACAGCACAGGATAGAGAGGGGAAAAATTCAACAGTGGAGTTGAGGTGAATTAATATTCAATGCTATGGGTACATCTGATCAGGTTGGAGGGTTTTTAAACGGTGAGACGAGAAGCTGGGGCAGGTTTAAAACAGCAAAGAAAAAAAAAATTTACGTATCAATGACAGAGAGACGAAACAAACCGTTTATTGTCATTCAGCTTACTCAAGGCATCTGAAAAAGAGCACTCCAAATTTACATGTGTGCCCAGCTGGCATGGGAACAAAGGCTCAGAGAGGAGGAGAAAGATGGATAGGTGTATTTTTGGAGGACAGAGAGAGGAGTAATTTGAAGGCTGAGCATATTCACCCAAAAGCAAAGCACTTAAAACGGAACCAAGATAGCACCGATCCAGAGGAACAGGATAAATGGTAATCTAAGAGAGGAAGTCAAACCAAGCTGCAATAAATACATTCAGGGTTGGAGATAATCTGTTGTGCCTCTGAACTGCGAGGGGAGGTATCGACGGTGGCGTGAAGTTTGACTCATGTAAGGATGAGCAGGTTCTACGGCTTAAAGGTGGGATGTAATAACGACAGGCGCTCCAAACCTTTTTGTACAGAAACACTTCAAGGTGAGATTTGGATTCCCTCATGGAGATAAGAACCATGAAAGGGTAATAAGGGTTGAGGGTTTTAAATCACAGCTGGTTCGTTCCTTGTTAATGCGGGATCCTCTCTCAAATCTGATTTGCCTTTTCTTTTTTTTTTTTGTCTTCCTTTGAAGTTTATGATAATGTAATCCCACTCTGATGGCACCCAGATGACACCTGACAAGACAAATCCTAACGAGGATGTAAAGTGCTGAAATGAACGGACTCAGCGAGACCCTCACAACACCTCCAAAAAGAAAAGAAAAAAAAAACCCAAAAAACAAAAATAAAACACGTTATTTAAGAGAGCAGAAGCCGGAGGGGTTACGGCAAACAGTTGTTAAATTTTTAGATAGAATATGAAATGTCAGACTGGGTGATTTTAATGCACTCCAACCTGAGCAGACATGTAGATTTATTTTTGTTTTCCATCACAGAGGAAACGGAGCGCTATTACAGCAGCAGAATCTGCAGCTAAATCACTATGCTGATCTTCATGTTTTCACTTTATAAACTGTTTGTTTTCAGCGCCTTCGGATTAATCCAACTCTGGCCGTGTTTGCATGCTGCGGAGGTGTGTCGTGAAGGGCAAATGGGAGTAGGAAAGATGTCGTGCATGCACTTTTTAAAAGACTCGCGAGGCATTTTATTTTTTTTATGCCTTAAAAGACGCCCTGTGCCACTGCGTGTCCCGACTTCAAAGGTCGAGGAGAGCCAGAGAATTCGTGCAAGTGATCATGAGTGCAGATTCGCAGCAGTCCAGAGGCTCAAAGATTCCCGCTGATGAAATGCGTCGTGCCTGGTTTTCACAAAGAAAAGGGATCGAGGAGACGGTGACGAAGATCAAAAGGAGGGATATGAGGAAGAAACCAGACGAGGATGGAGGAGTGTGAATTAAAAACCACGTGTGGGTCCAGAGCGCCTCACCTTGCCTCCTGCGACTGCTGATTTTCCTGAAGCAGGTCCCCTCGCACAGACGGTTGAGCCGCTGCTGTTTGATCAGCTCCATGATCTCTGGCTGGATCTTTTCTCTCAGGTCCCTGTGGGAAAATAAACAGATTACTCATTTGTGGAATTATCTGCAGTCTGTTAAAAGTGGCACTGATCTGCAAAGTGTATCAAGAAGATTAAATTAGCCATCTAAAAAAAACAACAACATTTCCCTACATTATCAGTGCTAGAAAACATTAAATACATGTGAACAATCAATCCCAGTGTCTGGAATTTGGCAAGTCTGAGATACGGAGGAAAAACCTGCAATAATTAAATGAAAGCAGTTTACAGATAGAAATTCAAGTTTACAACAATAAAGAAAATGTTTATGTAAGCACGAACGCAGAAAAATCAAAGATACACTATGACGCTAAGTTCATGAGATGGACAAGCCAAGTAAAGAAGTTGATTCTCAGCGTTGATTTTTGGGCTCTGAAGCAGAACCACCGTCTGCCTGAAGGGAGGAGGAACAGTCCAAGATCTGGACGAGTTCTGAACCAAATATTAGACAAAAAATTATAATAACAATAAACTGATTCACGGAGTAATTGGTTGGTGACGCAATTTGGCCAATTTTACACTTGACCAGCCCCAAATTCTTATCTTTTTCCAACTGGGGAACCAAACTCAAAGTTAGATGTTTTCAGTGTGTGTGAGCTGCTCAAATGAAGTCCGAGGAAACACAAAACGAGCGAGAAGCTATTTAAAAAGGCAACGGTATTTCTATTACCGGATATTGGATCCTGGTCCGGGATGCCAATCAACTGGGAATTTTGTTCCATCCCTTTGAAGAATCAATATCCACCAGTATCAGCAGGTCAGGGTTTTTACCAAATCAAGTTATCGGCCAGAACATCTTGATAAGTGCATCTTTGTTTTTCTACACCTGTCATTCATCGTTTCAACTTTCTTCTTCATCACCTTTACTTTGCTCGGTTCGTTGTCCATCCCACTCAAATCTCGAAGAATTTAGTGAACATTGTTCTTGCTTCACTCTCTCGTGTGGCACTTTTCTGCTGCCGCCACACACCTTTGAATAGCTCGTCTACTTTGTCTTTTTACAAGGTTGCAGCAGGTTCAATTTAGATTGATTAATTCAAGTGAATGCAGAAAATCTGTGGCACCGGATTGCGGGGGCAGAACAAAGAAAGGCACCTGGCAAGGTGATGGAATAAAGAAATGAGGCACAAACTGTCAAAAAGGAGGAGTATCTACATCTGCAAAACATTTATCAGTTCAACTGGAGAGGAATTAAACAGAAAAAGAGAACGAATGAAGGAACAAATAAAAATGCTTTTTGCTTTTTTTTAAAGTAAATATTTCAGACTCATCGCTCGGATTTCCTCAACTGCAGAGGCAGAGGTAATATGTTAAAACACAGCCTTTCATTTCATGCTGTTCTGCTGTGCAGCAGTCTGATTTGGAGCGTTTAACTTATTCAGGCACTCTTTGTGTCGTTGCATTGTGTCCGGTGGGATTAAGCGTCTGTGAAGGTTTGGTCTCTCCCCTTCCAAAGGTGATTCAATAAGCCCTTAGCGCAGCATTGATTACCGCTGAAAGAGACAAGTTCTCTCAGCGTAAAGATTTCTCAAAACTGCTACCTACTCCATTAAAAACAAGGACAGAACAATGTTCTCCGATACAGAGCGTGGATTAATGATCCACCGGCTCTCTGAGAGGGCCATTAATTGAGCGCAGACTAAAAAAGCCGCCTGCAGATACTTAGAATTTAATGCAGAGATTCATCAAAAAAAATAAAAAAAGAGCAAGTTGGTGCAGCCTGTTTTAGGCCATTTGCTTGGCATTTAAATGAAAAATGTAAAGAAAATGCAAAAGCTTTTCCAGAGACATTAAGCATTATGATGATTTGAATATTTGCACTATTTTGGCTCAAATACCTATCAAGTTATGTTAAAAAAAAATGGACTGAAACAGTTAATACCGGTAGGATGAGGCTGATACTTCAAGTCTATACTGTAAACTCTAAACGGCGAGAAATGAATTTTTACTAGAAAGATTTTATAATCTGGCAGCAAAAAAAAAAAAAAAAAAAAAAGGAAAAAAAAAGTGGAATAGATCATTTTTTCTCCTTCACGACTTACAAGATGGGCCGGGACTGGAAATCTTCCTGATTCATCCTCTCAGACTGACGTATCTTCAGGATCTCTGTGTAGCTCAGGTTCTGCAGGCGACTCTTGAACTGGTCCAAGGAATTAGGCTTCACAGAGAGCGCGCGCATGATCTGCTCTTTCACCACCTGCATTACCTGGGAAGAGGCAGAGGAGTGACAGGTGAGATGAGGAAAGATGTCAAAAGTGTTTCTGAGGGATAACTTTGCTTCTTGATTCTAGAGTTCAGCAAAGCATACAAACTTTTCCAGCAACGTCAATGACGCGTTTATTTCTGCGGGTTTTTGTCTAATCCGACTAACAACAAAAGGAACTGCTTGCTTGTTTTGAGCAAAAGAAGCCAATAATTTTGCAAGATCCTTCATCGCATCTGGCAGAACACATTTTTCAAATAGCACCGACTACTTGTGTGAATTCACTCAAACGCATTGAGGACGCTTTTCTTCAGATCGCAGTGGGGAAAAAAAATTAGCCACCATGACTAAGAGGAATATTTTTCAATTACCTTACATTCATCTAACAATGTGTGTATCGTTAAACACCGACATATCCATAAGCAGCTCATACCAGATGGCATTTGAATAAACCATGCTGTGTCTATTTGTCCTTGTCATTTTTTAATGATTTTATTTTACTTTTTTTTCCATCTGTTCTCACGGACAATGTGGGTGAGAATTAGAACAATAACGTCCAAGCAATGATTTATGCCTATTTGAAACAAATATGAAAAAATTGAAGAGCAAAAACGCTCAGAGGTGTAAAATCTTTCTGTGCAGTAGAGAATGAATTTCTTTGTGGTTTTGGGTTGGATGAACAACAACATTTGTTGCCATCACTTCTTTTATGGGTCAGAGCTCCCACTGATACATAAAACCAGAAACTTACATACACTGAATAAAAAAAGAAAAAAAAAAAAGAAAAGAAAGAAAGAATAATTTTGTTTACCTCTGTGTCCGACTTTAAATTTGAATAAATGTTAAAGGCGGATTGACAAAATTGTTTCAGTTTGCTAATTGCCTGTATATTCAGAAGACGGGAGCAGCGATCGGTGTGCTCCAGCCTCTGAGGTGATCATTCTGCGACTTGAGTGACAACTATGAAAGTGACTTTACTGCACTGAGTGACAGTAAGTCTGGCTACTATTATGTGAGTTTTTAAAAATGACATTTTTAGCACTTTGACAGAACTGGGCTTATTTTAACACCATTATTAAAGCTTGATTTTTTTTTTTTTTGTTACAGCATAAAAGCCTCTGTTATTCTGCATATGCACTCCGAGTTGAAAGCCAAAATATTCAAAAGCAGCTCCTTTCATTTAGCTTTGCGCTCCAACAAGTAATTTGAATTCTGCATAATTATGATTTGAACAATAACACAACCCAAAAGCCCTTTTTTTTTTTTCTTTTCCTGAAATCATTCAGCCAGCAAACAAAAAAAAAAGGTTCTTGACAGAGGATGTTTGTCCTCATGTGGGGAAGTTCACTTTCAACATGAGTTTCTTAGGTTGTGTTGAACTCTAGATCTCAGTAAAAGCTTGGTGGCTTTAATAAAACAAACATTTCTGTAGCCAAGTATGGTTGCTCTATATACTACAGATGATGTGGAAGCAGATGTGACAAGCAAATGGATGAAAATGAAAATGGATCAACCTTGTTAGCTGCTGCTGCTGCTGGGCCTGCAGCAGAATCATCACTGGATCAAATCCCCTTCAAGTGACAGGAAAGAAAACTGATCTTCCTTTTGTCCTATTCGATGTGCATCTTTTTTGTATTCTTTAAACACAATATTCCATGCATCTATTTTGAGGTACTGCAAATACTTCTTGTATGGCGTTTTAGGGTGATGTTTAAAACACTATGTACAAATGTACAAAGCTTGCAACATTCAGACATGACTTTTGCCACGTTTTTCACCCCACAGCCATTTTATTTATGGTGAGTATTTTATTTGTAAGAGTCAAAAACAACATATGAGACAAATATTTTTAAAATACTTATACATATGTATTCGATACTTTTGTAAATGCACCTTTTTGTTTTGAGCTCCTGTATATTTTCATCAACTTGTTTTTTTCCTTCTGAAAAAATTGATTTTATTTAGGGGTATCAAAGTGTATCAAGCTGTCTAGGGCTGAACAGAACTAATTTTTTTGAGTTTTTACTGTTCAGAAGATCTGAAAATCCTGTATATTTTTTTTCCTCAATTATGCTGCACATTTTGTCGTTTTTGCACATAAAATCCTAAGAAAATACACTGGAATTTGTGATTCTAATGAGACAAAATCTAAACATGCTCAGTAGGAATGACAACCTTTCTGCTCTATAACTGCTATGTTCTTCTTGAGATGCACTAATCTGCTAGGTCTAGTCTGGGGACTCTTGAGTTCAACGACAAGGCTTAAACTCGTCAAAAATCCCAAACAAGTCTTATGCAATATTGTTTTTCGTTGCTTGTTTTTTGCTGCAAGGCGATTACTCATCATTTGGAGGAATCTTTGGACTCTCACCACTCAGACTGAGCCTGCAATAAGGCTATTAAAAATAGAAAATTTGAGCCTCTGGAAATGGATGTGAAGCATAAGGCTGAATCAAGCAAAAAAAAAAAAAAAAAAAAAGCCAAACACACAAGCCAAAGAGTGTGATCCTCCTTAATCACCATCAGGACTCTGTGTGCATTAAGAAAAGATCTGGACTCTTAAGATGAAGCTGCAAATCAATATGGACAGACAAAGAAGCTAACTCAATTTGTTATTCAGGGTTTGATAAAGTCCGGTGTTAAAATGCAGGTAGAAAGCTTTTAGCCTGAACTGATTGCTAATTAAACTTTAATCTCTGTGACTAAGCCACAAAATAACACGAGAAGAGCCACTAATTTTAGCCACAAGTCTGAACGTGACACCATACTGAACCTGCAAACTCCACTGTAGACATTAACCACGTTTAATTCCATTTTGGATTGATTTACAAAAACGCAGGCTACATGACCACATCTTCCCTCTCCAGTGTGGCACTAAATCTGTTACTGAAGCTGATGCAAAACATCTGTGGCACTGCAAAGCCAAGCCGTAAAATATCCTTTGACAGGGCAGACAAGGTTGAGACAAAGCCGCTGTGTGCTGAGCTTAACCTTAACCAACATCATTTTCAAAATGATGCTAATGAAATTAAATAATGGCTCCCTGACATGGACATTTTTGCAGAGATAAAAGAAAATTTCATGCCCTTCTCCCTCAAGCAAGATTTGGGGAAAGAATCATGCTGCACGTCTAATGAGACAGGAGGAGGACTTCAGCATCTCTGAAGTCTGTGTGTCACTTCAAATGTTGCTTAATGTTTCATTCAATTCTCACATTCAGAATAAAAACTGACTTTATTCCACCTGATTTAATTAAAATGATATCCATTGTGCCTCGCTAACGTAGCCACTTTTTCACATTTTGTCACATTATGACACTGTTTTTTGTTTTTTTGGGGGGGGGTTTGCAACAAGGAGATACATATAGCGGAGTAGATTTCTAAAGTGGAGAGAAAATAATTTCAAAACTACTTAATGCAAACGAGAGCTTCAAATATTTATGGTATGTTTCCATCTGTTTTGCAGACACAAAGAGATGACATTTGTCTTTACGATTCTTAAAAAAAATTGATGGGAATCAGTTTTGGTGGTTGCGATGCGATGAGAATGTGAACTTTTAAGAGTCACTCATTGACGCTATTAGAATGAGGTCCAGCATAAAATCCAAAATAAACAATAAATGCCAGTGATAAGAGAATCTGCATTTTTCTTTCTTTGGGTCGAGAACAGACAATCCGAGCTGCGATTCGAGCTTGTGGTGTCAGAATATTTTTTATTTCCTTTTTTGGCCTAAATTTCTCCCTCTATCCAACAATTTAAGGTGAAAAAATGAACTGCTCAGTAAATGAAGCCATGCAAAGAGGAGTGTTAGAGTCATGGGCTTTACTCTCAATCACAACTTTAGAATTATAAATCAAAGCATTCAGGTAATTAAGTGCAAAATGAATCCATTATCCCATAAAGATTGTGAATGGTGCGTCTGCGTGCCAAAATGAATTATTATTCTCCTGAGGATGCTAATCAATGACCATATCAAAAAATGCAATACAAGAAATTAAATATCATACTGCAGTTAAGAAAAGATACCTGTAAAGCCTAAGATTTTATTTAAAAAAGGGGAAAAACTGTATTTTAAAGCCTCATCATGCTTTTTAGCCAACCTGGTTTTCTAGCCATCATCCCCGGAGAGTCGTCATTAATATGCCTTGTTTGCAGCCATGTCTCCGACAGGAAAACAATTCTGCAGGCCCATGTGGCTGCTCTCATCCTAATTAACACTGCGAATATTCATCACATTTAATACGAACACATGGTCCTTTGTCACCGGGCCGGGAATGCATTATGAATATTTTATCTGTACCCTCTATCAGCAGGGAGCACCTTGACAGAAGCAAGGTGAGCTCAAAGAAACTTTCACTTCGCCTTGTGTTCTTCTCCCTGCTCTGTCAGATTCACAGATAAAAGGTTTATTTATTCTTTTAACCTTTTTGGCAGGTGTTTCTTTGTAATTATCTGTCATTTTATGTTTTCTTATCTTTCCTCAACTACAAGGGCGCAAAGGAAGTTAGATACCAGGGCAAGTGTCAGCAGAGTAATTAAAAGCCATTCCAAGAACCACCGAACACATGTAACGAAGACGCCGACTCGTCCATCACTTCCTTGCACCTTTGAGATCGTCCTTCCAGCGGGAAGGACCTTTTGCAGCCGCTCCGCACCATCCATCACGTTTCCTCTGCTGCAACAAATTACCGTCCACTTCTCGCCGACCAATCAGCTGCATGGCAGCTTCATTTAGCTAAGAGCTCGCTAATGACATCATTTAGCAGCCGTCAGTCAAACCTGAGCACGCCACTCAAGCATTTCGTGGAGAAATCCTGGAGATCTTCCTGGAGAGACGCTTTGTTGGGGCGAATAACAAGGCTGTAATCATGGAATAATGACTTTCCTGACAAGTCCCTGAAAGCAATCAAATATCCAACCAATCTCACTTGGCGATAATTGAACCCGGTTACTGGAGGGCGTCACTCCGGCAGGAAACATATGCAGGATGCAGCACGAGGGAAAGAAGACATGCTCATAAGAATCCAAAGTCATTCTAATATATTTGTCAACTGACAGGAAAGTGAAAGTGGGAAAATAAAGAGGGCAAAACATTTTCCGGCATGGATACAATCCTTCTTTGTCATTTCCTCCCAATTCAACTTGAAATCAAGATATTTCTTTGCAAGAAAAAAAGTGGAACTGTAACACTCCCATCCATTAAACCTTTAAATACACTTGCTGCCTCCTGCTTGAAGTTAGTTCGCAGTCATTGTATCTGCACGTTTAAAGTAAAAAACATCAAGTTAACAGCTGGATGTGACGTTAAAGTGCTGTTAAAAGCCCCTTGCGTTTTACTGGATGCTTTAAATTTCTGTTTGACAGCACTTAGATAACCATAGTAGTTCTGCACACTTAGAATCTTGACACGTAAAAAGCACATGAAGCAGCTTTGGTCCTCTTATAATACATGAAATATGGAAAAAAATCCAACATAAGCCCGAACACAACAGGTTGACTAATGATCCTGTGACGTGCCTTGCAATTTTTCTAGTACTCACATCTGCAGCAGACTTGAAAACCCACAAGCTATACACTTAGAACTCATTGGTTCTGTCTATAATCCAAAATAACACTCATTTATGGTTCCAGCACTGTGGATCAAGTCAAGCTGACAGAGAAGCTGCATTTTTCTTGAGAGAGAGAGAGAGAAAAAGAAAGAAAACAGCTCCACATGTGGAGTGGTGCAGCCCATATGAAGGATCAGATGAAAAAAAAATTCACCTGGGAATGTAGCACTTACTGCAATCTCATAGAGAATCAACAACAAAAGCCGAGAGTCGACCTTGACTTAATTAGCATTGAACGGTTTTCAGGCATTTTCTACAGTTATGCTACAAGGAAAAAAAAAAAGAAAAAAAAATGCATTAATTGGTCCAGATGGACGATCAAATTGGCTTTGATTAAGCGTCTATTCAAGGACTCATCATCAGCAGGGCACACATCCTAATGCTGTTCGGAGAAACTAAAGCAACCTCCCCATGAATGATGTAAAACTCATTCATTTAGGCCAGTTATTAGGCTTTCAGACGAAAATGTGCAAATTACAAGAAAAACCTCCCCCAAAACCTTGATGTTCAAGACACATAATTTATGAATCATAAATGGAAATTTGGTTCCAGAAGACAGAAGAAATATTAAGCTACACTAGCTCATTTTACTAAAACTGATTCTCAGTAGAAAATATTACATCAAGGAAACAAACACTTACGTAGAAGTTTTGTCTGATTTGGTCAAATAACTTTTATTCTTTGAACTTGTCTTATTTGCTGCTTTTATTCACGATCAAAAAAATGATTTGAACTTGCGTATTGGTCGTTATTATACTATGTCCCATTACAGCCACAAAATGTAATGCATCTTATTGGGATTTTAGATAAAGCAGCATTAAATTGTGTAATGTAATTCAATTTTTGTTTATGACTTTTGCCCAGGTTTCTTTGACAAATTGCTTAACGACAAACAGTGGGTGTTGGATTCAGTTTTGATTATTATTTGCTTCTCTGTACTGACTTATCACATAAATTAAATTAAAGCTTGTGGTTGTAAAGTGTCAAAGTGTGAAAAAGTTTGAAGATGATATATTTTGCATTATACCGCATATCTGAGACTGGCTTTACCAAGGCCAAGTTTTTACTTTGTTTTCTGCCTGAGGAACAATAATAAACACTAAAAAAAAAGGACCAGTCTTTTGGTCTCCCTTGCTTAGACTCATAATTACTGACACGATTCAAATTTATTATGGATTTAAGCAGTGCCACATTAATATCTGATAATAAACAAGACCTCAGGAAGCCATATGAGTGTTTGTTTTTGGAATCAATCTAGAACTAAATACTGCAACCACAGACACACAAGTAAGTCAAAAGCAAGATAAATGACTGAATCACAAGGAATAAAAATTGAAGCTTGTGTGTCCATTTCCCTGCTGATTTCTCGTGAGCCTAATTATCTTGATTCGCCATAAAACAAAATGCTGGGCTGGCATCTCCGTTCTTACAGCTCTGATGGTTTGATGCTAATGATGGGTGATCTCTCTGGTCCGATTAGTGAGCTTAGCTTTGCTGTTCTCCATGTGAGTGGGCCAATGCTCTCAGAGATGAAAGATCGCCCCCTTAGGCGCACAAACACACAATCATGAAAAAGTAATGCACCGAAAAGAAGAAGAAGAAGAAAAGAAAAAAAACTGACACAAGTCCCACCAGAGCAAAAACGAAGAACAGTCACGCTTTCCTCTTGATACACACTTGCATGCATGCAAACTGTGCGGAAAGCAAAAGCTCACTGACATACTCAAAGATTTGTTGTAGCACACATGCATGCACGCATCTTCGGATTGTGCTTACACATGTGCAAAAACAATAAAGCAAACCTTGTTAAGAGAGTGGGAGGCGAGGCAGCCAAGCAGAAAGATATAAATAGCCTGTCTGAAATTCAACAATAGAGGTGGTGGTGGAGGTGGTGCAGGACGCTGGTGGGATGGGGAGTAAAGCGGGGGGGACAAGAAAGAGAAGGAGTACAAGACAGAGAGAGAGAATATGAGACAAAAGAAGTAGAAGAAACTGCAGGAAGGGAAGAGCACAGGAAACAGACAGCTGGTGAAGTGAGGTGCATAAAACCGGTAATGAAATGAGACAACAGCAGGTCTCATTGCAGGAGAGAGGGGAGGGTTTTCCAAAGCCTGATCCAGGTACAGTTTCTTTCAAAGCATGAGAGCAGTGTCCTCCACTGTCCCCTACTGTCCCCCACAGTTCCTTGGAACTCGGATAAACGGTCATGAATATGTTCGAGAAGCAATCATTTCCTTAATATCATACCTAATCCAATCCTACAAGACTCCTCTTTTCATGTAAATATGCATATATGCTAACTCTTTAGGATCAGCATCAGGCCAAAGTCTGAACTTAAATCAAGGCTTTTTAAAAACTAAACAAAGCTGAAATAGTTTATTCCCCACTAAAGGACACCCAGCTCAAGCAACGAGACGTTACATGATACAGGAATGAGATGAAGTTCTTGCAGCATTTTTTCAAAGATAGAATTTAAATATTTTTCTCATCACAAATGAAGTGAAGGCTTCACAAATCAGCCAACGTTGCAGTCCAATTATTACTGGTCCATGTATTGTAACTTCAAGGCTAATCTTATTTTAAGGTAGTCATTAATGCACTGATATTCTTGGTTATTGAGTTTTTACAAATAGAACAAATCGTTTATACATTTTCAATAATGTTTTAAATAATCACTACTCAGTATAGTTTGTAGAGACTTTCAGAGGTGGTCCAGATTGATGAACAACTGTGAAAAAGCTCTTTAGTTTGCTGCCAATGGGAAGCACTACAAATGCTAGTTTTAGTATCATCAGCGACTAATAGTTGGTCAGTCTCTGTACTGTCAAAGTGCTTAGAAATCAATCATTTACTGTCAAATGTGCTTTCAATATTGACTAATTTTTATTTAAAAATTGTTTAATAGCTATACAGTAAATACCAATGTATATATCAATAAATACTAAGAAGAAAAAAAAGAGAGCACCACATGTAATACATTAGGTATATGGCTATATTTATGGGTCAGTCTATGAATTGTTTTTAGTGGAATTGCTGATTTAAATTGTACTTTTAAAAACCAAGATAAATGGGTAATTATTTATAACTCTTTTTACATCAGGTTTTTTGTGTTAAGTGCCAAACCCCAAACCACCTCCTTTCTTATTTCATTAGAAAAAGGAAACATGGAGGTACATCTTTAAGTCTCAGGCTCAAAATACATACATCGCTACACCACCTATTAACTGCGATTTTAATCTTTTACAGCTTTCAAGCACTTTGTGATTTCCAAGCAAGAATAATTTAAACTCATAAGTCCTTCAGGGTCACTCTTCAACATGGCGTCATAAAATGTAATGTTCTGGCAGAAAGGAGGCATTACTCCACATTTATTCACTCTCTGATTTCCAGCCAGCATGGACACATAAAGACCAAATGCTAGTTAAATTAATTATTTATCTCTGGCTTTTAGGTTCGTTCAGCTGAAGTGCTACTTGGACCAAGTTCAAGGTCTCCAGTCTGAGGCCAACTTTAATTGACGCTCATAAGCAGAGCAAGCAACCATAGGACTCTTCTGTAGGACTACACCCAGCTTGCTATTTTAATTTAATTTATTATTTTAATGGCAGAAAATGCAAATACATAATTTCGTTATGTAAAGTTGATGTAGCATGTATTTTCTATTGGCAGAAGTATAATATATTTTATATTCTGCTTTTTACCAGAGCTTATGGAAAAAAAATAAAAAATCAACAAGCCATTTATGCAGGGCAGAGAGCCTTCATTTAGCTTGTGTTTCCTCTAATGCAGGCCAAACCATTATCACAACAAGCTGGCTGGCTGTGATGTAGGCTTTTTGCAGTTTTCATATCTACGATGGTTTAAAGACAACAGTGAGGAAGGGGTGTAATTTGGACTTATTTGGATTCATGGCGGAAGGTGCTCTTAAGGCTTAGCAACACATTTGTTGCTACTCTTACTACAAAGCAGACAAAAAATAGAAACAGAACTAGAAAAAAGCCCTGAATGCATTATTTTGCTGTTATGGAATAAAAAATGAAGCTGGATCTGGAAACATGTTTTATCTGCTACCTTAGCAGAGCCCAGTCCTCCTGTTCTGTTTACATTAGTAGGTTCTGCCAGATATTTAACTAAAACTACTTAGAATGTCTTACGAGTTGAATTATCAAATTGAGTATTATCAAAACAAAACGTAAACCTCTAAGGTTTAGCCTAACATTTCAATAAATGAAAACATCTATTAGGTTTACAGGAGACGGCGACACAGTGAGCTAGATGAGCATCCATCTGGCTACTATGCAGACTAATGCATTCATTTTGTCTAAACTGCACCCAAACATTTCCGATAAGGAGAAATCGGGCACGATTAGGTTAAAAATATACATTCAAACTTTCAGAATGAGTCTAATCAAGGTCATAAAAGACACAAGAGAAACAGAGATTGATAGTAAATCATTAATTATCCCGGATAAATTAGGTGAAAATAAGATCATGAAATGTCACAGAGATTGGCTGAAGAATCAACTAGTAAATGAAATCGGTCCATTTTCAGCCCACCACCCTGACAGGAGACAGGCCGGTCACAAACACAGAGTACAGGTTTTTTCCGAATTAACAACAAGCAATACAAGGTTGAGGAAACCACAACACTTTCTGGAGTGGAAAATGTTAAAGGACGAAAAATACAAAGCTAGCTGTTTTCAGTATTAGGCCAAACGAAGCAAAAAAGACATAAAAACTATTTAAAATGAATTTTCTACAGAGGCATGCTGGTAGTTTACTTAGGCTGAAACTACAAAGAACTAGTCCTCAGGTGCTGCTGGTCATTTTACTCCTTTCACATTTTGTACTTATTCAGTTTTAGTAATTTCATAAACTCTGTTGACTTTTCCATCTGCCAAGAGACATCAATTCATACCTGATAAAAAAAATTAACCGGTCCAGAGTTGATTTTAGTAGATTCTAAAAGGGCTTAGTTCCTCTTTTTCAATGTCTTTTTATAACTGTCTGTCACACACTGTAACATTCCCTCTGTTTTTAACACTTCTAAATAATTAACAGTAAAAGCAACAAGGCTTGTAAGAAATATTCTGAACACTGTAAACACTGTTTTAGGTAAAAAAATGAGCCACAGACCTGATCGGTGGCCAATTTCTCTGACTACTGTGTGTAGAAAATGCTAAAGATAACAAACCTTTGAATAGTTGTAAGGAAACATGATACTCAGAGGACAGATCACCGATCCACCATAGTGTCAACACAGAGGGATCTTTTCTCTGCTTCATCACTCCGTCATCTGACCAATATTCTTTGCATGCAGATGTTTCATTTGCATCAGGAAAGTAAACCTCAGCGACACCAGAAGCAGCATGCACACCGACCGCAGAAGCCCATCAGGTAATTCAACAACCTGAACCCATAAACCTTTATCAGTCAAACTATTTATTTCCCACTTTCACCTCAGATCACAATATAACAGGTCACAGCATGGGTATATATACGCCAAAAACAGAGCAAGAGCAACAAATAAAACACTGTGATGGCAGCATTTCAAAGGCTTCTGCTCTACAATCTGGAGCAGACCTTACTCTAATCCTGTGTCAAACCCCTCTGGCTCAAACACTGGCTGATGCTCATCCAAAGCTACCAGAGGCAGTGTGGAGTCCAGAGGAGCAGAAGTAGAGGTGTTGGATTCCTCTGCTGACAAACAGTGGGTGTTGGTGATTTGGAGTAATCCCACTGACAACAACAAAGCCCGACCCCCCCTCCCGTCACAATAACACAGATAAATACCGATGATGCCTGGGGTGCAAAGTGGATGTATGCAACTAGAGGCAGAGTGAAATTATAATCCAACACATAAGTGTGTGCGTGTTAATACAAAGGCTGTAATCTGGGTCCCGCTCTATCCTGCTTACGCCTGGCCGAGCCCACACTGCCCCATCTGTCCCTCCTCCCTCATCTTCTCCATCTCTCCCCTGGCTTTTCTTCCCTCCTTCCTCCTCCTTGCTTCCCCCTCTCCTCCTCCGCATCCAGGCAACAACACAAACAGTCCTCTTTCTCCTGTTAGGACCACCTCCCCCTCCTCTCCTCTGGTGTTTTCTGACTCCACATTTCCAATCTCTGTACTTACATGTCACCTCCATGGCTCTGAGCGGCGTGCGATACTCTCCACAGTGACTGATGAATTCCCCCGACCCGCTAGCGGAGAACGACTTTTCGGCTCGCGGCAGGGAGGCAGGGACGGGTGGAAAGATGGAGGGAGCAGATGGTTCCTCAGAAGAGCAGTCTGGCTGATTGTGGACAGTTAGCTATAGCGTTAGCCACAATAAGAGAAAACTCATCTGTCAATGCCGTCTCCTTTTTTTTTTCTTTTTTTGCCTGTTTTGGCTCTTGCTCCTGCAGTTGCCTCTCTACCTCAGAATTTTCTGTTTAATTAAACCCACCCCTCATATATTCCCTCCCCATCATCTCGCTACTATTATAATATTCTCTACCTTTTCTATCTGCCTTCCTTTCTCCCTCTGTGGCTCTAAGAGCATCAGCCAAGCTGCTCTGCTTCACTTATGTTGATCTCTGAGCTTATGCACTGATTGGACCCACGCCATAATCAGAGACACCAATGGTGATGCAGCAAGCGGATCACATGATAAATATAGGTGTTTGTGTGTGTGCAAGAGTGCGTGTGTGTGTGTTTAGTCGTGGAGGGAGAGAGGGACGAGAAGGGGAGAATGGGGAGAGGGTATGTGAGTGGCTGCAAGCCGCTACATCACAGAGGGATTTTTTATTTTTTTTTCCAAGGTCTAGAGAAGAGAGAGATGAAGGCTCCCTCTTCCCCTCCTGTGGGGAGAAGGAGGAGGAGGAGGACGAGAGGGGCTGTGAGTGCGGACGCTCGGATGAAGGGACGACAGGCAGCCTCACGAGTCACTGATAGGCGCGCTCACGCCGAAAAAAAGCGCGTACGCACGCAGAGCGAGTGGCTCCATTTTAGCTAAAACAGAGGCAGGGCAGTGCGCCGCCGCCGACGTAATTGGACAGGGTTGCTATGGAAACAGGGGAAACGGCTGCTGACGGACAAAGCAGTGCCCTGGGAGCATCAGACTCGCCTCCATTAAACACACCACATATACAAACACACACCTGCCTCGTCTTGTACTGAGCACCACATTAAGACAGAAGAAAAATCAGCAGGCCAGTGTATTTTTATTTTTTATATATTTTTTTTTTGACTGTTCCCTCAATTAGCATATTGTAATGTGTGCAGAGTGATACTAAATCAATGAGCCACAGAGATCAAGGCAGTGAAATGGCAATCAGTGCTAAAGAAATGGACACACACTTGTAGTGCACGGCAACGTGCACATTAGGACTCTGATAAAAACTCAAGTGCTTTAGTATTCCACACATCAGTGCTGTCAGCGGCAAATGTTGAAGCTACAGGGAAGCCATACAGATTAGAAAATGGATGCCCGCTGAATTATCCTTGATCCCCCTTATTATTCACCCACATTAGGATGCATACGCTCTGTAAAGAGTATATTCCCTCTGATAATGTGCTGACATGACATTTTAAATTGCAGAATGCATTCAAATGTGCACTCCAGCTTCAGGCTGATAGTTGTCACGAGTCACAAATTCCAGCCTCATAGCAAGAAAATCACAGTTCTTTTGGTGACTGCAACTTTCTACATAGCTGGGGGGTTGTGGGGGTGGGGGTGGGGGTGGGGGGGGGGGGGAGAGAACATCAGAACTATTACAATTAAACAAGCTTGATCAGTTCAACTTAAGTAAAATTAATGATCATTACTGGGCAAAATCCTCCACCAAAAAGCACATTCGCTTCCTTTACCAAGCAGTAATTAATCTGAATTTCACAGTCAATATAATCTGAGACTGAACAATTGTGACGCTTAGTATCAAGCTCTGCATGCATCATTTAGCTAATGCCTTCACACTAAATAGCCTCATATCAAAAAGATACTTCTAATATCCAAACTTTTAAAGTATTGACAGGAGGTATGAAAAAATAGGGTGGAGAAGTATATGAAGTCACACCAATCACAAAAAAAATTTTTTTTCTACACAGGCAGGAAATCCATGTGGTATAAGGAGACACAGATGTGAGCAAAGGCTTGGTAGTTAATACAAATTCCAGTTGCCTACTCTCTCCTTGTGTATCAATAGCTCAATAAACTGTAGCACAAACAAACACAAGGAGTAAATGCCATGAGTAAAGCCATAAACAGCTTTTATCCTATTGAGAATTCCCAAAACAAATAATGCAGCCATGCTGGCGAGGTAGCTAACAACTAAAAGCTTTATGTGGGTACAGAGAGTGCTTTGTAGCATCCATCTGGTGGATGGATGCTGCATCTAACCGTTTTATTGAAAATCTTTGATTCCTGCTTTCCGCTCAACATCAATTTGTCATTTGAGTGCAGATTTATTTGATTTTCTTTTAGCTCTGAATCCTTTGTCGTGACCACTTCCAGATAACCAGTGAAGACCCCTAATCAAAACTGTTAACTTTCCCTCTGAGTGCATATTTTTAAAGTGCAAATGTTCTTACAAACAAAAGAAGTATGGCACAAAGTAACAAAACTGTTTTGATCAATCTTAAAAGATGATGGTCAAGCTTTAGAAAGACAAGCCATATTATTAATAGCAATCCTTTCAAGATCAATAAATATACTTGTTTAAGCAACAACTAAAGAAAGATGTCATTCATAATAAAGATGCTGCAACTTGAGACTTTGTCAACGTTCACTTTCCTACTCCTCTATAATAAGAACCACAAACTCCTGGAAGTGCATTTTCCAGATTTTGGAGTCGGACTCTAGCAATAATAGTTTCACCCTGAAGCAGAGCAATTTTCTGCAAGGTGACATTTTGAGTGCAGCTCTAAGCAGCGGCTCACTTCAATCACAGCTAGCAGGTCAGAACCAGAAATTACACAGTGGACTTTGTTCTTAAACAAACTAGTATTCTGTGGTGTCTGGCAGCTGCTGAAACACCTCGGATGATGTGATTTTATTTTATTTTGTAACCATTTCTAAACACAACTTTATGTCCTTTAGAGGTGGATATTTGTCTACAATAAATAATAATGTAGGTGGAAGTGTTAAGGCAACATTCATAGTTTCAGGATGAAAGTCTCCCTGGCAGCACAGTGCACTGTAAAAATGTTCTTTTCTTCATCCAGTGGGTCCAATTTTAAAGTTAACTGATGTATCTGTAATTTCTCTCAATGATTTTTTTGTGCTTTTAATTTCTAAAACAAGGTATTTTGCCCTGGTGTGTTTCTATTTGTTTTTGTCTCCGTCTAGTACGCTCATCCCCAACCAGTCGAAGCAGATTGACACAGCTTCTGATTTCAATTCAGTCTGTTCAAGGATAGCACTCCACTGCTGGCTTACACGCGCTCAGGAGGAGTAAAAAAACATTAAACTGAAGATTTATTACAATCTTTTTTTGTCTGGATGATATTTTGCTTTTCAAGCTTTTCATAACCACAATCATGCCCATAGTGATTAACAGAATTAATTGATCCAAACCTTTTAAAATGCAGAGAAGGGACTTTTCATAAGAACTAACATGCAGCATAAATCAGTCTGAGATAAAACGAACCGACTGTGGTTCGAAGCTCGTCCAAGACAAACCCAATTCGTCTGACAAATCAGGAAAAATGCAAAGCGCATCTGCTGCTTCCTACAACTGACGCCCAATCGACGTACAATATCGGTCATGAACACCTCATTACTATCACCATCTGGCCGTGAACACAGACACAGTTCCTGCGTGGACTGACTCAACCTTAGCCAGTTAACAGGATGTTTAACTTAATCCAAACTCCTCTGAGCTTCAAGTAAAGACAAAAGAACTGATTTAAGAGCTCAAAGGTAAATTTACACCATTACAAACAAAACTGTAACATCTATATGAGGAAAAGTAGAAATAAATATTAAAAACGTAGACATTTTTTGTACATTTGTTTCACCTACTATAAAAAAAGGAGAAATAAGTTGATCTCTGTAATTAAGCATCAAAGATTGTGACTATACTGAATTTGACCTTGTACAGCCAATAAAGCAGCACTATGTCATTATTTAGCAAGACATTAATTAATTAAAAAGTAAAACTCTATTAATAATTATCACAACACCTAAAGAAAAAATGTTCCAGTAAATGTATCAGTAAATCAGGAATCAATGCAATGCTGAATGTGTCCGACTTGTTTGTAAGTAGAAGTCTCGATATGAAATAAAAATCCTAGTGTCAAGTGTAATTCAAACTTTCAGTCCAATGTAAATGCACTACAAACCAATAATACAAAAAAAGAAGGACAACATATGAAATTCATTGTGTTTTAAATTAATGGCGATTTAATATCAATTGTAAGCCTAATGAGAAATTCTGGAAATATAAGTACACAAACAAAAAAAAAAACCAAGAATTTTACAAAGTATATGTATTGAAACAAAGCACTTTCTACGGTGGGGGAAAAAAAAAAAAAAAAAAAGAGGCATCCACATGTGTGTCTCCTCTGACTGTCCAGTAAATAGTTTATAAGTAGAGCACATGGCTCAAAACTCTTATCAGCATGAAACAAAAGCCCGACCCCAGTAGCAAAGCCATGCGGCCTACCTTGTTAAAGTCTTCGCTCGTGGCTCGCATCTCCTTCCAGGTCTTGTTGAGCAGCTGGATGCAGATGCAGAAGAATTCAGCAAAGGAGTGTTCGTGGGTGAAGAACATGGGGTGGAAGTCATGACAGTTTTCACTGGCTGTGGAAATTAAAGAGGCAAGTGATAATTATTTGCAAAGGGTACAAATAATTTAATGTGTTATTAGCACAGCAATGTTACAGGTTTTTTGTTGTTGTTTTGTTTGTTGTTGTTTTTTATACATTTAATTTAAATCATTTTTACCTGTCTAAATGTCTTAGACTCTTAGAGTTTGAAATTCATAACTTTAGTTATGTTCACAGAGACGGCTTACACTACTGATGAGCATGTCAAGTGTTATGGTTTCAACAACCACAAAACGTTTTGGTCTTATTATTCTAGTCAATGTTTTGGTAATTAGATAAAAACTGGAGGAGAATGACCACCTTTATTAAGGAATTATATTCGCAGCAGGAATTTTAAATTATGCCAAATTAATCATGTTATGATTCTTCACGTTTGTGTTAATTCAAGGTTCCTTGAACTGGGGTTTCTCACTCCAATTTATTCAAACACCAAAATCGACCATGTTTATAAACACCTCAATTCAGCCTGACACATGAATAGTTGGGTTCAAGTATTTTGATGATCCACATTTAAATTCAAACTCTCTAGCAGTGTGAAATATCGCATGCTGTTTATGAATTACATTTTTTTCCCACTATAACTATAGAAGGAGACAAATTTGTTCCAAAAAAGCCAAGAACCTCCACAGAGAATCCACTTAATTGTGATGAGAGCATAACTGAAATCGAACACACTCATCAAATTCAAAATGTCCCCTCGAGGCAAATTCAGTCCAAAACCTGGTTCCAGCTAAATTAAGTCAAGATGCATTTCTTATCCCCAGACCCAAAACCTGTTTATTTTCTCCATTAGCAGAGCAGTGAACCACTTTAATCCCAGGTTTTGTGTGGGAGTGGATTTGACATGAGTGTAAAAAAATAGAGACTGGGCTCTTGAGTACCCAAACTGTATTAACCCAAAGGTACAATAACAAGCCTTGACATTCATTCGAACTGCATTCGCCGCGCTCTCGCCTTGCAGCGAGAGTGAGTGGCGGCTCAAAGCCAAAGGTTGGTTCATTTAAAGAGTTTCAGAGTGGAGCAGCAGGGGCACCGGCCACCGCGAGGAGCCATGAAATTGGATGGAAAGGGTCGGGCAGCAATTGAAACTTCACAGTATAATGAGTGATGCCATCAGCCCACAGGCACAGAGACCTGGGCCTTGATTTCAAGTGATGGATGGACGATTACGTGGAGGACATGGTGGAGATTGGGATGGGATGGGCCACCAAAGCCGGCAGTCGGTCGGAAAACTAATGGAGTGGAGCCAAAAGAGATGCCGACAACCTGCTTAGCCAACAGAGTTTCACTCATGGCTAAAAAAATAAAATAAAATAAAAACGCTAAAGAAATTGGAAAAGGAAACAGGATCAGACAAAAATCTCTCTCTAATAAATCATCTTGTTTTGGCACACTAGCAAAACTGATTAGGCATGTTGAACTCTGAGCTTACAAGGCTGTTTACTGATAGAGTCAGCGCAGTGAAGCAGCAAGGGGAAGGGGAATGACATGTCAAGGCTCATTTGAAAGGTACAGACAGCAAGTCGTCTCAAGAGACTCTGCAGAAATTTCTCCCTCGCAGACAGTTTTAATACTTCTTGCGAGGCTAAGCAAGAGTCCAAGCAGCAGGGCTGAGACAAGAAACAGGTTAACACAGTGTCCTTCAAAGAAAACTGCTTTATTATGTATGGTGATGCATATAATTTGTTATCAGGATGCACATATTAATCAGCTGAAAGTCATCTGTTTTGAATGTAGGAATTATTTTCTATCAAATTCCAAAGATTTCATTTAACCTTCTGGAAATGATGTATGTTTTAATTTAGTGGAAAGTTTTTGCAGCGCAGAAGATAAAGAGAAGGAATTATTGGAGAAGTTGACGCTTTTGTCAACTTGCTGTCTTGTTAGAAAATGCAACATCTGCCAATTCAGTAAATTAAACTCTTTGGTTAAAATAGATAACAAAATAAATACATTTAAAAAAACACACACGCAATGTTCAAAGCATCTAAAACTAAAGCAAGGGCAGGACGATCGTAGCAGGATGCTGTTGGGATAAATATCACCACAGGGACCCTAAACTCTCCCTGTAACCAGATAACGGCTCAGCGGGGCAGGTGTGAACTGTGACTTGTTTAAAGTCAGAATTTATTAATCTATTGGGTAACGCATATGGGTCTGCAGCACACAGTCTGGTTGAATGCTTAATGAACCCTAATGAGTTTGCTTTGTCCTCTATAGTTTCATCCATCTGCACAGCCAGATGTTAACGCGCTCATAAAGTGGGTAACTGGACACGATGATGGCCGGTTTAGGTTGGTCTCAACCATATGCTCATTTGGGTCAGCAGAACTTAAAGTCTCAACTAAAATAATGCTCTATATCACACTCAGCTGAAAAGCTACTTGCCTTTTGCGCAGTGAGGGCAAGAGATGAAATGGGATTGGGTTTATAAGACTCGGAGAAATAATGGGTTTTGCTACAGATGGTGCAGATTTACCCTAATCTCAACAATATTAGGTCAGTTTGGGATTTTGTCACTAAAAGTGAGATTACAGAGAATCAAAATCCACAGGACAGAGCTAAAATAAACAAACGAATCAACCAAATGATTGACTTCAACAACAGAATCAGGGGAAAATAAGTGGTTTCTGGTTTCTTTAATAACTAAATTTCTGCAATTTACTCTTGTGGTAAGGTTTCTCCTAAGAAAACAATCTGCCAGCAATAAATATAAAATGTAAAAAGTGATGCTATAGTAGGAGCTGAACAGAGTACAGAGTGGAGTCAGTGTGCCTGCTGATGGAGGCTGGGTAACAAACAGAGCAACCAGCCAACTAAGTATAAAACATCTCCATCAGTGGTTCCTGGAGAACCATGAGGGTTATTTGCAGCAGGATTTCCACGAACAGGAAAGTAAGACAGAGCTGTGCTTTTGTTTTTGACTGGCTCTGATGTTGCAATGACATGGAGCACATCGTTTTCAAGGTCATAGCAAAGGGTTTCTTGCAATGCAATGGGAAGAACATTGTTTTAAGAAAAATACTTAGCAATGTTCAAGTACAGTGCAGTATATTCTACATTTACGCTGTTGCCAATTTTTATTTATTTTATGGTGAAAAAAAAAAAATCACATCACATTTCAGTTATAAAAATAGAGCAACTTCAATTTCTATTTTTCAGCAAAAGCTCTGCTGTCTTTGTTTGGGACAAAAGATAAAAAAAAAATGCTTTGTTGTCTTGAAAATGTGGGCTGGTATTGACAGAATTTTATTTCTAACTACTACAGAAAAATAGTCCTAATAATCAAGAAAAACAAATAGGAAAGGAAACAGAAAATGAAGGAATCTTGAGATCGTCAAAGCATCAGGCCCATAACCATTATTTGTTTTTATCTGACAAAACAAGTGCTAATGCTGTCAGCTGAATGCCACCAGTGGTCAGAAATAAACAAGGGAAAACTGACCAGTTCTGATCTCTGGTTTACTGATTGGTGCATCTCCAGCCTCAAAGGGAGTCCTTTCTGGTCCTCCGCCCCTCCTTTACCATCTGTTTGGCTATTAAGACCAGTGCTGACTTGCATGCACCTAAAACAAAATGGCCAACTAGTGCCTTGTGTGTGAATGCAGCAGTCGTAAAAGTCCCCTTACAGTCCAGCTTCGGAGGGTTCTGTGACATCAACCGATTACTCAACCGGTGACCACACAGTGAGGTCCAGGACAAAACCGAAGTGACTAAGCACTTGAGTAGTTGTGTGACTGTGTATCAAACAGGAACATAAGAGGCACATGTGGGCTGATTGCCACTCTGACATCTGTCAAGGCCCACTGTGTATTTGCGACCGTGTGGGTGTGTGCACAAAGTGGGCGAATCGACCCTCGGAGTCACCTTGCAGCCCCGCCAAACGATGAAGAGATGGCAGAAAGCGCTGCCGTTCCACTAATTACAATCCCAGCGTGTCTTCATGTCCAACTGTTACAAGAGGGGTTCCTCTGTGTGTCAGCAGAGCAGAACCAGCGACGTGTTTTTTTTTACTCCGGTTGCGTCTGTAGATGTGGATGGCAAGGCAGCAGGTACGCGGAGAGGATTACCTGACTTAGCAACTCGGCTGAGTGCTTATCAAGATGCAGCAAGAAACAGTGTAGCATCACCAAGCAGGCATAAAATATTAATACACAGCGTTATAATGAGCTGTGAACAGGGCTTCTGAGGCTCTTTCTGCCCTTTAATCTGTTTTTGGAACATTCTACATATCTCGTTGAATAAATCCGCAAGAGAAGCATTAAACACCGAAATAACTAACATATCCGTTCATCCAGTGTGTAAACTTAACTTGAAATAAGAATTCAACTTATTAATAACGCACGCAACCTTGGAAGATTGATGCGTAACTTAAAAATGAAAGACCTCTGAGCTTTTAAGCATAAGCTCTGTGAAGTGTGAAAGACTAATGATAAAGATTTTATGAGACACATACCTCCCAAGAGAGGCAGATGTGTTATACTTGTCCTTTTAATCTGAGCATTTCCTCAGTGAAGCTAATAAAACAAGGCAGAAAGGAGTCAGTGGACAGTTTCGACTTTAGAGTAAGAAATCTAAAAGAGGCAGTACAAGAGTCCTAAGAATTAATATATATATATTTATAGCTTAAAGCCAAGAAGACTGAAAACTTTGCTTCTAAAAAATCTGAAAATGACATAAGAACAATGAAAAATGATTTTTTAATTATGCTCATTTGCTGTAAAGCTTGTACACTTGTACTTTCTTTTGCCTTGTATCAGTATGGCGGGACCAGATATTCTCCCTGGTGAATAAGTCAGGGCAGTTTGCTGACCATTAAACCTTGATAAAAACAGTCGACCAACATTAGGAGATAGCATGGCTCCTTAAATCATTGCTGACCGTGGAAACGTCACACTGAACCTCAAGTAATGTTCATTCTGTGCCTGACCACTCCTCCTCTTGACACTGGGACCTTGACTCCTTACTGAAATGTCTGAAAAGAGGACTGAGTCCAGTCCTGATCTGGTCTGTGGTTCAGGAGTGATTTAACAAAATGAATAAATTTGACGGCTGACGCCATGTGCTGTGTGTAAATAGAAAAGTTACAGTCCATACCTTGTAAATCCCCAACAAACTCTTAAATAGCTTTAGCTTCGCAATCCTCTTGAGGCAACAGTTATCTGTGTCACTGAGTGGATAGTTTTTCAACCACACTTTTCCCTTCCTCTTTTCCGTTTTCCCATTTAGGTTAATGAAATATGATAAGCAGGTTCACCTCACAAATGATGGGACTCATTTAGGAATGGGCAAAATCAGCGGGTAGCGGTGACAGATGGAGAGAAAGTAAAATCCAACGAGGATCATTAAGGGAAAAGACCAGTTCTCTAAACTGACACCAGTATTAAATTAATCCGCACACTTTCCTTTTTTTAGAAACAGAAATTCTTGTGTCGCTTAAAGCTTTGTGGATTTGTCCCCAAACACGTCACGGCTACTTAATAAACAAGACACATCTCCCATTTTAATATATCAGATATGTAGCTCCAGTGTGCTCTGTATTAAATCTCATTTCAGTGAAATCTGCAAAAATACTTCAGATGTTGTGACTCATTGTTATGCATACACAATCGGTCCCCAGTCTGCCCAAATGCAGATGCAGAATGGTGTGAGCATCACAAAACAGCGAGGGATTCTCCAACTGAAATGCAGATATGTGCTCAGCTACCAGAACAGGAGGCACCAAGAGGCACAGAAACACAAAAGCAGTTTGACTAAAAGTTATCTGATCACAGCTGAGTTGTCTGCACTCAAAAGGAAGAAAGTAAATTCACAAGCCAACCTTTCAAGCTGGGGAAAACAGGAATGCTTATGTACTTTGCCTCACAGGGCAGATTTTATGATGCACATTTTTTAAAAGACTTAATTCCCTACATGTTATTAAAAAGTTAACTTCATACTGTTTCCAGTATAAATGGCAGACTAAAGTTTTGTAAAGTTACAAGTTACCAAATTGCAATTACAGCTTGGTAACCATTGTAATTGTGTTATATAATTCTTTTTTCCTTAAATATTTGGTGCAAATGCCAATGTGCTGCAAGTGTTTGTTTTTTTTACTTAAGGTCATCATTCTGTTATAATTTTATAACAGTTCTTGCCTAATCACAATGTTTCTCCCGTTTTGAATCAAGTTATGTGCAGTTTGGTTTTGGATCACTCCCTTTCTGGTATGTCTGAACTGAAGCAACCCACAAAAAGTCAGAGTAGACAGCTTTAACTCCAACAGACTCAAAGAGAAGTGGTTGCTGAGTGCCAAAATGATGGTCAAGCTGCAGCTTGAAGGATACTTGGCAGTGCTTTGCTTGGCCTTCACTCCATTTGCCATCAGCCACTCTGCTCGTGATTAATCGAAGGAGACTTCTAACAAGGACTCCCAGCTCTAATCTAATCATTTCATAAGAGATCAGCTTCACAGACCACTAATGTTTACAAATTAGACAAACATTTTGTCGAAAAAAAAAAAAAAAAAAACCCTAGAGAGTCACAGAGGGCTTTGAGTAAAATCCACCCTTCATCAGTTCATAAACCAGTTTCATCCTAAACCATTAAAATATACTTCAATTTCATACATGTAAAAAACCATCCCATGCAGAATAACTATTGCATATGAATTTAGTCTTCTCATTAGCTAAGTATTTTTGATGAATTACAGTGATAAATAATCATAAAACACTAACATTTCACATATGATTTAATGTCATTGATATTGTGTATTATTTTCTGTGTTTTATATTCTAACCTAAGTGTGGCTCTGATCCCGATTGTGCCATTCGACTACGGTGAAATACAAAAGACTATGAACCCTGCTGATTCTGGTAGATAGGAGTCATATTTTCTAACAGAACATGAATGTCAGGGGAAGATTCTAGAAATTTTTACTTTGAATCTTCCACAAAAGAAACATTAATTTCCGATTTAAAAACAAGTTTTGAAACTACCTGCAAAGCCCCCCACCCCCCAAAAAATAACAAGATAAACTTCAAATACAGAGATCCTACCGACAAAAAATAACCAATATTCAGTTAAGGGGTTTTTCATGATTATATGATAACGATTTTATATAAATACAAATCGTGAACGGTTTGTTTGTGGTGAGTTTCGAAAAACTCCACACATCTTGCATCTGACACAGCGGGCCAGTCCAAACAATATTTTCATCTCACACTTGGACACTTTTCAATGGTTATATTTATGTGAGTGTAGGAGTGTGTGAGCGAAGGTTTGATGTTGCCAGAGAAAAAAAAAAATCTAATTACAGAGAGAGTTGTCAGCTCGGTAAGTTTGGATAGCTGAGTCATCTCATGGCTTTGGATGCAGCGCACGTTTATTTCTGAGAAACACACACAAGCTCGCAAAACTTGTTGCACCGGGATGTGGCATTGATTTTTGTTTTATGTTATTCTAATTAATCAAAACTAAAACCATTTCTACTTCATGCCTAATCCTCACAAGTTAACTAGTGCACCAACCAGAGATCTATAATAATGTTCTTGTCAGGACTAAACATAGATCCAAATCAAGAATACTGGCCTCATATTATAATACAAAACTGCAAATATCAGAAAATTTGAATGATGAAGAAGCTGGACTATTGGATAAATATTTTGTTTCGGCTGTCTTGGGCTTTGATGTTAGGTTTACTGCAGGGGTGTTTCTTTACCCGTTAGCTTAAGTAGACAGATAATTTAGTGACTTGTTCTGGTTTAGTTTTAGTTTTTTGAAGAAGTTGACATGTAAAAATCTAGCCATGACTTAATTCGACTGACAGATTCGAAACGGGATTCTGCCGGATCTCTGGCCTACACGTGAACATACACATCTGTGGACGGATCTCTATCCATGCCTGGACCTGCCGTGCTTCACCAAACCCAGCTCTCTATCCCCGCTGCTGAGGAGGCACGCTGTGAATCACCAAGCAGGGCCATTACTCACCATGTCTGACCCTTTCAAAATAACTTTATAAATATTACATAGGCCGACTTAAACCCGGGGAGTCGGAGAAGACGTGGCTCGGTGAGTCGCAGATTCCATTAAGCTCCGTGCTCCAGCAGAAACACGGTGACACAATTAATCTTTTAGGGATCTGAGGCAGGGCATCAGCAAATGTGAGGGGGAAACAGTATGATTTAATGGAGGGAGGTGAGAGAGATACCTGCAGTGTGTTATGAATTATTTAGAGACTCAGAGCACTTGCATCCAATTCAAATACAAAAGCTTAACTCATTTCACCAAAATTAATTAGATAAACACGGGGAATCTTGAAATTTGAATGCTGCACTGGTAGGGCGCTCATCAAACATTGAAGAAACCTATTTTTTGTATTTCCTTAAAAAGAAATATTTGATTCTGTGGAGAATGAAAACAGATTGCATGAGCAGCAGAGTCAAATACGAACATTTTAGAAGCGAGCCAGAAAGACGTCAGCACCGTCAACATTCATCTGCTGTCTCTTTCTTCTGTCCTTATCCACAACCGATGAAGTGCAAGGAAACAACACCAAAGAACTTTTATGGATTTTGGAATTTCCCTTGTTAATAAGAAACTTTTAGTTTAACAGATTCAAGGTTTTTTTTTTTGGGTTGCTTTTTTGCATAAATTAAATCTTTAAGAAGCTCTGTGTCACTTTTTATCTATGTGATAAATGGTAAATGGACGCTTTTCCAGTCATTTTGACCACTCAAAGTGCTTTACACTAGAGTCACATTCACCTATTCGCACTCACAAACACACACCCATTCAAACACCGATACGCAGATCGGTAGGCAATTTGGGGTTAAGTGCCTTGCCCAGAGGCACATCGACATGTGGCAGGAGGAAGCTGGAATCGAACCTACAACCTTCCGATTACAAGACGACTACTCTACCATAGAGCCACAGTCGCCCATATGTTGAACAGTTCACCTTAGCTCATGTCTAAGATGATGATTAAAAATGTTTTGACATTTGTTTCTGCTGCAGAATACTAAAAAAAAAAAAACTAAACTATTGTAATAAAATATTTATTACAATAATATGCTACTGTTTCATAGCTTCCTCAACATTATATTCTCCTCCTGCTGAACAATGGGGAAGTTACCGTCTAGATCACGACTTGAATTCATAATTTTAATAAATATGAACTACTTTGGATGATTTCAGCCCAAACTGGAATGAAAATCAATATTACTGGCAATAAAGGGTAAATTAGGATTTCAGACTCTAATATCCCAAACAATTGAATTGGATTATAGATGAGCATTTTTGTGACCATCTGCATTTCATCTCCAAAATGCATAAAATATTTAACTTTCATTGAACTAAAACTTAAAATTTTATGGATTAAGAATATATATGAAAAAGGTTTGTATAGCAGGCTTTAAAGGAAGTAGGAAGAAATAAAATGGTGAGGTGTTGGTAAAACTTGAAAAGGAGCCCAAAAAACGGTACTAAATATTTGAGTACTTGGTACATAATAGTTTTCCAGTAAGTAATGGACGTAGTTTGGGACCAAAAGGCAAAACAGACATGAAATAGGGGAATGCATTGTAAAAGCAATAGATTAACACAGACATTTTCAAAATCTTGATTTGTAAAACTATTGTTTTTTTTTGTCTTTACCCACTAAATAAATATATTTGGAAACCAAATTCTTGGTAAGTTACTTGGATTTCTTTTTTCTCATATTGATTTTCTGGTTTTAAAACCCTTTCACAGACTGGTTATTAATTTCATGACTTAAACGGATTTGCCCCAGATTTTTTATATATATATATATATATATATATATATAAATACCAGAATGCCATAATCATCAAGAAATATAGAAAATGTACTCCCTGCAGTGTGAACATTGGAAGTAGAAAAAAAAAAGTCTCACAATATTATTCTTGTGCTTTTCTATAGAAAGAGTGCCAACTTAAATAGGACACTATCAAAACTGATAAAACACTACAGAGAGACACACAGCCTCCAACATCCTCATTAGTGTCAGGAGTTTCTATGTTTCCCCACGGAAAGGTCAACTGAATGATGACAGTTTCAATGTGGAGCTGGGACTCATTCCCCTTGTCATCTTCCCTCTGGGAAGAGCACAATGAAGCACCAACACACATGCTGCATATTCACAGAGAACACACACACACACACGCGCGCACACACACAGGAGTAGAGCCATAAATGATCCGGTGTTACTCCCTCAGCACCTGCTCCCTTGGCCTACGCTACATCAATTCAACTCCATAGTTCATTACTATGTTTTAATGTATGCATGTGTGACAGGATCTCAGAATAAGTCCAGCTGCTCTGTGAAGGCCTTTAGGGTTTTTTAGGGAACATTAGTGAACAAAGAGCATCATGGAGATTAAGGAACACAGCTGAGAAGTCAGAGAGGAAGCTGTGGATAAGTCTGAACTAGGGTGCCAAGTGTTGGGTATTTCACAGAGCACTGTTTAATCCATCCAGCAAAAATCAAAAGAGTATGACACAAACTTAGCGATCCACTTAAACCCAACTAACAGGCAAAGAAAGAATGCTTATCAGACAAGCAGCCGAAATGATTGGTAACTCTGGAGGAGCTGCAAGATGGATCTGACCTTCATGGTGTTAGTTCATGCTGAACACAATGTACCTACAGGGAGACCTGGTGGAGTCAGGACCAAGGTCAATCCTGTCGGAGGCGCACCATGCAACAAAACAACAACCTTAAACATACAGCCAGAACTGCAGGGTTTGGGTTAAAACATACTGATGTTATAGTGATCCAGACAAAGTCCAGACTTGGAAATAAAAGTGATGTTTCTTAGACACTATTCATCCAGTATCACACAAGCTGAGCAGTTTTGTAAAGAATGAAATATTTCTATCTCAGGATATACAATATTGGTAGATTTGTGGCAGTAATTGCACTGAAGGATGTTCAAAGTACCAACTTTAAGGATGAATGCAAATTCATGCCACATTTTTCAAATATTCATTTGTAAAAAAAAGAAAAAAAAAACTTTTAAAACAGGTGTCATTTTAATTCCACTTTACAAGTATGTACTATAGCCTGCAACACTGGACCCGAGTAAATACCAGGTAGCGTATGAATGCACTGAAACAAAATGAGAACATGTTCAACTTTTGGCAAAGAAAATGATGGAGAGCATGTAGGACAGGCTCATATAGTCCAGTTCTGTGAAAATATTAACTCAAGCCCAGACAGAAAAGGATCAAACGCTAAAAATTTGGCATCCAATAAAACAAGCTCACTTTATTCTCTTTTATGTCTTACTGCATTGATGTTTTTTGTTTCACGTGGCATACTTCACAACACTCAAAGTGCATATTTTATCATTTTAAGCAAATAATGCACTTATATAAATAATTCTTTGAAGATCATGGGCTCCTATTCTTGTTTCTATAGCTGCTGTCAGTTTAAACAATTGTAAAACACGCTGTAGCTTCTAATTAATATTTATGGACGCAACCCCCTCAAATAACAGATGCAGCAAAGAGCGCAACCACCAGGGGAAACCTCAGAACAGCAAGTCAAGGTCAGGGCAGTTATTCAGGCTTTCTTAAAACATAAAATTCATAGAAAGAATGAGGACAAAGCAATTCTCAAATCTTTATCATTTAAGACTAAAGGAAAGAAATTTCAGGCTGCAAGAAGAAAGAGACACGATGGATATGGAATGAATAAAAGAAGCTGAATTAAAAAAAAGAAAGAAAAAGCAAGAGCTCTGCAGCAAAGGCTAACACATGTCAAATATTAGAAAAAACAAAGCTCAGATGACCGAAAGAGAAAAACACAAAATAGGAAAAAATACATTTGCAAAGCACATGAAGACATACAAAATGTATCCTGCTACTCTATTCAGCCACTGATTCTCTTAAGGCTGGTAGATTTATAATAATTGGAGCAGTTCTCTCATCTTCTATACAGCCAGAGGTGCATTAGAGCCAAAATTCACTCAGGACTTAAAAATAAATGAGGGACATGTTTTAGAGAATCATCCAATGGATCCTGCAGTAACCTTGGAAAATAGAAATAAAAATAAAATAAACAACAAGAGCTGTGGAAAAGGGCACGTCAACCTAAAAACAGAAGCTAAAATTGCCTCCTCCATTCCCACCGGCAGCAGCAGGGGTCAGTCTGGAGCAGAGCTGAGAACAAGCTGCCCATTTAAACAAGTAAAGTGGAGTGAAAATAGGCAAAGAGATTTTGTTTGGCTCTCCAGTACATTAAGCAGAGAGTACCAATGTTTGTAATGAGGAATTTGTGTGAACATGTGATCTCTGGCCAGCGTCTGTTTTTGCTGATGGTGACTTACGAAGTTCGCCGACTTTCAGGATCTCGCAGAGCATCTTGGTCAGCTCGATGCTGCTGCGGCCGAATGGGCATTCGTGCTTGTCTTCCCTGCTGCTGTTCTCTAGGACAATCTGGAAAATCCACATGATGGAAAAAGGGGAAAGAAATTTCTTAAAGTGAAATGACATTTGAAGGCCCTTTGACCCAGAGTGTTGCACCCATTTGCTCTTGCTCCTGTTCCCATCCTTCAGGATGTCATTTTAAAGGGCAGACTCTTCACTTCGCCAACCTCTTCACACATGTCACAAGAAAATTAATTAGAATTTTATGTAAAAAAAAACTATATATATATATATATATATATATATATATATATATATATATATATATATATATATATATATATATATATATAAAATGTATGTCGTCTTTACAGAACCGCAGGATTTATGCTGAGATAAATCTGAACAGCTGTCAATTAGGGGATTTCGAAGGTAGTTGGTTGCATTGAAATTCATGTAGGTGTATCAAACTAAAAATGGCTGAAGTAAAAAAAAAAACTAAAAAAAAACTGCTGATACATTTTGGAAATCATGCAGTCTTTTCTTCCACTTTCCACCTTATTGTTGGATTAACACAGAAAAGTCCCAAAAAATTAATTGCGGTTTGTGGACGCAAGGACTTTTTTTTTTTTTGGAAGTGCTGTAATAATGGAGGAGGAGGATAAGCGTACAATGCTGCATTTTTTTGTCACGCTGTCAGTGGCAAATGTATGAAAAGCCCACACTTGTATCATTTGGGTGATGGCAAATTGGCATGAAGGTCTCAGCCTATTCAGGCAGTGACAGATTTAATAGGAAAATTATTGGGGTGTTGGGGTTGCTCCCATGTTAGAATGATAATAAAGACTTTCTGCAGACTTTCTGCAGAGGAGAAGGTGGTTTTGAAATCAAGTTCTACTGAGCAAGAGTAACATTTTTATAGCAACATTTAATTGTAATTTTATTGGTTTGAAATTTTCAAAATGAGGAAGAAATTACAAATAAATGGCCAAGATAGAGAAAAAAAAAGTTCGATAGAAGTAGAATAGACCAAACACCTAAAAAAAAAAACATTCACAGCTCCCTCCACAGGATGCATCAACACAACTCCACTTTGTGTGTGTGTGCGTGTGTGCATGGTGTGTGTGCGTGCGTGCTTACCCTGATGTAAGCATCCTGGTGGTGTTTGGCAAAGTAAAGCATGTTATCGAGAGCCATCATGCCTGGAGGAATCTGGGTAAAATCCACGGCTGGATTGACATGATTCTAGAAAAACACAAATAAAGAGCGACACTCAACACACACAACTGCCTCTTAATTGTGAACCTTTGTTATTTTATGCTCAGCCAACCAAGAATCAATAAAAACAAAGTGTGCAAAGTATTACTAGTTCAGTTTTTAACTGAACTAGTAATCTTTAATAATATTTTATTAAAGAATACTTTAATAAAATATTTTTAAAATAAACTTAGAACAGCAATAACAGTAAGTAACATATATATATGTTAGAAAAGCATAAAGTACCTCCAGTGACTATATGTATGTAGTGTTTACTGTATGTTTACTTGAACTGCAAGATCATAAATTGTAGGTGTGTTTTGGTTGGTAGCATTTTTGTTTAAATCAAGTTTGGTCTTCATTATTATATATATATACATATATATATATATATATATATATATACATATATATATATATATATATATATATATATATATATATATATATATATATATATATATATATATATATATATATATATATATATATATATATATATATATATATATATATATATATATATATATAGACACACACTTATTCTTCTACAGCTCTTAAAAAAAAGACCTCACACACACACACACACACACACACACAGGTCAAACTTACAATGAAGCCAAGCTTTTTGTAGTCTCTGGTGTACATGGATTTGCGTTTTTCGATGCTGCCTCCGTTGTTGGGCTCGCTCTCCACATCAAAGGCGATTCTTCGAAGCTCAAAGATGATGTCCCTCTGAGCCTGAACACACAGAGGGGGGTATATTAAAGTGCAGCTCAAGAACCAGAGAGCACTTTATTCCATTCAGAGCTTTATAAGGTAAGAATCCTGCTGACTCATCTGAGCTGTCTGGCAGTTTATGAAATTAAGAGGGTCAACAACCATTTTCACACACTGTTTTATTAAGAGGCCAAATCAATATTGTTAATTGTTATTACCACCATTATTTTTAATATCTGAGGTCAAATGTGAGGCCATTTTTCTTAATATAAAAGGTGATTATTGTACCTATTTTGACAGCTTGATTACATAATGACCGACGGAGGTCATTATCTCACACGGTACAATCCAGTTGGACAAGACAGAGTTTGCTGCTGTTAAATGGCAAGGAAAGTGCACTGATGTCTAATCAATAAAAACATACATGCCACGATGAATAAAGGCATTTTATTTAATTTATTTATCCAGGGTGAACCCCGCCTCTCGCCCGGATCGTTAGCTGGGGACAGGCACCAGCAACCCTCCTGACCCCCATTAGGGACACAGGGTGAATAGAAAATGGATGGATGGATGGATGTTTGGAAGTTGTTGCACAATACTACTCTGGTTAATTAGCTGCACAAATATTGTTTCTTCTGCCAAGTCTGAGACAAACTAAGCATCATTTATTAAAAATCTACTTTAGAGGTTTTGTGCTGGATCTATCTGAACACAATGCAAAGCTAAAGTTTCAGAAAAATATTTTTTCTTTTTTTAATAAACTTTCTTCAATGACCGTAAAAGCTGGTGGTTCAGTTTATGGTGTTCAACTCAAAATGTATATATTTTTTAAACAAAAGTACTTTTATACTTTTAACATTTTAATTCTCTTAATTTCAAGATTCTTTTCGGCGGGATCCAAACCTGGTCCTGAGGATCCATCTTGGTCATCATGCGATCCTCAAACAGGTTGAAGGTGAGCACCTGCATCACATACAGCTGATGTGCCATCTCATCATTAATGGGTGTGGGGCTCCGGATTACATTCTGCATGAGGACATCAAGATAGAAAAAGATGTTTTAATCAATAGAACATGTAAAAAGGTGGAAGGTTTTATGACAACAAAGTGAGAAAAAGTCAGAATTTTGGGGGTGAACAAAAAAGGAGACTAGGGAAAATCAACTGAAAACATCGGGAATAAACTTTCAGAAAAACTTACAGTGAGAATGATGGAGCGTAGCTGCTTCTGAGCTAGAATGTGGGCCATCTCCTGCGGATTTAGACAAAAAAAAAGAACATAAGAAGAGAGAAAAGAGAAAGTGTGGAGTGATAAAAGTGAGACAACATATCAAGGCAAACCTCTGATCTTAAGATTTTCTATGCAAAAATGAAAAGAACAAAGAGTTCATGGCAGTTTACGCAGTGACAGGCTGCAAAATAATAGGAAAAAGAAGCTCGAGACAGAAACTTAGAGGGGATAGTAGATGCGCTAGCGGATGTCTTCTACAATGCAAACTACGAAGTGTGCTAATCAAGGGTGCACTTACTGTCAGGGGACAATTTAGGATGTCCACAATGTTCTCATCAAACTACCATGTCGTGTGCAGTGAGGAAGCAAGGTCAGAAACAGAGACAGAGAGGGTGAGTGAGTGAATGTGGCGGGACGCTAAAAAAGAAAAAAGAAATCTAATTTCTGTCAGTGGTGCAGTTTGTGGTTCTGCTGGGGATGGTGGAAGGAGGGTTGGAGTCCATAATAATAGCTTCACTGATGGTTGAGGTCCTTCTGAACGCACACATACACCACGAACAATCAAACAGATGCTGTTTGACGCTCACACTCTTAAAATAAGCAACAAGAGAACATTGCATTTTGGAAACTGCCTCTCTGCAAAAATATATGTAGACGTGGACACATATTTTTATATATGGGTTTATAAATGGAGCCTGATGACCCAGAAAAAAAGTTTCTGCAAACAACAAAAATAAAAAAGTACCAAAGAAGGCTTCATTGCAACTCTAGAATCTGTACATGTCCTTTTTCTGCCTAACATGTCTTCAGCTCCGACCGCTGAACACAAGACTGGCCCTCGAGTTAGCGTTATTCATAATTAATGTGAAAAGTGCATCACTGGGCCCAGCGCTGCTCACGCGGGGAGCGTGTAATTGGCTACAGGTGAGAGGGAGAGATGAGAGAATGAACATCACTTTGGCAACGACGAAAGGAAAGACAGATATTTTTATCGTCGAACACAGAACAAACCAAAACACACACAAAGTCACACATTTGCTCATTTAAACCGTTACATCACCAAACTGCTGGTGACTGCGACAGAACAGCTGGAGCAGTTGGAAGCCTCACCTGTCTCTTCTCCTCTGGAGCTTTGAGGAACAGAGCGTTGATAACAGCGATGGTGTAGGTCTGGATGTCTTGATCAGTCCTGGAATCAAAGGAATTATGTGCTTTATTTGAAATGATTCATGAAAACCGGGTTGTTAACAAAAACAGTTACATTTCATACCCCTGAAGGTGTGGGATGAGCTGTCCAATTGTGATCTCTTGCGCCACCTTGTGGTAAAGATCTTGACTGTTGAGCACCATGGACTCCAGGATGGCCAGGGAACGCTGCAGCACTGCTGTGTCCATGGCGGTCTTGTTCACAAAGCTGGCAATCTTTAGATCATCAGAGAACACGGAGTTTTTAAACAATGCAAAGTACTCAGTCTACTTTTAATTCTGATGTACCTCGGTAGAAGGAAGTATTTAGACCTCCTGAACGTTTTCTACATTTAGCCATTTTTCTACATTCTGTTATTTTTTGTGGGATTTTATGTCATACACTACCCGAGTAGTTAACTGTTGCAAAGTGAAAGCAAAGTAGCTAAGATTTTTGCTGTAAAACATCTTGAAAAACTATGTATAAAAAAAAATCTATGTTCGTTCTAATAAATTCCAGGTTGTTGTAATTTGACAAACTGTGAAAAGGGTACTGCATGTGTGAATATTAATAAAGAATCTTACAATTTTACCCTTTAACTCATAACAGTTAATTAAAAAAAGCCACAAAATTTTTCTTTACCATTAATACCATTTAACTATGACCTTACCAGGAAAGATGGTAAGATTTGACACTTTGAAATATATTAAACGCCTCAAGAAGAAAAAATAAAACAAAAACAAACAAACGAACAAACAAAAAAATATATATATACACACACACACACACACACACACACACGCACATAGAATCACGGGCTCCCAATAAATGTAGAGCCTGGCTAATGTGGCATTTTCCTGGCTGACCTTTTTGATAAAGGCCACAGAGAACGTATCCCAGGAGACAATCCCATGGTCCATCAACTCTACAAAGGCCGTCAGAGTAAAGGACAGCAGGTCACCGAAACTGCGGGATACAAAACAAACATAAACAACGGAAAACTTCTCTACACCAGTTGGCAAAGAGCAGCATTCTGACGCAAAGCCCAGACGCCTCGGGAAGCAACGAGAAGCAAGCGGTCAGCAGAGAGAGAGAGAGAGAGAGAGAAAGGTGGGGGAGAGGAAGCAGAGTGCGACCTGAAAAAAACTCCAGGCTGCAAAATGGCTCACTGAAGACAGAGAAGTAGAAACGAACGTAGCAGGAGACATGGAAGAGAGTTTTGAGCTCAAGAACGGACAGAATGGCTGTCAGCAACCAGCAGGACCGTCAGAAGGTCAGCAGGAGCTGGATGGAGTTCATTCAGGACCAGAGGGGCTGCTTTCACAGGACAGATGCAGTTACACAAACATAAGCAGAAATAAATTAAGTAGATGAGGCTGAGAGCACGACAGGAAGCCAAAGCAAAAACTTATTAGATAAGTGATTATCATGAACCTGCAGGAACGACCTAATTAAATAACCAGGGATTTGTTATTACTTTTCTCAAAGTAAAAAAAAAAAATTGTGGTTAAAGGTTTAACATTATAAACATGATTTGGTTTCACCAAAAGTGAAGCAATGCTGACCTCTGCTGTTTATACCTGGCTCAACCTTCTTAAGGTAACCGGTTTTACTAACGGAAAATAAAGCAAAGAACGCCAAAAGATGGATCTCAAAATGAAATATCATCAAAGGTTAATTTATTTTATCCATCCAGCCATTGTCTATGGCTTTTCCTTGGAGGGTCGCAGACGGCTGGTGTCCATCTTTAGCGGTCACTATCATTTACCTCTGTAATTAAATCACGGAGCGATATGCTTCGAGTGTCTATTTTTATCAACCCTGACTATTAGGCCTTATGGGCAACAAAATCTGTTCTGCGGTTTAGAGATTTAAAACGACAGTCAATGATGTCATAAGTGTTCTTACTCTAAAAAGTAAATATAGTAGGTTAGTAAGTACTGCTGCACAGCAGAGAATTGGAAAACAATTTCATGGAAAATTAGTAAGGCATACCTGGAAAACGAAACAGCTTGTTCTCATACAAAAAATGTAGAGAAATAAGAAATGATGGAAATACTGAAACTGAAGACTACTTGAGGCAAATACAGAGACAATCCTTATCGAAAGATGGAGGATGGTCCTGTGATGATAAAAGCTTTAGACTAACAACATCAAGGTCAAAGAGAAGCTGAATGGAGGACTTGATGTGAGCGCATGGACAAACTCTTCAACCTGAGCACCATTTTATAAAGAGAACCAAGATATAATTCAGGTGAAGATCAAACAGCTGAACCACACATTTGGGTAAAAGTGGTACAAATTTAGGAAAAAAATAAAAATAAAAATAGAAATCTTGGTTTTCTTTTGGTTTTTTTGTGAACGTTTTTGTCACTGGTTGCCTAAACCACATGCAGGAAATAAAATTAAGCATTTTTTTTTTTTTTTTTAAAAGGGAAGCCTGTGTTAAAATTCCCCTCGAGGCCAGAGTCTTAATCATGCAGACTCCAGCAGCGAGGTTAGGAAGAGAAGAGAGCCAGCGGTGTTACCCGACCGAAAGACGGAGCGGGAAAGGGAGGGGATGGGGGGCTTACCATGGCTTCATAATCTTCTGAAGTTTCTGATAGCGCCTGCAAAGATTTGAGAAACTTTGGTGTCACAGAGGGGAAACAACATAAGAAAACCTAAAGCTGGCACACAACAGGTGACAATACTCTTCATGTACTCTTCTTATAAAGCTAAACTGAAGTGTTTCAATCCAAATTTTAATACTTAAACACATCGTCGTTTTGTGAATCTGCTGGGCTATTGAAAGCATGCAAAGCAAAATCAGATGAAAATGCAGTCAGCGGCAAACTTTATTTTTTCAAAGCAAGCCTAAAAGCCACATTGTGCTGCAAATACGCCTTAAAAAATGGAAAAGAGGACAAATATACAACACACCATCGCAGAGAAAAATTACAAATGCTTCGAAAAAACAAAACAAATTTAATACACAAAAATATAAGCAAAGACACATTTTAAAATATGTTTTTTAGTTGGTCTTTAAAGGAAGCCACTGAGTCTGCTAGAAGCTAAGTTAAATTAGCATGTTTGCTATATTAAGTTTATTTAAAGGGAAAAAAGAAGAAATCCATTAACAGTAATGCATTGTTTATTTTTTCAAAGTGAGCCTAGAAGGCACATTGAACTGCAAATACGCCTTAAAAAATGGAAAAGAGGACAAACATAGAATTACCTGTAAACAGACATGAAGCTCCCTTTAGAAGTTTACGTCGACTCATTATGAGTGAACATTTTAATTTTAATTTTGGGTTATTAATGACTCATATGGATGATTCTTTTCCAGGTTGGAATGATCTTAAAACATACAACTTCGAAAATTTCAAAAACCAAAAATTGCAAAGATAAGTTTGAAATCATCGTAAATTTCTTAAAGGTATGAGGAACAACTCAAGTTAAATGACTTAGACAGACATTTTAAATCTGAGGAGGCAAAATTGGAGGTATTTGCCCTCAATGTTTGGAGGAATCCACCTAAGTTTTCAAATCTAAGGATACAAAAGTTTTGAAAACATTTTGTTTTCAAACCTTTAACAGATTGTTTCTGTTTTGACAGATAACTGAAGTGGTGTCACAGAGGGGAAACAATTTATTTAAAGTATATTTTCACATCATTTCTTTGACGTAAAGTAGTTCATTTTATTCAAATAATTCAAGAGTTTTACTGCTTTGAGTGTACATTTGCAGAGTGCTTAGAAGTCTGTGGATATTGTCAGGAATCCTCTTGATACCAGCAAACGTTTTGAGAATGATTACAATTAAAAATACAGCTATTCTAAGCTGAAAGCAGTTTGAATAATTGCAACAGTTATCCTTAAATAAATAAATAAAAAGGCAGACATGCAATAAAGTCGGAGTTGGAATGAAATAAAACGCACTGATATTGCTCTCACTGGCCGGCAAACTCGGGGCTCGAGCTGTTCAGCTGAAGATGCTGTCATTGTACACATATGAAATGGAATAAAGTAGGTATGCTCTTTTTTCTTTTGTTGCGATCTAAAAAAAAAAAAAAAAAAAGAACGTAACTTGCTACGCCATGTTTTGTCAGTAGAGGGCGACATCTGCTTGTACGTAACAGCTCTGGTGGACAGCAGCAGCAGCATCCCACCAGCTGATTTCCACATGAATGCAGGGCCTCACGCTTTTGGGGGAAGCATCAGATCAAACAGCGGCTCTGCCCTCAGGAGCCTCAAGCATTGTGCTTCTTGAATAATTACAGTTCACTAAGTTGGCTGCCAGGCGCACTAATGAGTGTGTGAGTGTTTGTTTCTGATATCCGTCTACAATTCTGGGTCTAATAAGCACCTTTTGTTGATGTGAAAGTGCAGCAGAAGTACTCGCTCTGCATCTTCTCCTTTACCCACACACACACACACACACACGCACACACACACACATTTATCTCAAGCTCTCTCCGGCCAAATAGCTAAAGCAGTCATTTACATAAAAAATATATGTAATCAAAGAGCCAGGAGCATGAGCAGAGCTAACAAGTGCGGTGCGCTAAAAGCTCTGGTCAGTAACACTAAATAGAGCCAAGAATTTTTTCATTTTGAACTTCAGAATTTTAAATTAAGAAGTGATTTTCCATATAATAGCACTATTGTTTTAAAAACCGGCACAAACTGCTTTGAAACATTCACTGTGTGGAGTGTGACACAACCTGACGGCGTGTGTTTTTTCTCCACAGCAGGTTTAGATTTTCACAGCACTATATTAAGGATGCGTTTGACACTGGGTGATCTTCTCGATTTCATCAACTTTCTCTTTACAGTCCAAAGAGTTGAACAATGAAAACTGCATCAAGCATAAAATGCTGATAGATTTCACCTTAGGAAACTAATGAACATTAATCATCACTCTAGATCAGGGGTGTCAAAGTCAAATGGACGGAGGGCCAAATAAGAAATTTAGCTACAAGCCGAGGGCCGGACTGATCGAATGTTCATTGAAATTTTTTTAAATGACGCATATAGTCTAGTGAACCTAATTAAACCTACTGAAAACCTAACAAATATATTCCAATATGATCAGATAAATAAAGCAATATTTTCTTATGGCTCTGTCAGTAATCTTTAATTTTCAACAGACACAACTGAAATATTTTTAAAATATAATTGGATTGAAATACAATTAAATAAAGTGCAAAACTCTATTAATCAAAAACAACGCTTTCATCAAGGAGAAGTAATATGCAGTGAAAACAAATATTAAACTTTAACTTTTAAACTTGAACTGAGTAAAACCTCTACATATAAACTCTAAACCTTGTTTGAAACCCCCGGTTCTCAGTGTCCACCTTCCTTTTTGCCATTTTTGATGGGTATCTGAAAGTTAATTTTACAGTTATGCTGACGACTGCTGTGATAATAACCCTTCTAGACCGGACGTGTCGCCGGCGACACATCTAAATTTGCAGTACCGTAATTCCGCCACACGTAGCGCTAAGTGGAAAAATTCCAACGGTTTCTGAAAGGGGAGACGTTGCACTTTCCAGCAAGTATCGGGTTAATACGGTAACTTCGCAGCTGCAGCTGCAGAGAGTGTAATTAATCCGGGGGGCACTCGTTTAATAGACGGTATATTTCGGCAATAACTTGGTGGATATTGAAAGTTCCGGTTGTTATGGATACATGGGTAAGTACATCATCTCACAGAACATTTAAAGAACTATTTACAGTTCAAATAAGGAAGATATTTTTTTTCAGACGGGGTGCCGGCTTGCTGCGGTCTGCGGGCCGGTTCTAATAATAAATCAAGATCATCTCAGGGGCCGTAAAAAATCTTCTCGCGGGCCGGATGTGGCCCGCGGGCCTTGACTCTGACATATGTGCTCTAGATGGTTTAAAGCAGTGTTTCCCAACCCTGGTCCTCAAGGCACACTGTCCTACATGTTTTAGAGGTTTCCCTGCTTTAATGTGCCTAATTCAACTGATTGCAGTTCAACAAACGCCTGTTAATCAGTCATCAATTGAAATCAGCTGCACTGAAGCAAGGAAATACCTAAAACATGCAGGGCAGTGTGTCTTGAGGACCAGGGTTGGGAAACACTGGTTTAAAGAAACACCCATCCTCTGCATAACACAAATTTTCAAAGATCTCAAAACTTGTAGCGTCCATTAAACTCACAGCACCTTTTCTCTGCACTTTCTGTTTTCACACCTGGGTGACACTTTACCTTGCCAAGTATGCTGGTGTACTGAAAAACAACTGCTACATAGGAAGTAAAGGTGATTTTATTTGCTGAGCTGAATTAAGAGGATTGAATAGGTTGCTTTTGCTGTGCAGTCACAATTTTGATTTAGTTATTTGGAGGGCTTTTTATGTTTAACGGTCAACTAAATGTCTGATCACAGCGTTTCAGTGCTCCGTAAGTGTGACCAAGAAGTGAAGCTCAAGCATCTGGTATGCTGAGGTGAGTGAATATTGGCCAGGTTACACAAGTGGCAGAAAGTGTTGATAAGTCCCCCGCAAACAAATGAATCCATGACACCCTGACAGCTATTGTCCAATAGCTCTAAAGGGCCAGGTTTTCTTCCTTAAGTTTAGTTCTATGTTAACTTCATGAGGACACACCTGTAGACGACTGCACTGACAACTTGTGTAGCTTATGAATTTGTTAAGCAAACCACCAGTTTTAATCAGTCTGCATTTCTTCTGCTGTAGTTCTCGAAAATATATATTTACAAGTCCAGTTCACTGAAATGATTACAGAAAATCAGTTTTTCATCTGCAATGAGTGCTTGATAAATGAGGACCACTGTGTCACGGATTTAAATACAAAAATGAAAACAAGAAATGCAAAAACTGTTCATAGGTTTAATTTGAGTGAGCATCCTTAAAATCTTAGAGCGTATTTATTTTGAAATGAAAATAAATGTCAATGGTTTCTTTCCAAATTCAGATGAAAACACATTTGGGAAAATGAGAGGAGAGAAAAATTATCTTAAGAGAAAGGAAAACACTGTGTAAGACGAGCAAACAGTTTAACTTACTCGGTGCCACTTTCCACCATTTGAGTGAGCAGCGAGATGCCGTCCAGGTTGATGAACTCCTGGGCGAAGGTGATGTCCCTGGAAGCGTTGGCCAGGTCTTTCAGTGACTCCAGCTTTGCATCCATGCTGGATGACTGGATCCGTTCATGAAGCTGGAGGGCCATCTGGTACTAGAGGAGAAAAGACAAAATTTCATAGAGAATTAGAATGTTGTTTAGTTTTCTTTTTCTTTTTTTATTAAATGTTGTTTAGAGAAGTTAAAACTTACGGGAGACGTGGTTAGACGCAGGATGGAGCCATTTTTGATGTCATTGCGATTCTGTGGAAGATTTCCAACACGCAAGCAGAAATTAGCATGCGCTCATAGCTTCTCTTTCGTCCCAGATGGAGGATATAGTGGAAAAAAAAAAAAGAAAAAAATAGAATCTGACAACTAAACCTTTTCTGTGATGTAGAAATTTGTTGCATCGGCAATCTGCAGAGCATAGGTTTCATGGCTCCCCAAAGACCATCTGAAAACAAATAAAATAAGAACATGAACACTTTAGCTGATATTAAAAGGTGAAGAAAATCTTGAACCTAATAGCTTTTCAAAAATGTATAATGAAGAATAAACACTTTCCAATGCATGCAGCACACTTACCCCTCACACACTTCCTTTATAATGGCTGAAAGGGGCTTTTTCTGTGGATAAAGACAAAACTACATTAGGTTCACAGTCCAGACTGACGTTCCACTCAATCCAGAGTGGGCTGCAATTATTTCAAACAGCAGGGCTGGAACAATGAGAGACTGTTCATCTTGTTTATTTGTCTTATTGCTGTTCTGAGTTTGCCAACCATGTGTAGTCTATTGCTGTTTCTTTCATTTCGTGCTGTGCTAAAAGACCTTCTGAGGCCACAGCAGAGGGATTCTGCCTCTAGACGCTTTGAGGGGCACATCAGTTCACATTCTTAATTGCATTTTAAAACTTTTTGTTCGTCTTAACAGTACAATGAAATACACCACAACTTCTCAATTCCTCAAAAAAACTTCAGTAAAACAACAAACAAAAAAAATGTCTCTGGATTTAGATTAGGGAACATATGTGGGCAAGATAAGAGGGAACAGAAAAGATTAAGCTTTAAAATTTAGTTTCAGATAGTTTTAAAGTGCATAATAAAAATGCAGTATTGGCAACAACCTAAGTTATGTTTGTAAACATTCATAAATTCCCATCAAATCCCACGTAAACCTTACTTGTATTGATTTGTACACGGCAGCCGACTTGTTACCGAACCCACGGTTTCTGCATTTTTTTAATGGAGAGATTCCACACTCAAACTATGAACTACAGTGGAAAGACTTTAAAATATGGAGCCTGCACAAAACAGAGCTGAGAAGGAAAAACACAAGGAAGAATTAGGGCAAAGAAGAACATAAAGGAGGAATGACAGAATAAAGAACTCAGGAAAGATTTTGGAAGAAAAGAAAAAAAAAGCAGGGAGGTGCAAATGTCACAAAGAAATAGCGAACAACAGGAAGACAAAGTAAGTAGGACAAAATGGACTAAAGAGAAAAGCTAAAGAAAGAAAAAAATAAAGAAAGGATGTAAACAGAGGATAGACAATAAATGAAGAATACCAGAATAAAAGATTCAGCTGGAATGGAAACCAGAGGGAAGAGGAATAAAAAAAGGACAGCACAAAAAGACACTGTGAACAAAGAAGGGAAAAAAGAAACCAGACACAAATGGAGAGATAGAGGGACACAACATTTATACAATATGATGGCTATAAACATCCGTAAACACAAATATTTTTCAAATTTTCCTTTTCCAGATGAAAAACAAACAAACAAACATTCTTCAACCATTTTGAAATGCCACAAACTAACAAAACCCAAAGCAGATTCAGAAAGCGAATCTTACGAGGCGGTGAGAGAAAACAACTTCTCATAACAGAAACACTTTACTGGACGTTTTCGAAGGCGTTCAAGAGAGACTCAGAGCTTCTGATGTTACTTTCCAAACCCAATGAAGCTGTTGGAGGCGTTACAATGTGGATGTGGGAGCTCAGTCTGCTCATAAACAATTTAGTTTCTTTTAAATAACACCTATTTTTTTTATTGAAAGCAAAATGTGAAGACTTTTCACTTTGAGTTAAATTGACTAAATAAAGCAAAATTTTTTTTGTCATATATAACTGATGTAAATAAGTCAAGTTTGTTCTCTGGGATTAACTTCAGAGCTGCATGAGAATCAAAAAACTGACTGGTTAATATCCTGATATGTTGCTGGAATATTTCTAAATTACATTTCCTTGTGATGCCATCTATTTTTTTTATGTGCACAAGACCCTTCTGCAGCAAAGCACCACTATAACATGATGTCGCCACTCCCACGTTTCATAATAAAGAAGGTGTTCTCACATTTGTAAGCTTCCCCCTTTATCCTCCAAAATGTGACGATGGTTTTTGTCACTGAGTGCATTTGCACACTACTCTAGATTCTTTTGTTGCTTTTGGAATACTAATAGTTGCCATTTAAACTATGTTCATACCGGACTTATGACATTGTGAATGATGGCACTCTCAAGCCAGCTTCGGTGATTTTCCTCAGCTCTTTTCATTTTATTCATTTGGCACTGGAATATTTATATTTTTATATGAGGTGCAGAATTTTCTCCTTGATATTGCATATTTATTTATTTATTTATTTTAATGTCACAACAAGAAGTAGTGTGTTTCAGTATGTCAGATGTTGTGAAGTCATAAATTCTAGTCTTTAAAAACATTTTAGAAAAGACATTAATTGTAGTGAATGTAAACTTGTGGGTTTTGAATAAAGTTATTGCAAAAAATCTCACTATCAAGGCGTTTGGCAAATAGTGATCTTAACTCACCTAAAACCAAAAATGTTTGGGAGGATTCAATACAAAAAAAAAAAAAAGTAAGGCATCTTTTCCTCCAGTGTACAGAAATATTTGGTTTCAACTGAATGTGTCAAGTCAGATATATTTCCTGAACCTGAAAGGTTCCTGGATCGTGATAAGGGGATCCCTTACATGAAGGATTAGTCTTTTCATTTCTTCTTTGTTTTTTAGAATTTGCTAAATCTGTTTTGTTCTGTTTTATTCAAGTCATTCAGATTCCTCTAAATCTAAACAGCATTTTTTGACAAACAAAGTAAATAAGGTTGCATACCGAGCAGGGTATAATTGAATTAGGCAATTTGGATCACTGCAGCCTCTGTGTCATTATGCATAGATGTACAGTTTAGTATTTTGGCTGCACTGCTTTGTTGTCCTATTATTGTCACAATGCAGCAGCGTTGTGCTTTGCGATGTACGCCCTAGAGAACAGTGCACTAAGAACTGAGAAAGCAGGATAAAAAAAAAGTAGATATGTACTGGGTCAGATAAGTCAACTATTCCTGGGTCTTTTGAAGGTAAACGGTGCTCTGCAGCCCAAACATTCCAGCAAAGTAAATCTGTTTAATCCTATGACATTTGCTGTGCAGCCTGTAAATCAAATCAATAGTTGTAGCAACAAAACTATTCACTGGTAGTCTATTCAGTACCCTATACCTTGAAGTTCACATTTTCTTACAGGTTATGAATATTGTTTTTATCAAGTGCTTAATAACAACAGGGGCAGAAAGCTACTTCCCATCCTTTGGTTGAAAAACATTTTCCCCAAAAAACCCGATTTTAAACACTACACTACTTTCCACTTTTATCAGCATTTTGAACAAATGCAAATGTTTTGAGTCAGACATTAAATATATTTCTATATATGCCTCTCCTATGAACAAATCCATTTGTTGGACTAGCAATTGTCTCAGAATACAAAGCAGCAGGAGAGAAGCCTTTGCAATAATAACTGACAATAAACTTGTATATATATTTTTTGTTGTTATTTCACTGGATTTTGTCAAATGTCTTAAAAGGAGTTTGTAAAACAGACATGGAGAGCGCTGCTTGTTGGATGTGTGTGCATATTATTAAACTTTATATGCAACTCTTTAATTATTCTCACTTTAATATCCAAAAAAGACTTTGTGGGCAGCTCAGGGAACATTGTCTTTCTCAAGAACACTTCGGCATGCTGCAGGACAGGAATACGAAACTCCAGTCTTTCAAAGGCAACCTGATATAAACCCATTTTCTGGTCAACTTTATGTTTTTCTACATTTAATAATTGCTTTGTATTCAACAATGTTGTAATAAAATCTGCATTGTTGGTGCATCTTTGTTCCTGTTTGTGTAGTAAAAAAAAAAGAGGCTGGATTGTTATTTTTCTATCTTCCCAAATGCCAGTGAAATTAAAGACAAATACAATGGAGTATTCAAATTAGGCCGGAAAATAACCTGAATGAATGCAAAATTAAGCAAACATAAAGAGGCTGCCAAAGCCCACATGCTGTCTTATAACATTATTTTAGAGATTATATTCCTATATGGAGACAAAGGTCAAGTATCAGAAGTTGAGTGAAAGTTCTGAATTTTAGGTGGTGAGCTATGAACATGAACTAATTAAGTTTCAACCCATGAGTGTTTAACTAGTACTTGTTAAGGGTGAACTTGCAAAGCTCAACCAGACAACACAAAAACCGACAGAAGCCGGATATGAACACAAATGACTGCAAACACATCAGCATCCGCACTAAAACAGCTGCCATACCAACACATCTACATAATGAAATCGCATAAGAAGGGGCTGCACCCACATCAACAATTAACAGAACAACAACAAAACAAAAGAAGACACACACATTTGCATTCACGCACACCCCCGCTTATAAATGAACAATCTTTTGCTGGGTTCAGACAACTCAAGCAGCAGCAGAAGCCCACTCCTCATCGCATGACTCAGACAGCCATATGCTACTGCAGGGCCTATTGTACCAAGGAGCTACAAGAGGAGAAGGAGGAGGAGGAGAGGCAGGGAAGGGAGGGGAGGGCTGGTGGTGGAGGACAAGAGAAGAAGAGGAAGAGCGCAAGTTTCACAGTCACAACACAAAGCAGAGAGGAGGAGTGAGCGGGGGGATGAATGAGAGGGAGAGGCAAAGAGCGACAAGGAGGAGGAGAAAAGAAATAGGTGGAACACGAGAGAGAGAGAGAGAGATGACAGATAAGAGAGTTGGAGAAAAGCGGAGGAACGAGCGACTGAGGCAGGTGGATTCAAGATTAAGATGTAAAACTTTACTAAAGCCAATTTACATTAAGATAAATAAGTAGTTCATAAAACATCTCAGCACATCTCTCAATCTACACTCTGTATTTTTTCCAAACGACTCAAAACCAGAAGCACAAGTACTCCATAGTTCAATGCTTCATTCATTGGATTATCCAATGAGAAGGGCATTTGTAGCTCCAGTTGCCTCAATGACTCATAGCTTGTACAGTAATTAACCCATCTGTGAGTCTCTCATACACACACACACACACACACACACACACACACGCACGCACGCACACACACAGGCACACACATGCAGGCACAGTGAAAAAGGCAGCATTACACACTGTATGTGGAATTAAACAGCAAACATGTCCTCTTTATACGAGGTAGTCATTATTTGGGCTAATTGTTCTATTACTGAATTAGTCACCGTTTGGCAGACACCGACCATCGGTTGACATTCAGAGCAGGTCATAATGAGAATTTAAAAAAGGCTAACATTCATCTTAAATTAGCAGCTAGTGCGCTTAAGCAAATTGTTAAACTGCAAAGCAGTTTAGTTATCAGCTTTTCAATGAATCTAATGATGAGAAATTAAACATAAGTTCTTGTTTAACTTTCAAGTTAGAGGCCACTTTGTTTTTCCAAACTGACATTTCGTTTAAGTAATTAAAATTGGGTAACATGCAAAGTCATTTTATGATCAGATATGTGATCAAATGTTCATAAATTAGCTAAAAACACAACTAAGTGGAGTTAAAACAAAGCAGTTAGATTTCCCTCATAGCTACCACTGAACCTAAAGCATGAAGGCAGAAATGTAGGAGAAACTCTGTGCTTTGTGAAGTAGATTTTATATGGTGAGATTTGCAATATGTGCTGTTAGATTTCCCAGTAGACATAGGCCACGTATTGATATAGTTATACAGACATTTACAAAACTTTCTGCTTTTATTGTTTGAAGTCATTTTAACAAGCTGTCAGAGGACGTGAATGTGTTTTCTGTGTGGAACACAAAGTAAAGGAACGCTCCTCTTCCTCCACATGTTGCTACCCGCGCACAGATAAACCTTTTTGTTATTTACCAAAAGACCAACATGGCAGTTTGGAAACTATTTCTGGTCAATAAAAGCTCTGACAGGTGAGATATGGAAACTATAAGAGCACTTTCCATCACTATAACAAAAGCAAATGCTCTTTTAAACTGATTATGCTATTTATTTTCACTCAGAATAATCACATTGTGAGAATCTCATAGCAGCCGATGTCTGATGGATCTTCTAAATAGCAACAAGAGCCTAATAGAGGAAGTGCGCAATATTGCATAACTGAGAGTTTCTCTCAAAACTAACCATAAAGATGAAATGCTTTTCCTAAGAGGAGGCACTCTTTTTGGTTTGCTGGATCACAAATGATCACAACAGGCTCATACTGTTACTGCAGCTCAAAAGTTGAGCCTCCACCAGTCGTGAAATCAAAATGAGTCCTCAGCCAATAATATGAACCTTACAACATGTCCATAATGCGCTCATCTGTGTCTGAGTGGGTGTTCGAGGGAGAAATTTCCACACACAAAAAAAGAGAAACTTGTTTTTTTAAATCCCACTGAATGAGCAGTCAAGATTATTTTTGTATTTGCTATATAGATGTAACCCATTTACAAGCTGCTGTTGAGTGTGAACATCTGTTGACGTTTTGGTAAGACTGTGGTGTAGAGCATCAAATTTACATTATAGTAAAATCTTTTAAGAAGTCTGAATTTCTAAATCAAAACGCTAAACATTTACATTGACCAAACAAGGACTGCATGAGGCTACAATAAACAAATTCTTGAAAAAATTGTTTGAGAGTGATGAAACCTTTATTGAAAATCTTCCCGTCTCAGTCATGTGAAACCATACACCCGTCTTGCTGGCTGGGTGTATGTGTGGACTTACAGTGAGTAAGAAAACAACTCTTTAAATGGGAACAAAATATTTTTTTTAATCACAAGTCAACTATCAAATAAACTGGTGCAAGGACTTCGAAGTACTACTTAAGAATTAAAACGGATTTTAAAGACTTTGGTTAATACAGAAAGCTTGATTGTCGCAGTCAGTGTAATAACTTTGAAGCTGTGCTTATGTGGCTGTGTTTTTCCATTAGACATCTTTAATTAAGAGCCCCACCTTTGGGCTAATTAGAGTCATTATTGAGAAAAATGGAAAAGCTGCTTTAAGCCCGGATCCCGCCTCCCTGTTGCCCCCGAGTGTCTTTGTTATTTACACAAAATCTGATTATTGTGCACCAGTGTGTTCACACTAAATATGTATTCTGCATACAGGGTTAACAAATCATCAGCTGCTTAACGCTAGTGATGTGTAGATGTAACAGATAAAGAATAACATGTTTTATAAGACACCCACCTGGTCTATCTCCATGAGCTTAGGGAAGGCCCCAGGCCACTCGATGGCCACCTTGACGATGTCTGCCGGCGGCGGCATGGCTGCCGGGAGAGTGTTGGGCACGCGTCTCGCTGCCTCACACCACTGTCAAACAACTCTAGAGATGGTTCATCCAAATCTGCAAACAGAAAGAGCAGCACGTTGGTCCAGAGGTACGTGGTTATTTAAGACACAGTTCCAAGACTTTTCTTTGAGCAGTGAGAAATTGCAGACGTCTTGCTGGCCGTGTCTTACTGCGGGGATGTTTTGTTGTCAGTATTACAGGTTCAAACAGTTGAACCTGTAATACTGACAACTTCTTAAAAAATTACCTTGATATTAACAGGAAATAAAATGCATGAAAGTTGGACAGAATTTGGATAAAAGCAAGAAAATCTAATCTGGGTCTGAAATGGACAGAACAGAGGCCATCAATAAACCTATGGAACGACACCGACATCAAACCTGTTAGAAATGTTTGAATCAAGTGTAAAAGTTCTGTGCTAGGAAACCAGACAATTTAAATTAAATCCACCTGATAATAAGAATGAGTGACAAAAATGAACTGGAATCATGCAGGAAGCTCGGTAATAGATGCACAGTGTTTAATCTATAGCAACTCATTAACGGACATTTATTTAAATATTAGTAGAGATATAAATTTATGCATGTATGTATATATATATATATATATATACATATATATATATATATTTTTTTTTTTTTTTTTTGAGCCTGTATGCTGTATAATCAGTCCATCTACTCTGAAAAATAACAGTTTAAATAGATTCAAATAAACAAATGTATTTCAATCTCATTGCCCATTATGACAATCTGAAGACGACAGTTATTTTTCTTTGATATGTGAAAGTGTATGGAGAGTGCAATCAAAGGCTTTGCATACAAAGGATTTCCTGAACGAAAGAAAATAAAGAAAACCCTGCAAACTGAAATTTGACAACTACTGTTTTTTTTTTAGTTTTTTTTTTTACCACAGATCAGTTACAATACATAAAAGATGATGACCCAGGTGTTTAACAAGTCAAAGTGTCAACGAACTCCAAATCTGCACGTTTACTGAAAAACAATGATGCGCTCACTGGATTCAAACTCAGAGCCAGCTAAAAGCCTCTCTGCTCCTGAAGGTAATAAATGCACACACCACAACGCTGAACTCATAATCCAGGGTTCCTCCAACCTGAATTAGGACTCTTGAGAGGGCATAAAGAAGCACGATATGGGAGGGAGGCGCCAGCAACCAGACTGACCTGAAAAACCCAGTGGATTTCCAAGATAAGCCAGTTAGAGGACCAGTGGCAAAACCCCCCCCAAAAAAAAAAAAAAAAAAAAAAAAACCGGCCAAATCACAGCCACTCTGAAGCACACAAATGGGGCTTTGTGTGCATAGGGGTGTGTGTGGGTGTGTGTGTGTGTATGCAGAGGGAGATCTAATGAAACCTACTACTGCTCACAGCTATAAAGTGGAAAAGTGGAAGTTTCATACAGCATATACCATCGATTATTTATTATTTATCACTGTCTGGAAAGCTCGAAACATCCAAGTTTCTGATGGAGAACTTGGTTGACTTTTTTTTTAATTTTAATTCATAATGCATAAAATGTATCTGGGACAAATTCCTGGGAGAGCATCATTGAGCAGAACATTTTAAATGTTGATGTACAAATCAACATTGTATATCAGCAATGATGATTTATACAATTGTTGTACATCAGCACTGATGTTGATGTACAGAATAAGTGGGGGAACGTGTCCATCCATCACACACAAAACAGAGAAAACCTCTGCACCCGAAGTCACAATTCAACCAAACAAAACACACAGCTCTTTGTAAATATACAATAATTCAAAGAGAGTATACATAATAATAGTTCCCTATTGTGTGTGAGTCACCCCATAATAATCGACATAACCTTAATTTAAGAGGCCGTTGTCATGGCAGCTGCTACATCAATAGCTTGAGCTTGAGCTGTGATTTTCTTTCTAAAACGGGTGACATACTCAAGTCACATCTGCTGCTCAAGCCTCACCACAGATATTTAAATGAGTTAAACTAATTCAACAGCAGACTGGTTCTGTAATATATGTGAAATACTTCCGGAGATGTGAAAGATTGCCCTTTTATTTTCCACTATGAACTTGTGCTGAAATAAATAATGTTTAATGGTAAATACCAAGGCGCTGACTGCAGCATGATGAAAACAAACAGCTAAATACCGGAAAATATTGGCTGAGACCAAAAGTCTTGGATTGGCCATGTCAAAATTGCAGCTTAAGATAACGTGGCAGAAATAAATCAATTCTGAAGAGTGGACCAAAATTTGTTCACGACGACATAAAAGTGTAACTTCATTAGCATAAACAGATGTTACATTTTTGTTGTGGCCACTTTATAACATAGGGTAAGGTTGATTTAGACAGATTTTTTGCCAGTAACAAATGAGGGCGTAGTCTGGAAGACTTTTTACGTTTCCGAAAAAAAAAAACAAAGAACACAAATAAATTCCAAAAAAGCTAAAACAGAAGAGAAACAATAGATACTTTTCACAGCACTGTACATCCTGTGATACTGTATATATACACTTGTGTGATTTGCCAACTCATCTTCGGCAGATGGAAACATGCTAGTCATCCACATGCAGACGTCTGTGTCAGGAAAGAGAAAAGAAAGAGACACTGACCGAAACCTAACCCCCGCCACAGCCTGTTGAGACTTTAGAAGCAGAGTTGGTCTGATGGTCTGATGCTTGGGTCACCACTAGGGGCCGCACTGAAATGAATCGACTGCTAGGAATCTGTATTCGGGATTGTAAGGCATTTGAGAAGATGAATCAAAGTAACCAAATAGTATTCTTATTGTATCTCTTAACAAAGCCAGGACAAGTTGGAAATTTCTGGAGAAACACTTTTCTGCTCCCCCCAGGCCAAGTTGTGTCTACTGTATTGTATGAATGAAAAATTAGGTACAGAATATAACACATTTTGCTTCAGCACAACTACATGCCACATCGAAGATGGTTAGCACTGCATGTTAGGAGTGAATGCTTTGATTTATATCAAAACCAATGAAAAGCAAAGGAAACCTTCTCAGGAAAAAAAAAGGCAAATAAAGCTACAGTTGAACAACTATAGTTTCTGGATTAAACTAGACTAAATGATGGGTTGTAAATTGATTTTGCAGCAACGTTTCACATTCTAAGCCAGCCTTAGAGGAAACATAGCATTGCTACATTGTAAGAATGAACCAGTTTTGGTTTCTTCATGCCGTTAAAACTTAACAAGGAACACAAAATAGGTTTTTACTGCCCAACAAGCAATTAAAGAAAAACAAAAAATCCAGCCCTTGAGATTTGCAGGAGTTTGCATGTGGCGTCTCCTTCAATATATTAATGCAGCGTTAATTTGCAAAGATAGGTTATGGAATAATTAGTGAATTGAAGATTTTCACACGGTTACCACAGCACAATAGCATTTCTATGTGTTGGAGGTTATCTATGACAAGAGTCACTTACACACTACATAGTTTCTTATTATTTGCCAACACTGTACATGGCGGCATACTATTAAAAAGGCACAGCAAGATTTTAGAAAGTTAGGTTTCTCATACCAGCCCGACTCTCATCAATACTCACACCAAGTTAAAGTCACTTAAATCCTCTTTCATTCCCTTTTTAATACTCGATTTGAACTTCATGCTCATCACTTTTAAATAAGTAAATACATAGAGTTGCAGCGATATGATTCACAGTTTGTGTAAAAACACGAGTCCATAGAATTACCTAGTAAAATGGCCATCGAGTTTGTTGCTAGTTGTCAGATACAAACAGCCATTGTAGGGAAACAAAAGTAGCGATATTCATCTCTGTGAAGGTAATTCAGATTCTCTGCTAAGTAGCTGACTTTAAGCTAGTCACCTGAGTAGATTGAACAATAAACAAGCTAAATCAGCTTGTTATCCTGACCAGAATGGCAAATATATATTATGTTCTGTGCAATAAGATCTTAACTACAAACAAAAAATTAAGTTGGCTTGTATTCTATTTTTCTTTAAGTCAGTTTATAAAGCTTAAAATAACAACACACACATGTTACAAATGTGATTATTATCCATATAATAGTCACCAGTATTAATGGTTCTTTTTTTCTACTTAAAAAAAAAAAAGTGGTACCAAGCAACTTTATTAAATACTGTGAGGATTACATACTATTTGAGCTGTTACAGAAAAAACAACAGAGATCCCAGATCTCTACGAAAGTAGTTTGCCTACCACAACATCACCGAGTACATCTTGTCCTTCATGCAACCGCAAAAAGTCAAGTTCTCATCGAGACCCTCTAATGGACGGAAAACTCCGTCTGTGCACTCAGTAGTCCTCATTTGGATGACGACCGTCAGTAGAAATGCAAAACCAAAACTGGAACCCATTTATATACCTATTTTTTAAAGACATTTTTGAAGATGAAAATTTTTTTTATCTGTTTAAAGAGAAATACATGATGTCCTGCAGCTATTTACTGATCAACAGCAATGACTGAAAATAAGACATTTTCAAAAAAAAATGCAAGGTCATTGTTTCTTTATCAGAGAAAATATTTTCACCTGCAGAGCCCTAGTTTTTTTTTTCTTCCCTGCAATGCATTGTGGGTAGAAGCATAAACTGTGGAGAACGACCCCGCTGTCTGCGGCACAGAAATAAACATGACTTCTATTTGTACTTTTCAGTTCAAACCAGGAAGCAACGTGCATCGCAGTAAAACAAGAAATATATGGATGTGCAGCATTATGGGTTTTTGTTTCTTTATCTTTTTTTCCCATTTAATTGCAATAGCAGACCTCTTAAACTGTCATTTAAATACCGGTGGGTCTAATCGGATCTAATTGAAATTGATCATTTGCATGCAACTGATGAGGGGAGGTTTGTTAGTCTGTTCTCTAAGAGGCTCTCCTCCTGACAAGAGTACTGCAATGCAGCCTGAAGGCTGGCTCCAATAAAAACACTGAGGTTATGCTTTGTGTGTATGAGTATATTATTTCAAGCATCTTGTCATCTAACAGTGACTTCAGATGACGCAAACATGGTTACCCCTCTGGGATTATTGGCTGGTAAGACACACAAACATGCAGGAACACACACACACCAACCTCAATGCTGGCAGTCGGGGCACATCTCTTTAAAAAACAGGCTTAAATCTAATTTAGAGACAAAGCAGAGCAACACACCACCACACCATGAGCAGCTTTACAAGAAAGCCTCATCTGATTAGCATGTTCTTTTTTCCTTCCCTCTGCCGCTCCTGAAAACAACTTCAAAGCAACAAGATTCAGGGTTTTGTTTTTTTGCGTGTTTGACCGTGTATTTACAGGCCTACGGATCTGTGTGTCTTTTCCCATTGTGTCACTCTGACATCTCATCACAGCCGCTTTATTGTAAATGGAGGTTTGATACTAAGCTATCTGCTGTCAGAGCTCATCACATCAAAGCAGGTTGACTTACTCCAACCTCGTTTAGTCGACTGAACTAGTGAAAGTTTATTTTCTGCTCCGCCAGAAGGTCAAAAGAAAAAAAAAAAAAAAAACTCCCAGAGAGAAACATCTCCCTGTTTTTATTTGCTGCAGAGAACTCTGGCTGTCTGGACTCGGCTCAACTTCCCTGCACCCATTTGTCCATTGATTTTGTTTTCTCACATTTGATGACTTGTGTCCCACTGTCCTCTGGATTTCTCTCAGAGTGATACAGTTGTGCAAAGTTAGACCATGCAGAACTTTATCCAGGAATTAGAAAAGATATTTACATTAACTCATTTTCTATGAAAATGCCTCATTGTATCATAAGAGTACATCTATTGAAATGTGCTAGCATAAACATATCCATGTCTATAGTGCAAGTAAATCTCAAAAGAATATTCTTGAAAAGTTATTTCAGAAACTTAATTTAGAAAATAAAACTCATGAATTATTAACTACACACAGAGTGATATATTTTGAGTGATTATTTAGATTAATGTGGAATATTACACCATTTTCAGAAAATCTAAAATATTTAAAAAGTGATTTGAAATGGATGAAAAAATTGTGATTGGATCAAGAGGTTCAAAGCACAAGCATCAATAAACAGTGCAGTGAAAGGGAACGAGCAAAAGGAAGAACAGATGAGAGATGACCACAGACTGGTTGGGCAGAGCTTGGTTTCCCCTTAATAATTCATGCAGTGTTATGTGAGGGTCACCTCATCTGTAGAGGGGGGAGAGAAGGAAAAAAAATAAATAAAGAGAGGATATGGCTGAGAAACTCAAAGAAACATGAGAGGACATGGAAGGAGGAAGAAAGTAAAAGGTAATAAAGCTTAAAGGAGGCAGAGGCTGATAGAACATGACATTGAGCGTAAATGAAAGTAAAACAACAAAAGGCTGCATTGCAAGAGGTGAAAATGCAGCAAATAATATTGCAAAACAAAAACACACAAAGAAAAATTTATATAAAAACAGAACACCAACATTAATGGGGTAAAAACTAGAATGCGTATTTTGGATATCAAAACTTGATTTAAAAAAACCCCTGAAATCTTTCATGTTATATAACAGAATTACTGCAGTTTTTTTTCCACGGAGTTCACAATGAAGAGAAAATGTGTGAGAGCTGCCAATTTATCCTCTGATCTCTGAAGAGGAGCCGTGATGCTGCGAAGGAACATTAGGCACCAGTTTGACCTTTCACCCCACCCGCCTCTTGGCCTGGATGAAGAACCGAAAGGCTCAGTTAACAGACATTTATTAAGTGTCATCCTTTTTTTTTTTCCCCACGCGCCATGCAGATTATGTCAGTCCTGAAATTATAGATGACCTGAGGTTGACCTCCGATATTTCTCTGACATTTAAGCTACCGTGATCTGAGAGACCGGATGCAGGCAAAACCATTGATTCCTGCTTAAATATAGTCTTCATTAAAAACTCAAGGGCTTGTTTTAACTATACAGTGGAATATTTAAAAAAACAAAATAACTGTTAAACTCTCTTAAGTTTTGTTTACATTTTAATCTCCAATTTAAAAAAACAAAAACATGTTTATGTTCAGTATCAATGTTTTTATTTAAATAACACAAGGTATAGATAAGTACTGACATATTTTAGTCCACTTCAAAGTGCCTAACATTTCTAAATTACGTCTAAACTAGATTAAAATTAACAGATTAAAATTTTAAATAAAATAAATGACATGTTTTTTATATAATTGTAACATTTTCACAGGTTATACTAATTCATTAAAAGCTGGGGTGCACCGATTGCAATTTTCTGGCCGATCACCGATTAGCAATCTTTTAAAAAGCTTAACCTGCCGATTCCGATTTTGGCCGATGCCACAATATAGCAAGAAAGTTGTTGAGTTGGCAACAGCGGGGTCACCATTGTTAATTGTAAATGTGCAGACATAACTTGGTGGGCCGGTCTGTCAGTCAAACCTTTCTCACCGGAGAGCAAAGGAGGACAGGGGTTGATTTTTAGAGCTTCGCCAAGCTAGATAAGATCGGTGGATAAGTTTGGCTTCATATGTAAAAATCGGCCGATCACCGATCTATCAAAATTAAGGAAATTGGCACCGATAAATTGGCCGGTTGATAAACCCTTATTAAAAGCCCTCCAAAAAATATCCTTAATTTTAGTTTAAAAAAAAAACAACAACAAAAAAAAAAACAGTTCAGTTGTGAAATTATACTGCACATTAAAAAAAGATTTAAAATGTGCCTTTTTTACACTGTATACAGAAGTTTTATGCTTTAAGTATTCTACTTTCAAAGGTAACATGGCCTAAAGCCTATTCTCACTGCTTGAGTTTGATACATTAAGATCGTTACGATTCTGATGTTTATGACAACTGCAGATAAAAGCAGCAGAAACCATAGCTGCCTAACGCAGTCTATTTAATAAAGGTTTATATATTTTTTTCTTTTTCTTTTTTGAACAAACACTGTTAATGTTCACGTAGGGCACAGTATCTCTGTTTTTTGAGCTGGGTAGGTTTCAAAAGAGTGCCCTCTAGCTCTGCATCTGATGCCTCTGCAAGGGCCCAGCTTGCTGCAGGGCTCCACGCTTGTTTGCTCCATCCTTTATGTGCAAACTGAGACAAAAGGTCACAGACTCTGGGCATGAGGGCTGAGAGCT